>NC_081181.1:138065327-138665327 GCF_029867415.1 Vicia villosa | reverse complement strand
AACTGTATGCTTGTATTTAAAGCTTTCTCTGATCCGGCTCTTGTTCCCTGGAGAATCAGATCTCATTGGCTTTGTTGTCATACTTACTCTCAAAGTATGAATTTCATAGTTTCGCATATTTATAAGGAAGCCAATTTTTGTGCTGATTATCTAGCGAATATTGGGCATACTTGTAGATTTTTTTGTTGGTTTAATTTTGTTCCATCTATCTTAGTGAATGATTATCTTTTAGACAGGGATGGTATCCCTAAGCTTAGGTTCATATCTTAAAGGAGTCTTGGTTCGGTCTCCCCTTATGTTTTTGTAATCTTTTCTTTTTTATTTTATTGATATTTTCAGTTTATTAAAAAAATAAAATCAAGTGCTATAAACACAAGGGAACAAAGGGGTTACAGGGTTACAATTCCGAGTTTTTTTAGGATTTTTTTGCAGTCATGTTTAACACATTTTAAAAAGTTTATTGAAAAAAAAAACTCAAAATTTATTTTTTAACTCGAAATTTTCATTATTTTTTGAAAATTGAAAAATTTATATTTAATTCTTTACATTTTAAAAAATTCTAAAATTTGATAACTAAATATTTTTCAGTTTTTTAAACATCTATAAAAAATGTATTGAAAATGTTAAAAATTAAAGGGTAATTAAATATATTTTTTTTAAAATTTTAAAAAATAACAAAAATTAACATGTATAAAATCTTAGAAGAATCGTTCTTCAGGAAAAAAAAATTTAGGACTAAAACTTCAAATCCTTTATTAATATATTTAAATAAACACTTTATAATATTATATTTATTAAAAAAATTCCAATTCATACATCAGTTAAAGATAAAGTAAACACTTTACAATTCTAATTTTGTAAAAATGAGTTATAAAACCTATCATTTCAATAAATAAAAAATTCAACATTATCACAAGTTTGATATCTCATTGAGAGAAAATAATTGTAAGGAACTGAGTTGAGGGATCCCCATTCTGCAATGCCAGAAGGTTGTGTCGTCTCCTTTAAACATATATTGTTGAAAATGGTTTTTGATTGAGACGACTCTCTCCTCTTATCTTTTTGAACTTTAGTCCTCTTTTACTAAAATAATTGTTGGATCACGATTTTAACAAGATTGTCACCAAAGAAATTACCGGGTCGAGTCGCGGATCAGTACGCTTTCTTTAAGACGTTTCGCGGTACTGCCAAAATTATGCAAAGCAGCTCTTAATAACCACGACACCTCCAGGATAAAACAGCCCAGTTCTATACTATACGATTACTACTTGCCGGTAGATAATCGGTCTAGAAATACACCCTCAAATGGTACTAGGACCATTCAAATATGGTATGAATACCATCTTAGTATCTGGTATAAAGACCAGTCGTAGTAATTTCTCAAACCAAGAGAAATTTCAATAATTCTCTAAAGAGAATCCAAGAAAAAATTATACTTATAATTTCTCAACTCAAACGAGGAGAAATTAACATTATTCTCTAAGGAGAATTCAAGAAGGTACTCGGAAAATTCAACGAGTAGAAAGAAAGGGGGAGAAGTTGGCGCTTCGACAATTCGAAAGACGCGGAGTTATGAGAATGAGGAAGGAAAAACTCAAAATAAGTTTTTGGGGTGTTTTGAAATGAAACAAGTGACTTCCTTATATAATGAAGTAAACTAGCCAAGATTTCTAATCTAAGCAATGTGGGACTAAGGAGTTTTTTCAACTAACATACAATGTGGGACTTTAACTTTTTCAATTCATCAATGTGGGACTTTAACTTTTTCAATTCATCTCCCTATATTGGAACATATTCATAATGTTCCAACAATCCCCCACTTGAATTTAAAAAAGTGTTTCAGAAGTAACGCCAAACGTTTCTAAGATTGTGCATAAGCAAAGGTGTCTACGACTTGAACCTTTGCGTAGCAAGTAGGATTCCGATTCAACAAGAGTGACACTATTGTCTTGAACTCTATCTCAGACATCAGACCCGCACACAACCTTTTCTTAAGGTGTATTCTTAATAGCCCGTGATTTTAATGGCCCTGCACGTGTATCCCGGTTTAGTGAAGGCTCTAGGAATTCTGCCTCGAAACTCCATAGGAACCGACCTCAGTTCCACAATCACATAGGTGAGTCTATCAAGAGTACTCCTGTAGCCTAGGTAATCCCTCATATAGAGTATAGATCTCATTAAGAGTTTCTATTATCTCATCCTCTTATTACTTCAGGATTCATGCTTATTTTATTTACTCTAGCATGATCGCCTCATATTACTCACAACTTGTTATTACCCATTGAACCTATTTCTTGGGATCTCCAGTCATTTAGGTCGGGTTACCATCATGAGCAACTCATTTATGTACAGGCATTAGTCCCATCTTTTTGGATGTATTATGGACTTTCTCTCTAGCTAATCCTTTCGTCAAAGGATCTGCTAAGTTTTCATTAGTGCGTACATGATCCACTCTTACAGCTCCTTTAGAGATACAATCTCTAAAGACGTTCTGCTTTCTTCTTATTTGACGTTTTTTACCATTATAATAACGGTTCTCAATTTTTGCAATAGCCGCGGTACTATCACAGTGGATCAACACAACTGGCATTGGTTTTTCCCATAAGGAATCTCAGCTAGCAAGCATCTTAACCAACTTGCTTTTTCACTAGCATTTGCTAATGCTATCATTTCAGACTCCATCGTGGACTGTGCCAGGATAGTTTGTTTCTTTAATTTCCAAGATACAGCTCCTCCAACCATGTTGAATACATAGCCACTAGTAGCTTTGGAATCACCTAACAAGGTATTCCAATCTGCATCACTGTATCCTTCAAGTACAACAGGAAATTTCTGATAATGTAGGCCGAGATCTATGGTCCTTTTAAGGTACCTCATGACTCGCTCAATAGCTTGTCATTGCTCGTTACTCGGTCTACTCGTAAATATGCATAACAATCTTACGACATACACAATGTCGGGTCTAATACAATCAGTGACATATCTAAGGCTGCCAGTGATGCTCGCATACTCTGTTTGTCTTACACTTTCACAAGTGTTCTTAAACAATTTCACACTTGGATCATATGGTGTGCACACAGGTTTACAATCAAAGTATTTATATTTCTTTAAGATCTTCTCCACATAGTATGATTGATCTAAAGAAATTCCTAGCTCGGATCTAGTGATCTTGATACCAAGAATCACACTTGTTTTTCCGAGGTCTTTCATATCAAAATTGTTGCACAATAATGATTTCACAGCATTAACAACATGAATGTTTGATCCAAATATGAGTAGATCGTCTACGTATAGACATATGATAGTGCAAATGCGATTCTCAGATTTGTAATAAACGCATTTGTCACTTTCATTCACTTTGTACCCATTTGATATTATTAAGTTATCAAACTTTTCATGCCATTGCTTAGGAGCTTGTTTTAATCCATACAAGGACTTATCTAACTTACAGACCTTGTTTTCTTGTCCATGGATTACAAAACCTTCCGGTTGTTCCATATAGATTTCTTCTTCTAAGTCACCGTTTAAAAAAGTTGTTTTTACATCCATTTGGTGTACTATAAAATTATAAATAGCAGCAACTGAGATAAGTACCCTAATGGATGTAATTCTAGTGACTGAAGAGTACGTGTCGAAGAAATCTACATTTCTCTTTGTCTAAAACCATTGGCTACAAGACGAGCCTTGTATTTATCAATAGTTCCATCAGGTTTTAGTTTCTTTTTCAAAACCCATTTACAACCGATTGGTTTGCATCCAGGAGGCAAGTCTACTAAGTACCAAGTCTTGTTAGACTCCAGAGAATCTATCTCATCATTAATAGCTTCTTGCCATAAGTCTGCATCCAGAGATGACAAAGCTTCTTGAAGATTTATTGGATCTTCTTCTACATTATAAGCCGTATAGTCAGGCCCATAGTCTTTAGAGACTCTTACTCTTTTACTTCGTCGAAGTTCTATTTCTACATTTTCGTTGCTTTCTGTGCTTCTTATCACAAGAATGTGACTCAATTGAGTGCCCCCACTATTTCTCAATTTGAAGGGAATTTCGCATTCATAGAAATCAACATCATTTGATTCTATGATCGCTTTTGCATTTAGGTCATAAAACCTATATGCCTTACTGTTTGCTGCATATCTAATGAATACATATTCATATGCTCTACTAGCGAGTTTAACTCGTTTCGAGTCCGGATTTCTGACATAAGCCAGATATCCCCAAGTTCTCAAATAAGACAAGATTGGTTATCTTTTCTTTGATATATCATAAGGAGATATATTACTCTTTGACTTGGGAACTCTATTCAGGACATAACAAACAGTCAATAAAATTTTCCCCACTAGTGAGGTGAAGCACCTGAATTCATCATAATTGCAACAAAAAGTTCAGTCAGAGTTCTATTCTTTGTTTCTGCTTTACCATTCATTTCAGGGAAATATGGAGCAGTCGTTTCATCTACAATTCCATGTTGTTTATAAAAATTATTAAACAAACTAGAATCATACATATTTCCTATCACTACAAATTCTTACTAAATCATTTTCAAAGTTTTTAAACTTATCAATTTCATTCACAAAAAGTATCATTCTTTATGATATCAGAAGTATACATGACATTCTTCAAGATTAAAGTCTTTTCATAGGTGGACCATGTTCCACTTCTCCAATATCGACAACATTAGTGGTGTAGGCATCTCCCAACAACACTTTCTTATCTTTAGTATTCGTGTATGTTTTAAACATAACACGATCATAACAAACACGAAGAGAGACGCATGTGTTTATCCACCAACCATCAAGTATATCAACTATGTTGATTTCAATGATCATATGAATAAATTTTCCATTAGCCAGGTTAACTCGTGCATTACGGGCTACACCAAGTTCAAGCATTACATGCTACATCTCTTAGCCATATGACTTAGTTTTCCACAGTTGAAACAAAAGGAAAACAACATCATTTCTTTGAGGTGGTGGTTGTTGTCTAGTTGGAGCAATTGGGGCCATAGAAGGGTTCCCATTCTTAATTCGGTTCACAATATTGCAGTTCTAATTCTATTATGATTTGCCATATGGCTTTAGAACCATACCGAATTTATTTTTGTTGTTTAAAACAACCAAGACTTTTCTATTTAATCATGTCTCTGATATTCTTCTTTAATGAGAATAATCAGTCTCACAAAAAAATATTTTATTTTCTAACAAGACATAATTCATAAAAACTTTAAAACTAGGGGCAGTTTGTCAATAATAAAAGAAATTCGAATTGCTTATAACTACATACCTTCAGTGACGATCTTATGAGCAATCTTTTGAAGTTCGTGACTTTGAGTTTCTACGGACCTTTCAACTACCATCGGATACTTCACGTAGCTGCTAAAATCATTCTTCTATTCTCCAGCTTCTTCAATGTCATACTTGTTTTTCAGAGCCTCTTAAACATATTTTGAAGTATCACAGTTACTGTAATAGTCATACAGATCATTTGTGATTCCATTCAGAATGTTATAATCATTCTTTCTATAAGGTGATTTCTTTCCTAAGCTGTAAATTGTTCGCTTTAATCTATGCAGCAGATTAAGCTTCAACACTATTACGTGTTCCTTTTGATCCTCAGATTTCTTACCGTTAGTTTGTTCGGTTGATCCAAAAGGAGCAACAAAATGTCCTCGGTTAAAATGTTAGCTATCTTTTTCAACATTAAGAAGAAAATCATCATTTCTTGCCAACATTTGAAGTGACATCTCTCAAACATGGACGGTTTTGTCAACAAAAAAAAAATATCCGCATAAGTACCAATAATTTCTTCAGTAGCCATGGCAATTCGAAACGTCTTAAAATTGTTGGATCACGATTTTAACAAGATTGTCACCAAAGAAATTACCGGGTCGAGTCGCGGATCAGTACGCTTTCTTTAAGACGTTTCGCGATACTGCCAAAATTATGCAAAGCAACTCTTAATAACCACGACACCTCCAGGATAAAACAACCCAGTTCTATACTATACGATTACTACTTGCCGGTAGATAATCGGTCTAGAAATACACCCTCAAATGGTACTAGGACCATTCAAATATGGTATGAATACCATCTTAGTATCTGGTATAAAGACCAGTCGTAGTAATTTCTCAAACCAAGAGAAATTTCAATAATTCTCTAAAGAGAATCCAAGAAAAAATTATACTTATAATTTCTCAACTCAAACGAGGAGAAATTAACATTATTCTCTAAGGAGAATTCAAGAAGGTACTCGGAAAATTCAACGAGTAGAAAGAAAGGGGGAGAAGTTGGCGCTTCGACAATTCGAAAGACGCGGAGTTATGAGAATGAGGAAGGAAAAACTCAAAATAAGTTTTTGGGGTGTTTTGAAATGAAACAAGTGACTTCCTTATATAATGAAGTAAACTAGCCAAGATTTCTAATCTAAGCAATGTGGGACTAAGGAGTTTTTTCAACTAACATACAATGTGGGACTTTAACTTTTTCAATTCATCAATGTGGGACTTTAACTTTTTCAATTCATCAATGTGGGACTTTAACTTTTTCAATTCATCTCCCTATATTGGAACATATTCATAATGTTCCAACATACTAATAATCACAAAACTATATCCAATCACGTGATTGAACAACCTAGTCTAGCAAGAAGACATGGAAGCTATAGAAATGGAATCAATTGCATTACATTTTATCTACAGTAGAACTAGAGTAATAACAAACAAATGTTGTTCATACTGCAAAATAAGAGAAAAGCTGTCATGAACAAAGATTAGTTTCACATCTTTCGGTTCTTGTGGAAAGTCAAACCAAACCTAGACAAGTTTCATCTCAAGAATCTTTTTTTTGTTTGTTTTTATTTTCAATTTCCAGGAATATTTTGTTTTATTTGTATGTTCTATCATAGGTTTAAGATATGACAAATATACGTAATAATCTTTAAATATAAAATAAGATCAAAACCAAATAGTGAATTCTAATGATTGATGAAAAATCAACCGTTTTTTTATAAAAAAGAAGAAAGAAATAATATTATTGAAAATATATAGTACAATTAATATTATTTATTTTAAGATACTCTCTCGTTCTTTAAATATAGGATATTATTGAAAATTTTATGTCCCTCTCTCTTTAGGATTATTTTAAGGGCAATGTTAACGAATGCTCCAGGGGTACTAGTTAAGAGTAGGGATGAAAATAGGCTGGGCCGAGCTAGGCTTTGCCAAGCCTAAGTCTGGCCTGTAAAAAAAAACGGAAGTCTAAGTCTGCCATGTGGCCTGTTGTAGGCTTATTTTTTAGGCCTGAGCCAGGCCTTTTCAAATGCCTGGTTAGCCTGTTAGCCTATATAAAAATCTATTTATTTTAGACATATGTATATAAGCAATTAAAATAATGTTTAAATAGACTAACTAACTAAAAGACCAAGAAACCAAACATTTGTTTGCATTGACTTATCTTAACTTACCTCTTAGCATAAGTTTTAGAAGACTATTTGTGTAAGAGAACTTATGAAAACAATGTTCATCAGATGTTTTTATCTTATTTTCACAAGTTCTTCAAGATAACTAAATTTTATTTATGTATTTTAATTCAAAGTATAAAACTAACATAATGATAATAAAAAAAAGTATTCATATTTATTTAAAAAGGCCGGTCTGATAGGCTTAAAAGGCTTCTTTTAGGGCCTGAGACCTAGCCTTTTTAACTAAATAGGCTTATAAAAAAGCCTAGGTCTTTTCTATTTAAAAATAATGTGTGGCCTGGCCTGAGCCTATATAGGCTAGCCTGTAGGCCCCTGTTATCGGCCTGACCTATTTCCACCCCTAGTTAAGAGTATAAAAATGGTATGTTTTGTTATTAATACTTATATTCATTGTATTAAAAATAGAAATAATTGACTTCTTTTAAGTAACAAAATTTATGTTTTATTGAAAATATTTGTATTTAATGAATTGAAAATTGAAATGATTAATTTATTTAGACAATATTTTCTTTATTTGGAAACTTTAAATAGTGTCTCGTTAGCATGACCCTTATTTCAAATTTGAAAATGTGCTTTTATTCTTTTTGTTGATCTCATATTGGAAGTTCACCTTAACCACCAAACAACTAAAGCATAACCGGTTACTTAATAACAAGTCACAATATAGTTGTTAACTTACTATGAGTGGTTAATGACTTTTTTTCCCATAAGCACTTATATTAAAAGTATAAGGGGTGCAACCCAATACGAAGGAAAAAAAACATAAATAAAAACCACCACCAATCCAACCAAGACAAGACTACAAATCTACAAAACGCCCGGGGTTGGTAAGCCAATCGTCCATAAGGACGTCACCCGAACCTTTGGATAAAATGGAAAATCAATCTCAACCTAACTTCTTGATGAAGATCAAGGTCTCTACACCACTCTAAACATGATTATCAAAGACAACCTTATTCCTACCCTGTTAGAACAAGATTTGTTCTGATCAATTATCTTAGTTTTGATGATAACAATAATATGAATTTTGCTTAAGATAATATGGTACTCTAATCCAATGCAATTTCCCTTTCAGGAAATATATAAAGAGTACGCATAATTCAGCGCTCAGAAGCTTTGTCTCAAGGGTTCAGCATGCAACATCAGAACATGGTCTGGCAAGACATCAGAAGATGGTCGAAGCAGAATCAGAACATGGGTCTATGGAAGCATCAGAAGAACATGAGATCAGAAGCACTGAAGCTCAGAAGATGGTATCACGCTCAGAAGCACTTCAAGGTCAGAAGATCAGAAGATGCTATGCACCAAGCTGTTTGACTCTGATGATATTCAAACGTTGTATTCACAAACATCAGATCAGAAGAAAGTACAAGTGGCAAGCTACGCTGACTGACAAAAGGAACGTTAAAAGCTATTAAAGGCTACGTCAGTAGACACAGCGTGAACAAGGCTCGAGGTAGTTGACAAAAGCGTATAACATTAAATGCGATGCTGTACGGAACACGCAAAGCATTAAATGCACTCAACGGTCATCTTCTCAACGCCTATAAATATGAAGTTCTGATGAGAAGCAAGGTTAACGATCCTGAACAATATAATTCAAATTAACTTGCTGAAACTCTGTTCAAATCTAAACTCAGAATCTTCATCTTCATCAAAGCTCACTACATTGCTGTTGTAATATATTAGTGAGATTAAGCTTAAACGATTAAGAGAAATATCACAGTTGTGATTATCGCTTTTAAGAAGCATTTGTAATACTCTTAGAATTACATTAAGTTGTAAGTAACTAGAGTGATCGTGTTGATCAGAATACTCTAGGAAGTCTTAGGAGTGAACTAAGCAGATTGTAACTAGAGTGATCGTGTTGATCAGTAGACTCTAGAAAAGTCTTAGAGGGTATCTAAGCAGTTGTTCCTGGAGTGATCAGTGTGTGATCAGAAGACTCTGGAAGACTTAGTTGCGGACTAAGTGGAAAACCATTGTAATCCGTGCGATTAGTGGATTAAATCCTCAGTTGAGGTAAATCATCTCTGCGGGGGTGGACTGGAGTAGTTTAGTTAACAACGAACCAGGATAAAAATAACTGTGCAATTTATTTTTATCTGTCAAATTTTTAAAGCTACACTTATTCAAACCCCCCCCCCCCCTTTCTAAGTGTTTTTCTATCCTACAAGTGGTATCAGAGCATGGTCATGGGTTCGAATCCCCCCGGCTGACACTGGGGGGGAGATTGTTGGATAAATAAATCCAGCGTCACCCTTAGGGATTCGAATGGGCTTAACATCCCAACCCATGGCGCCTAGAGAGAGCTTACAAACCTCGCTTTAGGTGAAGCCCCTGAGGGCTCATACTATAAGGAAATAAAGTTGCGCCCTCACTAACAGCAATTGCTTTTAGCGCAGTGGTAAGCGCTTGATCCTACAAGCTTTAGGTGCAGCCCCTGAGGGCTCATACTATAAGGAAATAAAGTTGCGCCCTCACTAACAGCAATTGCTTTTAGCGCAGTGGTAAGCGCTTGATCCTACAAGTGGCATCAGAGCGCCGGTTCTAAGGTGCAAGCACTTAACCGTGTTTAGAAAAGATTCAGGAAGAGAAAAACGCTTCTGTAAAAGATGGTTGATGAAAGTGAAAAGTCTACACCTACACCTGCATCTACATCTGGCTCTGCTGAGCAATACAACGGTAACAATGGTTATACTAGACCGCCGGTATTTGATGGTGAAAACTTTGAATACTGGAAAGATAAACTGGAAAGTTACTTTTTGGGTCTAGATGGTGATCTATGGGATCTTCTGATGGATGGTTACAAACATCCTGTAAATGCCAGAGGCGTAAAGCTGACAAGGCAAGAAATGGATGATGATCAGAAAAAGCTTTTCAGGAATCATCATAAATGCAGAACTGTTTTGCTGAATGCTATCTCTCATGCTGAGTATGAGAAGATATCTAACAGGGAAACGGCTTATGACATATATGAGTCCTTGAAAATGACTCATGAAGGAAATGCTCAAGTCAAGGAGACCAAAGCTCTAGCTTTAATCCAGAAGTATGAAGCCTTCAAGATGGAGGATGATGAAGACATTGAAAAGATGTTTTCAAGATTTCAAACTCTTACTGCTGGATTGAGAGTTCTTGACAAGGGATACACCAAGGCTGATCACGTAAAGAAGATCATCAGAAGCTTACCCAGAAGATGGGGTCCTATGGTGACTGCATTCAAGATTGCAAAGAATCTGAATGAAGTTTCTCTGGAAGAGCTCATCAGTGCCTTGAGAAGTCATGAAATAGAGCTGGACGCAAATGAGCCTCAAAAGAAAGGTAAGTCTATTGCATTAAAATCCAATATCAAGAAATGCACCAACGCTTTTCAGGCTAGAGAAGAAGATCCTGAAGAATCAGAATCTGAAGAAGAAGATGAACTGTCCTTAATCTCCAGAAGGCTAAATCAACTCTGGAAGACCAAGCAGAGGAAGTTCAGAGGCTTCAGAAGTTCAAAGAAATTTGAACGTGGAGAATCTTCTGATGACAGAAGATTTGACAAGAAGAAAGTCATGTGCTATGAATGCAATGAGCCTGGACACTACAAGAACGAATGTCCAAATCTTCAGAAGGAAAGTCCCAAGAAAAAGTTTCATAAGAAGAAAGGTCTTATGGCAACCTGGGATGAGTCAGAAGATGACTCAGAAGATGAGCAGGCTAACTGTGCGCTGATGGCGACAGAAGATGACGGATCAGAATCTACATCAGAATCAAATTCTGAAGAGGTATTTTCTGAACTTACTAGAGATGAGTTAGTTTCCGGTCTAACTGAACTACTGGAACTCAAGTCTCAGATTAGTCTCAAATACAAAAAGCTGAAAAAGCAATTTGAATTTGAAACAAAGAAGCTTGAGTTGGAGAATTCTGAATTAAAAGAAAAACTTTTAAAATTATCCAATAATGTTGGATCCCCTTCTGATTCAGAAAAATCCACTCCTAGTCTAAACCATATTCTGAAAGAATATGATTTAAGTGTCAGGAAGTTCTTATCTAGAAGTATTGGCAGAAGTCAGCTAGCTTCTATGATATATGCTGTGTCTGGAAACAAAAGAGTAGGCATTGGTTTTGAGGGTGAAACCCCATACAAACTTGAACCTGTTGATGAAATGAAAATCACATACAAGCCATTGTATGATCAGTTCAAGTATGGCCACTCCCATGATATTAGGCACACTTCACATGCTAAAAGCTTTCACATAACACACACCAAAAAGCATGTGACACAACCTAGGAAATATCATGAAACTCACATTAAAAATTATCATGCTGTTCCTCCTATTGCTTACAATGTTAAACCCAAGTTCAATCAGAACTTGAGAAAATCTAACAAGAAAGGACCCAAGAAAATGTGGGTACCTAAGGATAAGATTATTCCTATTGCAGATATCCTTGACTGCAAAAAGGACAAAGCACAACATGTCATGGTACCTGGACTCTGGATGCTCGCGACACATGACAGGAAGAAGGTCTATGTTCCAAGACCTGGTGCTTAAGTCTGGAGGAGAAGTCAAGTTTGGAGGAGATCAGAAGGGCAAGATAATTGGCTCTGGAAATATAAAGTCTGGTAACTCTCCTTCCATTTCTAATGTACTTCTTGTAGAAGGATTAACACATAACCTCTTATCTATCAGTCAATTAAGTGACAATGGTTATGATATAATCTTTAATCAAGAGTCTTGCAAGGCTGTAAATCAGAAGGATGGCTCAATCCTATTTACAGGCAAGAGGAAGAACAACATTTATAAGACAGATCTGCAAGATCTTATGAGTCAGAAGGTGACTTGTCTTATGTCTGTTTCTGAAGAGCAGTGGGTCTGGCACAGAAGATTAGGTCATGCTAGTTTGAGAAAGATTTCTCAGATTAACAAACTGAATCTGGTCAGAGGACTCCCTAATCTGAAATTCAAATCAGACGCTCTTTGTGAAGCATGTCAGAAGGGCAAGTTCTCCAAACCTGCATTCAAGTCCAAGAATGTTGTTTCTACCTCAAGGCCATTAGAACTCTTGCACATTGATCTGTTTGGCCCAGTCAAAACAGCATCTGTCAGAGGGAAGAAATATGGATTAGTCATCGTAGATGATTATAGCCGCTGGACATGGGTAAAGTTCTTGAAACACAAGGATGAGACTCATTCAGTGTTCTTTGATTTCTGCATTCAGATTCAATCTGAAAAAGAGTGTAAAATCATAAAGGTCAGAAGTGATCATGGTGGTGAATTTGAGAACAGATCCTTTGAAGAGTTCTTCAAAGAAAATTGTATTGCCCATGATTTCTCTTGTCCTAGAACTCCACAGCAAAATGGAGTTGTAGAACGAAAGAATAGGACTCTGCAAGAAATGGCCAGAACCATGATCAATGAAACCAATATGGCTAAGCATTTCTGGGCAGAAGCAATAAACACTGCATGCTATATTCAGAATAGAATCTCTATCAGACCTATTCTAAATAAGACTCCCTATGAATTGTGGAAGAATAGAAAGCCCAACATTTCATATTTCCATCCTTTTGGATGTGTATGCTTTATTCTGAACACTAAAGATCATCTTGGTAAGTTTGATTCCAAAGCACAAAAATGTTTCCTTCTTGGATATTCTGAACGCTCAAAAGGCTACAGAGTATACAATACTGAAACATTGATTGTAGAAGAATCAATCAATATCAGGTTTGATGATAAGCTTGGTTCTGAAAAACCAAAGCAGTTTGATAATTTTGCAGATTGTGATATTGATATATCAGAAGTTGTTGAGCCAAGAAGCAACGCATCAGAAGCAGAGCTTCTCAGAAGCAAAGAATCTGAAGATCAAGTATCAGCTTCTCTGGAGGATCTAAGTATTTCTGAAGAACCATCTGTCAGAAGATCATCCAGACTCATCTCTGGTCATTCAGAAGATGTCATTCTTGGAAAGAAGGATGATCCAATCAGAACAAGAGCATTCCTTAAGAACAATGCAGACTGTCAATTAGGTCTTGTATCTTTGATCGAGCCAACTTCTGTTGATCATGCTCTAGAAGATCCAGACTGGATAATTGCTATGCAAGAAGAACTGAATCAGTTTACAAGGAATGATGTTTGGGATCTTGTTCCTAGACCAGATGGATTCAATATAATTGGTACAAAATGGGTCTTCAGAAACAAGCTCAGTGAGAAAGGTGAAGTGGTAAGGAACAAAGCCAGACTGGTGGCTCAGGGTTATAGTCAGCAAGAAGGGATTGATTATACAGAAACCTTTGCACCAGTGGCCAGGTTAGAATCTATTCGTCTATTAATTTCATTTGCCACTCAACATAACATCACTCTTTATCATATGGATGTCAAGAGTGCCTTCTTAAATGGTTATATAGATGAAGAAGTTTATGTCCATCAACCTCCTGGTTTTGAAGACTCTATGTCTCCTAATCATGTTTTTAAACTTAAGAAATCATTGTATGGATTGAAACAGGCTCCCAGAGCTTGGTATGAACGCTTAAGTTCTTTCCTTCTGGATAATGGTTTCACTAGAGGAAAAGTGGACACTACTCTCTTTTGTAAAACCTTTAAAAGGGATATTTTAATTTGTCAAATATATGTAGATGATATTATTTTTGGAACATCTAATGCTACACTTGGAAAGGAGTTTGCTGAGTCTATGCAGGCTGAGTTTGAAATGAGCATGATGGGAGAACTCAAGTATTTCCTTGGAATACAAATAAATCAAACATCAGAAGGAACGTATGTTCATCAAACCAAGTATGTGAAGGAACTTCTGAAGAAGTTTAATCTTCTAGACTGCAAAGAAGCCAAAACTCCTATGCATCCAACATGCATCCTAGGTAAGGATGAGGTAAGTAAGAAGGTAGATCAGAAGTTATACAGAGGTATGATTGGATCTCTTCTATATCTGACTGCTTCTAGACCTGACATTCTGTTCAGAGTTTGTTTGTGTGCTAGATTCCAATCAGATCCTAGAGAATCTCATTTAACTGCTGTTAAGAGAATTCTAAGGTATCTGAAAGGAACTACTAATGTTGGCTTAGTTTACAGAAAATCTAAAGAATACAACTTAGTAGGATTCTGCGATGCTGATTATGCTGGAGACAGAATTGAAAGAAAAAGTACTTCAGGAAGTTGCCAGTTTCTTGGAAGTCATTTGATCTCTTGGTATAGCAAGAAGCAAGCAACTATTGCTCTATCAACAACAGAAGCAGAATATGTCGCTGTTGCTGGTTGTAGTACACAGATGCTCTGGATGAAGAGTCAGTTAGAAGATTATCAGATATTTGAGAGTAACATTCCTATATTCTGTGATAATACTTCTGCTATATGTTTATCTAAGAATCCTATTCTTCATTCAAAAGCTAAACATATTGAGATTAAACATCATTTCATAAGGGACTATGTTCAGAAGGGTGTTATATCTTTAAACTTTGTTGATACAGACCGTCAATGGGCTGATATCTTTACAAAACCCCTGGCTGAAGATAGGTTTAAGTTCATTCTGAAGAACATCAGTATGGATTTATGCCCAGAATGAGAAGATGAGAAGTTCTTATGTATGAGTAACTTCTGAACTGAAAATGGATTATTTTTTATATATCAGAAGTTCTGATTAAAATCTTTTAGAAATTATGATTCGGTTATTACTAACGTTTCATTGTCTAAGTTGATTCAGAACCTCTTTTAAAGCAAAACAGCTGTAACGTTTTATCTCGGGATGGTAAACCTGTCGTTACTATTCATGGATAAACGTGCGTGCAGTTGAAGGGACACCGACCATAGGTAACTGTGCTAGTCACCTCATTTGTCTTTATTATCTCTCCTCACGTCACGTAACATTAAATGCTTTTCATCATTCGTTTCATTTTATTTTCCTTTTAAATACTCTTCAAACTCTTCTCTTTCCCTCTCATCTCTCTCTATCTCTTTGCATTCCTCATCAAGTTTTTTTTTCTCTCTCTCTTCCATATCAAACCCTACCTGTTCATTTTCTGCAAACCCATCATGAACTCTTCATCAAGCCCAGGAAATAATGAAAATGATCAAAACAACAAAAGAAAAGCTGTTGAAACATCACCTTCCAAACCCAAAAAGATCAAAATCACCTATGATCCTCTCAAGGTGAATCCATTCGAAGCAATGTTGTCTGGAAATTATTCTAGACGAGTGTTTCATCCTCCTGGTGAAAGCCCTCCATCATCTCCATCTTCTTCCTCATCTTTCGACCTTCAAGACTCAGCCTCCTCTTCATCTAACCCTTCCTCTCCCTTAATCGATTCCGAAGAAATCTCTTCATCTTCACCTGCTGGGAATGTTGTCTCTGGTAAAGATGGTGGAAGATCTGCATCAGAACCAAGTCTCCCTGATCCCTCGCCTGAAAGCCCAAGAAGCAGTCAATGAGGCGTTTCACTCCTTCATGGCATGCTGCACAGACGTTGTCTTAGCTAGGGTCCTAGGATTTGGTCTTTGTAGTTTCCTTTCCTTGTTGCATCTGTTTTCCTGCATTCCTTTCTTGTAATCCTTTTTTGATTATCAATGAAAAACTTTCTTTGATTTACATTCCAGTGATTTTATTTGTCGTTTTATGCATCTAAATCTTTTGAAATATTCTTTTTGATGTTATGACAAAAAGGGGGAGAAGATAAATGATAAATGATTTGATTAAATCTATCAGTTGCTGGGTAAAGCTCCCACACATTCACTAACAAGAACTGCGAACTGCAAGTTCTACATGGTTTAAGTGTTTTGCAGGTATACTGAAGAGAATCTTCAAAGCAAACACAAGAATCAAAACCATGGAAACTGAAGCAAGCCGAGTGCTGTCAAGCTTCAGAAATAAGAAGCAAGAAAGAAGAATGAATCAGAAGCACTGATAATAGAATTTGATCTATATCTGTCTATTTATTTTGACAAAATTCTATTTGCTCTGATACATATAATGTTATGGCTCTGATACATTATTTGCTCTGATACATTATTTCAGCCTATATGGCTCTGATACATATAATGTGTTCAAACATACATCTTATGTTCTAACTCGTTCATGCTGACTTTTGTCGTTTAGTTTTTGTTCTGTAACATTTCAGGATGTAGAGATGCTCAGATGATGCTCTGGTACATTCAACAATGTTCTGATACAAATCTAGCATGAAGTGATGTTGGTAGAAATTCAAAGCTCTGAAGCTATCCGAGGGAAGCAGAAATCAGAAGCTGCGAATGTTCTAAAGATCCAGAAAACTCAAGTTCTGAAGTTGTCCTGAATGGAAGCAGAAATCAGAAGCTGTGAATGTTCAGAAGATCAAAGAAATTCAAGTTCTGAAGCTGTCCTAGATGGAAGCAGAAATCAGAAGCTGTGAATGTTCAGAAGATCAAAGAAATTCAAGTTCTGAAGCTGTCCTAGATGGAAGCAGGAATCAGAAGCTGTGAGTGTTCTAAGGATCTAAGGAAATTCTAGTTCTGAAGCTGTCCTATGGAAGCAGAAGTCAGAAGCTATGAATTCTCTGAAGACAAGAAGCTTATATGATCGTCTCTACCGAAATAATCAGGGAAGTCTTTTATTAAAGTTCTTCGAGTATTTATTTCAGGGGGAGATTATTTATCTCAGGGGGAGATTGTTAATCTCAGGGGGAGACATATTCATATGCTTATGCTATAGCTGTGTAATTTGTCTTTTGCCTTCTATTCTTTCTGATCGCAAATTCATATCATTTATATATGTTTTTGTCATCATCAAAAAGGGGGAGATTGTTAGAACAAGATTTGTTCTGATCAATTATCTTAGTTTTGATGATAACAATAATATGAATTTTGCTTAAGATAATATGGTACTCTAATCCAATGCAATTTCCCTTTCAGGAAATATATAAAGAGTACGCATAATTCAGCGCTCAGAAGCTTTGTCTCAAGGGTTCAGCATGCAACATCAGAACATGGTCTGGCAAGACATCAGAAGATGGTCGAAGCAGAATCAGAACATGGGTCTATGGAAGCATCAGAAGAACATGAGATCAGAAGCACTGAAGCTCAGAAGATGGTATCACGCTCAGAAGCACTTCAAGGTCAGAAGATCAGAAGATGCTATGCACCAAGCTGTTTGACTCTGATGATATTCAAACGTTGTATTCACAAACATCAGATCAGAAGAAAGTACAAGTGGCAAGCTACGCTGACTGACAAAAGGAACGTTAAAAGCTATTAAAGGCTACGTCAGTAGACACAGCGTGAACAAGGCTCGAGGTAGTTGACAAAAGCGTATAACATTAAATGCGATGCTGTACGGAACACGCAAAGCATTAAATGCACTCAACGGTCATCTTCTCAACGCCTATAAATATGAAGTTCTGATGAGAAGCAAGGTTAACGATCCTGAACAATATAATTCAAATTAACTTGCTGAAACTCTGTTCAAATCTAAACTCAGAATCTTCATCTTCATCAAAGCTCACTACATTGCTGTTGTAATATATTAGTGAGATTAAGCTTAAACGATTAAGAGAAATATCACAGTTGTGATTATCGCTTTTAAGAAGCATTTGTAATACTCTTAGAATTACATTAAGTTGTAAGTAACTAGAGTGATCGTGTTGATCAGAATACTCTAGGAAGTCTTAGGAGTGAACTAAGCAGATTGTAACTAGAGTGATCGTGTTGATCAGTAGACTCTAGAAAAGTCTTAGAGGGTATCTAAGCAGTTGTTCCTGGAGTGATCAGTGTGTGATCAGAAGACTCTGGAAGACTTAGTTGCGGACTAAGTGGAAAACCATTGTAATCCGTGCGATTAGTGGATTAAATCCTCAGTTGAGGTAAATCATCTCTGCGGGGGTGGACTGGAGTAGTTTAGTTAACAACGAACCAGGATAAAAATAACTGTGCAATTTATTTTTATCTGTCAAATTTTTAAAGCTACACTTATTCAAACCCCCCCTTTCTAAGTGTTTTTCTATCCTTCACCCCCAACTAACTCAACAAACCTTCCTCAACCCTTCTCCAAAACCCCACGGAAACGCACGTTGGACCTTAATAATATCCTCATAATGACTGTTTGTTTGAGTTAGTTACAAGCTCATGCAACTATATAAACATTGTTGTAATTAAATTTCTCAATAATGCAAGTTCTATTTTTCTCTCATTGTTGCATTATATTCTTCTTCCTCAATATTCATTTTCATCTTTTCTCTGCAACTGTTACAACTTGAAAATGGTATCAGAGCTCTTCTGAGCTCTGGTGCGCATTGTTGATTCATCATGGTTCGCAATAATAGCAATGATGCAATTCCTATCCCAAATTCTGCAAATCCTCTTCCTTCCGATTCATACCAGACTCCTAGCAATATGTACTATGTTCATTCCTCCGGTGAACCCTCTTCAATCGTTGTTAAACCAGTTCTGATTCACTCAAACTACCATGCTTAGGCTTGATCCATAGTGCACGCTCTTGGTAGCAAGAACAGATTTGAATTCGTTGATGGAACTATGGTTATTCCTACTTAATTCGATCCTAATTTTGAGCATGGATTCGATGCAACATGCTTGTTCATTCTTGGATCATGAACTCAGTTTAAGAATTTATCGTATGGCAAGAACTTAAATAAAATTTTCTAAAGGTGACTTCATTCGTATCTTTGAACTTCAATGTGAAATTTTTAGTTTGAAACAAGATTCAATACATGTTTTTGAGTTTTTCATCGCTCTCAAGATTCTATAGGAAGAACTTGAAGCAGTCTTACCCACACTTATGTGTGCTTGTCCACATCGATGTGTGTGTGCCATGCATCATCATGATATTACTCGGTCTATTCGATTCTTGAAAGGCCTCAATGATCAATTTGATATGGTGCATGCTCACATTCTTTTGATGAATCCTCCACCACATATCAATCGCATATTTTCTATGGTGCTCCAGCAAGAAAGACAATATGGTGCCATGCAAATTGCTGGGGCTAAAGTTCTTGTCAATGCAAGTGATGGCAGGAAATTTCAAGGCAAAGGTCATGACTTTGGTGGATTTTCATCCTCATTTGACGCTGGACAAAAATCCAACTCTTTTGGCTACAAGAGTAAGGAGTGCTCACATTATGGTAGAACTGGGCACACTATTGATACATGCTATAAGAAACATGGCTTTCCTCTAAATTATGGTAAAAGCATATTCAGCCAACAATGAATCTCATGAAAATATGGAAGTTGCAGATGATGCTGAGGATTCCAAGAGCACGAAAGAGGTTGTTTCTTATGGTTTTACCAAAGATCAATATGAGCAACTGGTAAGTTCGCTGCAGAACAATAACAAAGTGAATATTGTCAGCCACATCATTTCAGGTATTACTCAATTGATTTATTCCCTGAATCAAAATTCATTAGGATCTTGGATAGTAGATTCTGGTGCAAGTGACCATATATATGCTCATCTCTAAAGTATTTTACACATTACAAGCAAATTTCTCCCATTCCTGTGAAGATTCTTAATGGTCATATGTATTTAGCCAAGTATGTTGTGACTATTCAATTTTATCATGGCTTAGTGATATCAGAAGTCTTGTGTGTAGCAAATTTCAATTTGAATTTACTATATGTACCTAAGCCATGCCTTCAAAATAATTGCAAAGTTACATTTGATCATGATAAATGTTTAATACAAGATAAGAAGAGCATGCATGAAGATGATTGGTTTGGCTGAGCTCATTGAAGTATTGTACTACCTTACTACACAAGCTAAATCTACCAAAACTATTACAACATCTTCACACACCAACACATTAACCGTTAATCCCAAGGAAGCTCTTTGGCATTTCATATTAGGCTACCTCTCACACTCTAGACTTTTAGATATACATCATAGTTTTCCCTTTGTCAATGTAGATCAAAATTTTGTATGTGACATATGTCACTATGCCAAACATAGAAAGTTGAAGTTTTCTTTAAGTTCAAATAAAGCTGCCAATTGTTATGAGATGTTTCATTTTGATATAAGGGGTCCTATTTCTATTCCTACTATACATGGCCATAGATATTTTTTGATTGCACTAAATGACCATAGTAGATTTACTTGGATCATTTTGTGTAAATCAAAATCCGAAGTCTTTACTCTTGTTCAAAGTTTCCTTCTTATGATTGAAAATCAATATAACAATCATGTGAATGTTGTGAGGAGTGATAATGGACCTGAGTTCCTAATGCCTCTCTTTAATGCATCAAAAGGGATTGAAAATCAAAATAGTTGTGTTGAAACACCTCAACGAAATTCCATGCTGAGAGAAAGCATCAGCATGCGCTAAATGTTGGTAAAACCCTTTTGTTCATGTAAAAACTTCCTAAGCAGTTCTGGTCTTATGTAGTTATGTAGGCCATTTACATCATCAATAGAATCCCTAGTCCTACAATACAAAATAAGTCACCATCTTTCTTAGATTCAATATTATTCCTGATCTTAAAGATATCAAAATCTTTGGATGCCTTTGCTATGCATCAAGTATTCAAAGTTAGAGAACAGAACTTGATGCTAGAGCTAGAAAATCCATTTACTTATGACACAAGCAAGGTGTCAAGACTGCAGTATTGCTTGACCTTAAGGACATATCCATTTTCATTTCTAGACATGTTACTTACCATGAACATGTCATGCCTTACCATAATCCTGATCCACCATTCACTTGGAATTAATATTCCAACCATATTCCTAACACACCTAACCTTCCCACCAACATTGAAATTGAACTTGACATACATACTCCCAATATAGGCATTAACCCAACAAATCAATTAATGAAATAATTCCTATTGCTGCCATTAGTGAGAGTGAACGAGATAATACAACACAACCTCCAACTAACTCTGATGAAAATATTCCCAACAATCATCATGACCAAACCGTCAGAAAATATAATAGAACCAAACATCAACCAAACCACCTAAAGGAGTACATATGCAATCTTTCAATAACTCAAATCACACCAACATATTCAGGTATTCTTTACCCTATCTCTCATTATCATTCATATGATAACATTTCAAAATATCATCATGCTTTTTCTATGTCCATCAATTCTAATAATGAGCCGACAAACTACAATCAAGCAAAAGATCAGGAATTCTGGATACAAACCATAAACTCTGAATTGCTAGCTATACAACAAAACAAGACTTGGATCTTTGTTGATGCTCCAAAACATATCAAACCCATAG
Organism: Vicia villosa; assembly: GCF_029867415.1. Taxonomy (NCBI): domain Eukaryota; kingdom Viridiplantae; phylum Streptophyta; class Magnoliopsida; order Fabales; family Fabaceae; genus Vicia; species Vicia villosa. The sequence continues at coordinate 138,643,650 of NC_081181.1, read as the reverse complement.
GAAGCATGTGGGTTTATAATATCAAACACAAAGCAGATGGACCAATTGAAAGATATAAAGCAAGATTGATTGCCAAGGGTTACAACCAAGTAGAAGTCATTGCTTTTTTATACCTTTTCTCTTGTAGCCAAGATCACATATGTGAGAACTCTTCTTGCAGTGGCAATTGTTAAGTCATGGTATTTACATCAATTAAACGTAAATAATGCCTTCTAACATGGTGATTTTCAAGAGGAAGTTTACATGAAATTTCCTGAAGGTGTTTAAACTCCTAAACCTAACTAAGTATGAAAGCTCTCCAAGCCACTTAATGGATTGAAACAAGATAGTAGAAAATGGTATGAGAAGCTAACTGAAGTGCTACTGAGCCAAGGATACAAACAATCGACTTCTGATTACTCTTTGTTTACACTAACCAAAGAATTCTCTTTCACAATTCTTTTAGTTTATGTGGATGATGTAATTCTTGCAGGAACCTCCCTTGAATAATTTAAAGTCATCAAGAAAATTGTGGATGACCATTTCTGAATTAAAGACCTTGCCAACTAAAATATTTCCTTGGCACTGAAGTTGCTCACTCTAAAGTGGGAATCAGATTTTGCCAAAGGGAGTTTCTTGACTTGATTTATGACACGAGTTTTCTTGGAGCTAAACCATTAAAAACACCCCTTGATCCATCCACCAAGATACACCAGGATTCTTCAAACAACTTTGAGGATATTGCTTGCTACTGAAGGCTTGTTGGCAAAATTCTTTACTTAACAACCACACGACCTGATATTCCTTTTGTGACACAATAAATAAGCCAATTCCTCCATGCACCTACTAAAACCTACTATGACACTGCATGCAGAGTCATCAAATACCCGAAGGGATCAGCAGGTCCTAGCATTATATTTAAAAGAGATGCTCAACTACAACTGCTTGGTTTTATATATGCAGATTGGGCAGGCTGCCTTAACAGCCGCAGATCCATCAATGGTTATGGTTTCTTGCTTGGTTCCTCATTAGTTTCATGGAGAGCTAATAAGAAACACACAGATTCCAAGAGTTCATCTGAAGTATATATCGAGCCTTATCTTTTGCATCATGTGAGCTTCAATGGTTGATCATTCTTCTTGAAGAAATGAATGTCCAAGCCCTAAAACTTCTAGTTTTATATTGTGACAACCAAAGTGCTATTCATATAGCAGCAAATCCAATCTTTTATGAGAGAAAAAAATTATTTTGAAATCGATTTTCACTTTGTTCATGAAAGGGTCCAAAGGGGGATGTTCAAGCTCTTACCTATCCACACTAAGTCTTAACTTGTTGAATTCTTTGTAAAACTATTGACACCAAAACCTTCCACTCTTTCATTTCCAAGCTCAATATGTTACATATCTACCATCTTTAGCTTGAGGGGGGTTGTTGAACTCAAGCATAACCAGTTACTTGAATAACAAGTCACAATATCAAGTCTCAATGAGTTGTTGATATGGTTGTTAACTTGCTATGATTGGTAAATGATTGTTTGTTAGAGTTAGTTACAAGCTCATGCAACTATATAAATGTTGTTGTAACTAACTTTATCAATAATGCAAGTTCTATTTCTCTCTCATTGTTGCATTATCTTCTTCTTCCTTAATATGCCTTTTTCATCTTTTGTTGTGCAACTTTTAAAACTTGAAGACTTTTACTAATATTTGTAGAATTATTGATTTGATGTTCCTATTTATTTTTTTTAAAAGAACTGATGAGCATCATAGATAAGAGGTTGATACAAAACACTAGTAGCTCGCTTAATTTTTTTTTTAAAAAAAAAAAAATAGATCTCATCAATTTTTCATTTTTGTTTATTTTTTCATAAATGAATGCATATATTTATTTTTAAAAATTGAGAGGTTCTTAACCAAGTATACATTTTTTTGGCAGCTTGCAATAAAAATTACTTTATATATTTCATAATAAGTGATACAATTGAAAAAAATAATTCTTTTAATATAAAAATTAGTTATTGATATTAAAACTTGTAAAGTAAAATAAATATTTTGGGAGATTAGACCTGAATTCAAAGAGAAATCAAGTTATTGTAGTTAAAAAACTTATCAAAAATGTCATTGGGATAAAATATGATGAAAGAGTGTAGTTTATACAAAACAAAATTTTTTATATGAGAGAGTGCAAGGCTCGAAAGAAAAAAGAATTACACATGAATTAATCTAGAGAATGAGATTTCCATGGAGTCATCAACTAACATAGATCTAAGGTGACTCAGAGACATTGTAAAAAGATACATTCATTCAAGGCCGTCACAAGTTTTTGGAGACCCTGTGTAGATTAGCCGCAATTTAACCATAAAAAATTATTAGAGGCCCTATGTACTCATGATTTATATTTTATGAGGCCCTATTTAGCTATAGTTTAACTTTGGAAAAATTGAGGCCCTGTGCGGTAGCCCGCTTTGCACGCCCTCAAAGACGGCCCTGCATTCATTGTAGGTGTTCTAAAAGTGATTCACATGGTATTAATTATATATTAAAATTGTCTCTAAAATTAACTTATTTAGTAACTACGGATATTATTAGACTAGAAATTTGTCTCAGATTCTCAAAATTTTACGGTGGGGTGATTATTTCAACTTCATCTACAAAAAATAAAAATATGTTATATTAAAAACTAATAATTATTATTATTTAAAATGTTTTTTTTCAATTATAAAAATTATGTAATCGCAAAAACTTAAGAAATAAAAGTCAACTACAATAATGTTGATAAATTTAATTAACTCTTACACCCTCCGGTCACATTTATAAGAAAAAAAATGGTTTTCACGATTATTAAGAAATTCAATTAAGTGTAGTTAATTTTTTAGATTTTGGAGAAAACATTGATTAAATTTACTATAATATCCTCTTTATTAAATTTAATGAAGTATTGAAAAATGAAATATAGAGGTATCTTAGGAATTACAGCATTAAATGATTTAGTAATAATTGATTTTTGCTTATAATAGTGACCAAGAATTAGACCATTTTTTTTCCTTATAATAGTGACCGGAGGGTGTACTATTTTTCACCAATATTTTGACTTTTCTTTTAATGATATAACAACCGCATTAAGTCCCGTAGATCGGTGTCCCACAAACTAGATAGCAAATTCTGATACAGTGATACCAATAAATTTCTCATTTTCTTTCATGTTGATTCAGTTCCAACATTTTCCGACACGTTTACATTTTCTTCCAATTTTCGGGGCCTTGTTGCCACTAAGTAATTTCCTAGATGCATGCATAATTGCTTTTTTATTTTTCCTTCTCGAGAATAGTTGACAAAAAGTCAAAATTTTGGATATGATATATTGATATTCTTCTTGTCTTAAGATATACTCCCTTCGTTTTTTTTATTATAAGTCGCTTTAGACTTTTCACACAGTTTAAGAAAAATAATAATTGTTGTATAAAAATGAAAAATTATGAAGGATTTTATAAAATTATCCTTCTTTAATGACATGTGGAAGATAAATAATTTATATAATTGAAAGGAGAGAGAATATAAATTATTAAGAATATAATAGAAAAAATAGCATTAATTATTCATTGGAATTGTAAAACGACTTATATTTAAATACAATTTTTTTTTCAAAACAATTTATAATAAAAAACGGAGGGAGTACTGTAGATTAAACTAAAAATTTGTCGAAGAGAATATTTGTATGATAATTTAACAAATTGATAAATTATAAATCTTGTTCTACTCTAAAACTAAATAATGATTGGAGAATATATAATTACGGTTACGGTGGTTTCAAATTTTTGAAGCAATAGAGAATGAGAATAGGTCATATTAAATTTTAAAATGTTTGAGTTTGTTTTAAGTAAGGTAATTAAAATCGGATCGGATATTGAATTGGTATATATATATATCAGGATTTAAGGTTTTAAGATTTGATCTGGGTTGGACCGAGGTCAGACCAATAATTATAAAATAATATATTTTTATTATTTTGTATTTATTGTACCAATTTTAAAAACATTTTCAATTAATTAAATAATTTTTTATGGTTACCACCGAAACCTGACTCTATCAGTCTTGTACTCTTGTTGGCATCTTTTTCTCATTTCTCACTATTTTATTTTCATGGCACTTCATACCTGCAACACAACAGAGAATTTTATATGGCATCTCACCTCTTTTAGAAAAGATGCAAATGTTTGAATTTATTATTCTCTAATATATTGTTATTAACTTGAATTGAATTGATAATTTCCATAAAGTACGCAAATTATGATTTTCTTTTTGTGAAAAATTGGAAAGTATATTATTCTATAGTTTTTTGTTTTGCTTGACAGATTTTAACAGAGGAAAAAGAAAACGGATCTCACTATTCAATATCAATGAGAGAGTTGGGAGAGGAATTATTTTCAGCCGTATTTTTTAAATTCAATTCAATTTTACATACAGTGTGCCTAAATCAGAATATTTAAAGCCCAAATTTTATTATATAATGTTTCTAGCGGGATTTTGATGCAAAACGGTTTTCTTAAAAAAAAAAAGAAAAGGAAAAGAATACAAAGAAAAAAGAAAAAAAAAACTTGTGTGGGAAGGTACAGTATAAGATATTATATTATATCAAATTTAATATCTTATAGTCATGGTCCATGGGGAACCATTTATTTTAAATGGGTTCACCTTAGATGCCACCTTATAATTAATTTATTTAATTGTAACAAATAATTAATTTTTACTCTTTTTTATACGTGTAATGTTTTCTTAAAAAGATATGCAATTCGAAGTTTATTAAGTTAGACTGAACTTGAGGTGCCGTGAACTTTGGGTATAGCTCTTTCAATATACTTTCTTGACCCAAACCCATTATTAAATTGAAAACCTAATAATTTCTAAAATGAAAATAAGCCACCTCCGCTTCACTCTACTCACTTAATATACTTTCCTGATAAAGCAGAGCATTTTTCCACTGTCTTTTAAGTTGAAATCTTGCTATATACTGAAATCTTAGCATTTTCTTTAGCTTTTCATTTTCTTCATCCCATGTTGTTTTCATCTATTCATCTATCCAAAATCTTGCTTTCATCAAGTTGTTTTTCATAAATTTGGTATCTTGTTTATCGTTGTCTGGTAAATGTGAATGAAGAGAAAAGAAAACTGAAAAACACGGTTAAACCAAAGAAATCGCTCAAACCGCCGGTTTTGGCCGGTTGAGCCCGTTTTTTCCGGTTTTCTAATAATGCGGTTTTTAGGCTTAAATAGACCGGACAGTAGACCGGTTTTTGGTTGAACCAGTCGGTCCGATCCGGTTTTAATTACATTGGTTTTAAGATATATCTTTTTAAAGTTTGTGTGTGATCTACAATGTATTATTATTTATTTTGACATCAAATTTTAAAAGTTTGGTCGGATCTTAAAACTCATTTAAAAGTTTGTTTTACATTAATACTTTCAAAAATATCCATTTTACCTATTTCAAAATAGACTAGACAATCTTTTATACATTATTTGATCAATTTTATAATAGATATGCATATATAAGTCAATTTATCAGGTTTCATAGTCTCTTTTAATAGTGTGAGAATTGGATCAAACTCTAGTGGGTCGAAGAGTAGCTTCCTGTTTCGACATAGAATGTGTCGAAGACCTACATACTATAGTCAAAGTCAAAGTGTGTTCTAGTATGTGGGTGTCGAAATGTTAGGGTTGTTAGTATTTCAAATTAGGTATGTTATGTCCAATTATTTAAGTTAGCTTGTACTCTAAGTTGGCTCGTAATGGGTATTTGTAAAAAAGTCCATTAGTCTAGTATGTTAGATTTATTATAAATAGCATACTAGTCTCTCATCATTGCATACTGCAAAACCTAATTTAGGGGGAGAGGGTTATTTGTTACTCTTGTAACACTTATAATCTTGATTCTAAGAGAAAGTAAAGAACAACAGTTTCCTATTATACTCTGTTCTTAGCATCATTTTCACAACAATTGGTGCGGTGAGCGTGGAGAAGATGCCTTCAACAAAGTATGAAATTGAAAAGTTCACCGGAGTGAACAATTTTGTTTTGTGGTGTTTGAAGATGAAAGCCTTAATGGTCCAGTAGGGTTGTTTGGAAGCATTGAAGGGAGTGGCGGCTATGGACGTTGCGTTAACGGAAAGAGAAAAGGAGAAAATGATATAGAAAGCCCACGTCCCTATTTTGTTGAGCCTTGGTGATAAGGTTCTTCGACGGGTATCAAAACAGACGACGACATCAGGGTTATGGGTAAAATTTGAAAGTTTCTACATGACCAAATTGTTGGTGAATCGACTCCACCTGAAGTACGCTTTGTATTCATTCAAGATGATTGAAGATAAAGTGTTGGCTGAGCAGTTGGATATGATCAACAAGGTGATTCTTGATCTTGAAAATATTGATGTGCAGATCGATGATGAAGATCAATCATTGTTACTGTTGTGCGCTTTGCCTTGAACACATGCTCACTTCAAAGAAACTCTCTTGTATGGAAGGGAGTCCCTAACCTTTGAAGAAGTTCAACCAGCCCTGTATTATAAGAACTTGAACAAACGAAAGGAGCATAAAACTTCGACTGTTGGTGAAGGTTTGACCGTTAAGGGAAAATTCTTGCGAAAGGACAGTAAGTTCGACAAGAAGAATGATAAATGTCAGCAAAAGTCTTACAGTGGCGAAGCATCTGGTATTCGATGCTATCATTGTAAGAAGGGGGTCACATAAGAAAGGTGTGTCCTGAACACTTGAAAGATCATAGAGGTAAGGATAATGGCAATGCAACCATTGTTCAAGATGATTTTGAATCATCTAATGTTCTTGTGGTTTCAAGTAGTGACTCGAGTAAGGAGTGAATTATGGATTGAGGTTGCATGTGCCACATGACTCCAAAGAAAGACTTGTTCGAGGAATTATGTGATCAAGATGGTGGATATGTATTGCTGGGAAACAACAAAGCTTGTAAGATTGCAGGTGTTAGATCTGTGAAATTCAAGCTCCATGATGAGTCAATAAGGTTGTTGACTGAAGTCATGTATGTTCCTGATTTAAAGAGAAATTTTATTTTTCTTGGTGAATTCGACAAGAAAGAATATGTTTTCCAAGGAGATAAAAGTATCCTAAGAGTCATGAAGGGGTCGAAGGAAGTCTTGAGAGGCGTGAAGAAACAAGGCTTGTATATCCTTGAGACTGAAGTTATAAATGGTATTACAAATGATGCATCCACCAAACCTTTTGCCGAAAACAGAAATTTGGAACATGAGATTAGGCCATGTAAGTGAAAAGGGTCTGGTCGAATTGGAAAAACAAAATATTCTTGGTGGAGACAAGGTCGAAAAGCTGAAGTTTTGTGAGCCATGAGTACTTGGAAAATCTTGCAGAATGAAGTTCAACAAAGGAAAACAAAGAACAGATGGATATCTTGATTACATCCATGTTGATCTTTGGGGGCCTGCAAGGTGTCCATCACATTCAGGAGAGAGGTATTTTCTATCCATAGCAGATGATTATTCTAGAAAATTATGGGTATTCATCCAGAAGACTAAGGATGAAACTTTTGAGAATTTCAAAAGTTGGAAAACTCTGGTCGAAAATCAAACTGGAAAAAAGATCAAGAGGTTGGGAATCGAAAATGGCCTTGAATTTTGCAACAAAGCGTTCGACAGTTTTTGTGCTACCTGTGGTATTGCAAGGCACAAAACTACTGCAGGTACTCTACAGCAAAATGGTTTGGCTAAAAAGTTTAATCGAGTTATTTTCGACAGAGTTAGATGCATTTTGACTAGTGCTGGACTAAAGAGGGTGTTTTGAGTTGAGGCTGTTTGGACAGCAACATATCTGATAAACAGGTGTCCTTCGACTATGTTAGATATGAAGACACCCGAAGAAGTTTTTTCGTTCCATCCACCAGATCTCGATAAACTGAGAGTATTTGGTTGTATAGCCTATGCTTACATTAGGCAAGACAAGGTCGAACCTAGAGCTCTGAAATGCATGTTCATGGGATACCGTGAAGGAGTCAAGCTTTTAGGCTATGCTGCTTAGAGCCAGGTCATAAGAAGAGTATCACCTGTCAATATGTAGTTTTTAATGAATATGAAATGGCTTTTAAGGAAACTGATGATGTTGGTCGAAATGCAGAAATATCTAACGAAGAGCTTGAATAGGTAGAGATTCTTGTTGAGGTGGAGCATGTTGATGCTGAATTGCATATCCCAGATAAAGTCAAAGAAGAAGCAGAAGATGCCGAGGAAGTTGAGGAAAGTGTCGATGACTACCTATTGTAAATAGATAGGTCAAAAAGAGTCATCAAGCCACTTCATAGACTTGGGTATGCAAATCTTATAGCTTATGCCTTAATCTCTACAAGTGAGGTTCTAGACGAAGAACCTAGAGACTATAAGGAAGGTATGAGGAGTCGAAATAGGAATGAATGGTTGAAGGCCATGAATAATGAGATGAAATCTCTTCATGATAATCACACCTAAGAACTAATCAAGAAACCTATTGGAGCAAGGTAAGTCAATTGTAAATGGATTTTCAAAGTCAAGGAAGGAATCGAAGGAGTGGCATCGAAAAGATAAAGGCAAGGTTGGTCGCAAGGGGTTTCACTCAGAAAGAAGGTGTTGACTTTAATGATGTGTTTTCTCCTGTTGTGAAGCATAGATCTATTCTAATGTTTCTTTCCATGGTGGCACAGTTTGATCTTGAACTGGAACAAATGGATGTGAAAATTACGTTCTTGTATGGTGATCTCGATGAAACGATCTTGATGAGGCAACCTGAAGGGTATGTCGAAAAGGGGAAGGAAAATTATATGTGAAAACTAAACAGATCTTTATATGGATTGAAACAATCTCCTCAACAGCGGAATAGGAGATTCGATAAGTTCATGGCACGCATAAGTTTTGTAGAAGCCAATTCGACCACCGTGTTTACTTCTTATTTCGACCTGGTAATTCATTTGTTATTTTGTTGCTTTATATGGATGATATTCTCATAGCAAGTAACAACGTCAAAAATGTAATGACTGTGAAGGTTGAACTTAATAAGGAGTTAGATATGCAGGATCTGGGAGCAGAATCCAAGATTCTTGAGATTGACATTCGAAGAGATAGAAAGCAGTCAAAGTTATGCTTATCCCAAGAGGCATACCTACAGAAGATTCTCGTCAAGTTTGGTACGTCAAATTCAAAGCTTGTTGTGACTCCGACAAACCCTTAATTCAAGCTGAGTATTGATCAATGTCGCAATAATGATGTCGAAAGAGCTTATATGAATAATATTTTATATGCTAATATAGTAGGTTCTTTGATGTATGATATGGTATGCACAAGACCCGATATGCTATATGCAGTAAGTCTTGTAAGCAGGTACATGTTGAATCTTGGAAAGGCTCACTGGCAAGCATTAAAGTGGATTCTAAGATACGTAAATGGGTCTCTGAACATAGCCTTAATCAAGGTTGTCAAACTCGCGAGTCTACTCAGACTCGTAAAGGGTCCATAGACTCGACTCGCAGAATCGACTCGCAAACTCGTACGAGTCTATGGAAAATAAAAAATGACTTTCAAAAACCTATAAGTGACACATATATGACACACTCCCAAATTTTTACACTTGTAAATACCTCATATATGACACAAATATAAATAATAGTACATAAATTAACATTAAAATTTAAATTTCATACTCTATTAAAAACTTCTTATCAAAAAAACTTGAAAATAAAACAAATAAAATAGCATAGCATGTAGTTAAAGACTTAAAGTACTAATATATTCTTAATTGGCTACTACATAAAGCAAAAAAAACATAAAACATATATGCTAATGGCTTCAATCATAAAAAATTCCAGTGAAATTATCACCACAATTATCATCACCATCAAACTCTACCCCAGATGAATCAACTTCTTCATCGTTAATCATTGTTGAATTACTTCAAGTTCTACTTCCACCTAACTCAACATTGTCATCCCACCACATCATAACTTTAATAACAAAAACATCATCTTAGACAATATTGTTAAGAGTAACATCATTTTGCTCAACAATAACTGTAGTTTGCATATTATCTTCATCGGGATCTTCAATAATTCATTCATCATCTCAATGAATATCTTAAAACGAAAGAACAACACTCTTTACTTTTCCTTTTTTATTTTCTACTTCAAATTGCATATTGCATAAACCAAATTATTGATTTTTTTCATATTAGGAGAGAGAGAGAGAGAGAGAGAGAGAGAGAGAGAGAGAGATTCTAATTCTTGTAAAAAAAGGTTTTTTAAAAATAAAAATAAAATCTCTTGGGGAGTTTGGACCTTTATTGGTTTAATAAAACAAAATTAAAAAAACTTATAGACTCGTAAACTTGTGATAGACTCGCGAGTCTATACGAGTTTATGCGAGTCTACCCGAGTCTATTTGAGTCTATCAAAAAATGATTCTATTTGCGAGTCTACTCGCTTACGCTTCCTAGACTCGTAAACTCGTACGAGTTTACGAGTCTACCCGCGAGTTTGACAACCATGGCCTTAATTTATCGTGGAGCCTTGGGTGAAGATAATAAAGCAGTAATTGAAATATATATCGACTCTAATTATGCAGGTTGTATAGATTCTAGAAAATTTATTTCTGGATATGTTTTCACTATGTTTGGCACAACAATTAGTTGGAAAGCAACACTTCAAAAGGTTGTTTCTTTACCAACCAATGAGGCGGAGTATATTGTCCTAATTGAAGTTGTGATATAATAATTGTGGCTTAAACATTTTGCAAAGGAGCTGGAACTTCAAGGTCGAGGTATCACTATTAAATGTGATAGTCAAAGTTCTATACACGTGTTGAAGAACTTAGCATATCATGAGCAAATCAAGCATATCTATGTGAGATTGCATTTCTTCAGTGGAGTAATCGAGCATGGAGAAGTCCAAGTGCTGAAGGTTTTGACATATCACAATATTACTGATATGATCACCGAGACATTGTCGAGTTTCAAGTTTTCCATTGTATGCATTTGATAAAGCTGCATGAAGAAATCCAGTTTGTTCTGTGATGTTATAGAGTTTGTTTCAAGGTGGAGATTTGTGAGAATTGTATCTAACTCTAGTGGGTCAAAGAGTAGCTTCCTATTTCGATAGAGAATGTGTCGAAGACCTACATACTGTAGTCGAAGTGTGTTCTAGTATATGGGTGTCGAAATGCTAGGGTTGTTAGTATTTTGAATTGGGTATGTTTGTTATGTCCAATTGTTTAAGTTATCTTGTACCCTAAGTTGGCTTGTAATGGGTATTTGTGAGAAAATCTCATTAGTTTAGTATGTTAGGTTTATTATAAATAGCATACTAGTCTCTCATCATTGCATACTGCAAATCCTAATTAAGGGTGAGAGGGTTATTTGTTATTCTTGTAACACTTGTAATCTTGATTCAAAGAGAAAGTAAAGAATAGCAGTTATAAATAATTCCTTGTTGTTTTTCTTGCTTCCCATTGTGTTTCCTATTATACTCTGTTCTTGAAATTGTTTTCACAACAAATAGCCTATAGTCTAACCTATTTAATTAAATAAGCTTTTAAAAAAATTTAAGCTTAACCTTTTTATTAAACAGGCTAGTCATGTCAAGCCTAATAAAAAGGATAGGCTTATTCCCCTGTATGTCAGTCTAGCCCATTTCCATCTCTAGTTAAGAGTGAATTGATCTGCAATGTTAGCACTCAAACGCTAAAGTCAGCAAGAGAATAGGAAGTTAAGTTTAAATGGAAAAAAAAAGAGTACACGTGAAGTGGCGTGTTTTTGTTAACTAAGAAATTCTCGACTTCGACTGGGGTTTTGCAAAGTGCATACAAAAGGCCAAATAAAGGATCGTCGATATAAAGAGACATGAGAAGTCGATAGGAATGGCAGAGTCGGAAAGGACAAGTTTCAGAAGAAAACTGGCCAGGTCGACAGAACAAGCAAAAGGACTTAGGATTTTTTTTAGGAAACATTGAAGTTATGGAGAGTGCATAAATAAGAAGTTATAGAACGTGAGAAAGTGGCTTAAGGCGGTTCTGCATCGATGAAGATGTGGCAGAAAGGGATTGGTCAAGATAGAATAGCAGTTATATTTTATTTGTCTATATAGTATATGCAAATTTCATTTTCAGAGGTCGCATTTCATTACATCGAAAAAAAAGTTCAAAGTATCCATGCATAAGAGAGAAACGAGCTATTTTCCTAGCATGCATGTGTAGCGGAGGAGAATTGAGATCAAAGCCATTGGATTGACTTGACTCATTATTTTTGTGAAAGTTGCCACCGCACTTTATTGTTTACAAGGGAAAAAGGGAAAATAGAGAAATAAAACCCAAAGAAGTTTTTAAATCAAAATTAATAAAAAGCAGAGATCTTAGGTACGGGGGTTGATTATGCAAGGGGAACGTGTTAGCTCCCCTCACATCTGTAGTACTCCACATAAACTTTTTTGTAATTCTGTGTTAAAAAAGAGTTTTGTGCGAAAGAAAGTTTTGTTTGGTTTTAAAATGATGCTCGGCAAGACGTAACATCTTGTGCCTACATACCTCCTGAGTACAATGGAGAATTCAGAGCAAATATAGTTCCACTTAAGAGGAAAATAAAAGGTTTTGTTTAAAATAGAATAGACACTTTGTCATCGCAACGGAGAAAACTCATCCAATCATTCTTGAACATGAGAACAAATGGATTATTTGCATCACAAATGAAATAAGGGCTCCAACTTGGATAAATTAACAAGTATGCCACTAACTCTTTCAATTGGAAAAGAATCAATTATATCAATCAATATCAAGATATTAGGGGATTACATATCTAAACTTTAGAAAAAGATCTTAAAAGAAAAGCCACAAAGGGAAAAAGATTTAAAATAAAGTTTCACCAAAAGAGTTTTAAAAGTTTACAAACATAAGAAGATTTTGAAAAGAGAGGGAGAAGTTTTGAAAATTTAAAAAGATGGGAGGAGATGATGGGACTATCCTAAAGCATAAAGTGAAAGCTAAGGACAAGAACAATCTAACCAATTAAAAAGCCAACACTTGACATAAGTCAACATAACCATTCCCTTCCTTTGGATTTAACTCAACCATCATAACAAACAAAGAAATATGAACCAAATAAACTAAAGCTCCAAGATAGTAATCCCATGTAAGCATAGCTTCACAAATCTTGGTTTTGTTCCAGATGAACTTGCATTAACATAGAATATAAAGCCTTTACATAACAAACATGGTACCTGCACACAGATAAAACTCCCAATGCCTTGGAGTAAACTCCAAGGACTTCAGACAAGCATAACAGACAATATATCACAAGGTTTAGAGGTCTCAAGGCAACAAGGCTCCTAATACTAAGTCCAAGAGGTCCAAAACTCCAAAATGCCAAGGGATAGTAACCATAGTCCAAGAGAGATTTAAGTCTTTTATTGTTCAAGTTGGTTATTAATGTTTTAAGAACAAAATATGATTCTAAATGGACAAAGAAAAAAGTGCATGAGCATAAACATATGTCCAAATGAACAAAGGAAAAATGAGCATAAACATGATGATAGATGATGAATGGTAAGATAAAAGTATAAGATACAATAGAAAATAGAATAAAGCAAAATAATAAAGAAACGTAAAAGTAAAGTTAGAAGTTAGTGATTAGAAGTTAATTGTCAAAGTGAATGATCAATAATGGTTAAATAATGAACTTATGTCAAAGTTGATGAAAACTCATTGAAGTATTGATAAGACCAGAACCTCCTAATAACAAGTTTTTAATGTTACTGACCCAATTGTAAAGTAATCAACCATCCTTGGGCTTATAAACATAAGTTTATGCCACGAATGATCATCTTTCGGTACGGGACAAATTTAGCGTCATGTTAAGCAATCACCAAGTAACTTATATAGAAGCCACCCTACAACGAGATCGGTTAATAACAATTATGTGTTTAAAAAAAGTTAGAGAAATGATATAGAAGATCATTCTCCAAAGACTTACAACACATGTAAAATAACAAACAAAAACAAGAATGTGGTTGAGATGAAGAAGGACGGGAAATGAATCAAGGAAAATAAAACCAAGTGTCTAGATGAATTCCTTTTGATCATAATGGAATTTCATCTTAATGATCCATCAGAGGATAACAAAATTATAGCCTCTACACAATGGATCCATCAAGACTTATACCACAAATCATGAGAAGAGAGATGGAGAGAAAAACCAATTTAAAGAAAATAAAAAAAGAATTTTAAATGGTCAAATAATAAGAAATTATTGATGAAATACTTAATGAGTATCTAAACACCAAATAAATTTCAGATAAGACCATAACAAAATCAGAAAAACCATATAATATTTTTAGGAAATGGTTTGGTGATTTTTGGAATCTCAAAATTATTTTTAAACCAATAAAAACTAAGTAAACAAAGCAAAAATAGCTAAAAATAGTAAAATAAAAAAAGTTGAAAAAATATCTATCATAAAGAGAAAATTAAAAGAGAATTTTAGCAAAAATTTTGGTATTTTTTAGAATAGAAATAAAAGAGTTATTAATTTTTAAAGAAAAATCAAATAAAAGAAAATAGAATAAATCTAAACAAGGTGCGTAGGATCTTGTTTCATTAAATGATATGGCTAATCCAATGGATCAAGATAGCGCTGAACATCATAGACCCTCACTGAAACAACACACCAAGCGCATAAAAGCCAAACCAATCAAATTAAAATGTTTGGCACGCTATCATTGGTTGAATGATGTCAATTTGGTAGAATACCGATCTATACAAACAATTTTAAGAATGTATGATGTTTTCAAACACATGCTTAGAAAAGAATAGTTGAAGAAAGTACATGATATGTGATTTGTCATTGAAGTGATAATTACTCAGTTTCTTTTCAATATAAATAATATTATTTCTCGCAAGAGAATAAATACTTATAGGGTTAAATATACAAAATCCCCCTATAATGTAAGCGAGATTCTCTTTAGACCCCTGTAAAAAAAAATTGATCACCCCCTTGTAATATTCAGATTCCATCCATAAGGCCCCCGCGTGCACTATTTAACTTAAGATTCTTTGTTTTGTCCAACTAGGACATCCACGTGGCATTTTTTAATTTTTTAATACACGTGAATTATTTATTTTTAATTTTATTTATTTTTTAAATTCACTTTTTTATAGGGTTACCAGGAGCCTTTACCCAAGCACAACTAGAATTACCTCCAACCCTGATCAACTAGGGGCATGATTCTTAAGTTCATGATACAGGGGCATGTTGCTTATGATGGCACGAATATCAGAAAGTCCCCCGATAGATAAAGCTGCAGAGACGTCTCGTACGCCCGACTCAGTCAGTCAAAAGCTTGTATATACAAGGGGCATGACATATCTCATTCATCAGGGGCAATCAAGTCAAGATTCCAAGAATCTCTCAAAGATGCAAAAAACAATCAGGGACATGTATCCAAGTAAATCTTAGTCTATTTCCAATCAACATGGGGCATTGTCCTGGGCCAATGATTACGAGGGGCATGACGCCCATAGTGCACATCTCATAAAGTCCTCGCGAGGCGAATCTTTCCGAAGTCCCTACTAGCGAGGGCAAATCTATGCAAGTCTAGTTTGACACCTTGATCAATACTCAGTGGTGTGTCCTAATCAATATAAATCCAGGAATGACAAATAATATAATACTGGGGGCAATGTTCAAAGCATCCATGCCTTCCCACAGCTCCGATTTCACAAGATCATATCCCCACCGAGTAATCATTAAGAAGATATCTTCGAACATACTCGTCCCGACAAAGACATGGCTCCCCACTAGAGTTTACATCTTCAACACCACCGATTCTCCGACACTTTGCTCTTCTCCAACATGGCTTACTAATATCTTTATCTCCAGTCAGGGTACATCAAGTTACTGGTTATCCCCAAGCAAGAATCATAAATTCCCAGCTGAGCATCTTCAAAACAAGATCAGACATCAAAACCACAAAGGCATAGAGATTTATTTTCTCAATAAAGACAACATAAATCATATTCACATATCGTATGGCATAAACATATTCATACATTGCATACATTACCTCATAATGAATTCATCCATAACATCCAAAGTTTTTCTTTTATTCGGAGGGACTCATTACATAATACATGCATCATGACATTGCATAACTATACCTATTGCAGGATACAAGCACAGACAAATGAACAAAATCTCCAACTTTCCAAGATCTAATTCAGTTACTACGAACAGTACTGACACGATCAACATTCAAAGATCTAATTCTATCATCACGAACGGTGTAGACACAATCATCTTCCAAGATCTAATTCATATACCACGAACGGTAATGACACGATCATTTTCAAAGATCTAATTCTATCATCACGAACGGTGTGCACGATCAATGACCTACTAAGTCTAATTCAGCTACTACGAACGGTACTGACACGACAAAAGATCTAATTCGGTTACTACGAACGGTGCCGACACGGTCAACTCCCGGAGATCTAATTCTATCATCACGAACGGTGTAGACACGATCACTGACTTTCCAAGATCTAATTCAGCTACTACGAATAGTACTGACACGGTCAACGCTCGATCTAATTCATTTACCACGAACGGTGATGACACGGTCATTTTCAAAGATCTAATTCGGTTACTACGAACGGTGCCGACACGGTCAACTCCCAGAGATCTAATTCTATCATCACGAACGGTGTAGACACGATCACTGACCTTCCCAGTCTAACTCAGTTACTACGAACGGTGCTGACACGACAGGAGAATCTAAGTCTATCATCACGAACGACGTAGACACGATTATCTCCCCAAGATCTAATTCAGTTGTCACGAACGGTGCTGACACGATCGACCTTTAAAGAGATCTAATTCATGTATTACGAACGGTACTGACACGATCAAACCTCTCAGAGATCTAATTCCATCATCACGAACGGCGTGGATACGATCAACTGTTTCCTAAGTCTAATTCAGTTATTACGAACGGTACTGACACGACAAAAAGATCTAATTCTATCATCACAAACGGTGTAGACACGATCATCTTCCAAAGTCTAAAACAGTTACTACGAACAGTGCTGACATGATCAATCTCCAATAAATCTCCTCTCAAGACCTGGATGGCATATTTAAGCCCATCTCCGACAAAAGTCCCTACTTCAGCTAGGGCAAATTTCTTGGTATTCTAGTGTTCAATCATCTTCCACCTTCAGATACCGACCGGCATACAGACCACTCTACATCTTCAGGTTTAAGATAATTGAACAGGGGCAGCTGTCATACCCCAAAATTTGCCCACACTTTTCAAAAATTCAAGACTATTTCAAAAAATTGAATTTTTATAAAATTTCGGGTTCATTTACATTGACATTCTGAATTTTATAAATATTCGATTTAAAGTCTATTTTAAAAATATAATAGTTTACTCTTAAATTGTTATATTTTAATAAATAGCAAAATGCTGGCTGACACTTCATAAACCTTCAATTGGCTTTTTATTTCAACAAATAAATAGCACAATTGGTAAGGAAGCAAGGTTTGCAAGTACAGGGTCTTGGGTTCGAATCTCACTCCTAACATTTTTTCCTTTTTGCTTCTAACTTTAGTTTTAATTATATTTTCATTTTATATCCAAAAATCACAAAAAAGGCATTTTTATAATTTTAATATTTAATTTTCGTTTTTTATTTTAGGTTTTTTTTTAAAATAATAATTTTTAATTCAGTTTATGCATATTTTATCAAAAAGAGTCCAAAAATCTCAAAAAAGAATTAAATCTTTTCCATTTTTGTTATAGTTGTTTCTTATTGGTCATATTGTGTCATGCTAACATTTGATTGGTCCAAATAGTGTCAGCTTTTTCATAAAAAAAATCATGATATTATTTGATTGATTATTGGTTAATACTAATATTTTTTTTTCTTTTATGTTAACCTAATATTATAATATAAATAGGTTCTAAATGTTACACTTTGGGGGACCGCCGCAAATTCACATATTCTCACATACACGAAGAAAAAATATTTGTCAAAACCTCTTTTACAAAGTGATTCATGTTCATATTCACTTCTTTTTTTTACTAACCTTTAACATAATTCTCTCATGAGAACAAAACCATATCAATTTCTATTATACAACAATTTCACACATGTGCATATTTCCCCTAAACAATTCCATGCACCATTCCACATTCATGTACAAACTGTTTTATAAACTAACAATTTCACCACTTTTAGTTTTTTTCATGTTATTGTTAATATGACAAGATAGCATACCAAGTTCATCACCAAGAACAACCATGAAAATCTTTTAAATCCAAAATTGTACTAACCATGAGAAAATAAAATTTACAGTGACATGTTTATGCTTTCAAGTAGAAAAAGGGAATCGATTCACTTTTTTTTTTTCTTTTTGCTCTGTAAACTATTCGATTAACACAAACTCATACCAATATGAAAAAAAGAATAAAATAAAACCACAAACAATACATGGGTTCTCTACAAATTGATTTCACTAACAATTTCCATGTCCCAATTTGTTGTTATCTTATTGTGTTCACAGGGGTTTGAAGGAATACAAATGGTGGATGTTGCTTCTAAATTCGAATCGGCTTTCGATGTGCTGTCCGCCGACGCTCCAACACCGATGCAGACATGGAAACCACCTGGATCCCTTTTCAGATCGAGCTCCAGTTTGCAGTCACGCAGCCACGTCGGCATTCTTCTGGCCGTCACTTCCAATCACCGACTACCACCGGATCCGGGCATCCGATCTCCACCTTGCGTCCAACAGCACCTGCAAATCATGCCGACCCTTCCGATCGGATCTGCAGCACAAGCTAACATCACCGGATCTGCGCTGTCTTCCTCGTCTGAGGTTAGTGAATCCCTGTTTCATTTTTATTTTGATAAGATTGTTTTGATGTTTGGCTTGTGTGTTCTTATTTTCATTGTGCTGAGATGAAAGAGATGATAAGAAAGAATGGGTTTTGAAAAGAAGCATAGAAAAGAAGTGAGAGAGACGTTGCAATTTGGTAAAAATGGGGATCTTTGATACTGTGTTCATCATGTTTTTTTTACAAATTTATGAAAAGACTACAAAAAAAAATGTTTATTTAACTATCCTTTTAAATTGTTTCAATATTAGTTAATTAGTTTTTTTTTATTAGTAATAACATTAAAAAATACAAAAATATTAAAATATAAAACACCAAAAATATTTTAATTAGTCATGTTCTATTAGAGTTTAATATTCTTAGTTTTGTTAATTGTAATTAGTATTTGCTAGTATTCTCATTTTAATCATGCATTATTTTATCTATCCATACTAACATCTTTTATTTATGTTGAGGTATCAATTTGAGACTCTGGATATTCTGGCGGACATTTGCAAATTATATTTTAATTTTGTACATTTAATCATCCTACTCCCGCTTTGATTTTCATTTTTGGGTTTGTAATTTTTATCCCCCGGTTTTTTGATTATGTACTCCCCTCCCCGAAGCCATGTAATAGCGTAGGAGTTTACTTTCCGCACTTTATTTTCCATATATATTAACTGTTAGATGTATGTTAATAGGATTGTATGGAAAGATAAATTAACTGAACGCTAGCTCACTAATTTCAAGATAAATATCTGAACATAATACACTTCTCACGCACTCACCTCTAGAGTACGCCCCTCTTGGTTGCCTACGAATAAAGGTCGTGTCCCTCGAATATAGAGGTATCTAAAGCGAACGTCCCTCGATAAACAAAAAATCATCAAAGACCATAGTCCCTCGAAATTGCTGCCTACAAAAATATGATCTTGTCCCTCGAGTGGTTGCCTAAACGAAAGATGATTTGTCCCTTCGACATCGCTAAAGATACCTCTACTTGTTGCCTTCAAACGACCTCGATGACCCTTCGATGGCCCGCACGTCCAATATAACAAGGACTACCTACTCCTATATAGTATGGATAGTCCTGGGAACTTTAAAATTTACAGAAAAAGACCAGTTAAATAGGGTAGTGCTCTTAAACTGCCTAGCTCAATAAAAACATCTTTTCAATATTCATTCAAAAAAAACTAAGGCTACGCATTTACGCTAAAGTCCTTATACTCCTTTTCAACTCAAAACAAACAAACATGAGCTAAGCAAGTTAAGAGCCCGTAGATAACTACGGATGAAAAGGGTGCTTGCACCTTCCCTTTTCATAACTTACCCCCGAGCCCGTTTTCTTCTTAAAAGGTCTTTTTCTGTACTTTTTACCTTTCCTAAAATTGGACAAAATAAAAGTCGGTGGCGACTCATGCTTAACCGCAGCATTAAAAGTCAGTTCACCGAGTTACAATACGGTATTGAGAAACCCTACCGGAACTTCCTTGATTGAGAATTCCAAGAAACTCCATATTAATATCATCTAACGGTTTGATTTTGTGTATGAAGTTGCTATGAGTGAAAGAATTCTCGTGGCTTCGATTACGACAACAAATTTCATGTATGAAGTTGCTGTGAATGAAAGAATTCTTGTGGCTTCGATTACGACCCCATATTTCACGTATGAAGTTGCTGTAAGTGAAAGATTTTCGATTTTGGGTACAATACAAATTAATGAAAAACAATTGGCACATATAATATGCTAGTAACAGAGATTCATTGGTTCAAGTGTATATATATAACCAATTAGTAATAGCATGAAATTAAGGAATCTCACACAAGCTGCAGAAGATAAAATTGGCGAATATAGCAGATGACAAACCCTAAAATTGAAAGTCATAATAAAAAGGATTAGGAACACAAACCCTAAAATCAATAGAGTGAAAAGAAAAGAGAAATACTCGTGTTGGATCTGAAAGTGGTGGTTGTTGTTTAGTCCCATGCGACAGAGTGACTTGTGCTTCCCGTTTTGATGGCCACCAGAAAGAGAGACATCGTTGGCAGATGTGTGGTGGTCGTAAATAAGATTGGAGGAAGAGGATGCAACATTGTTAGGGTTTGAAAGTGGGGATAAGAAGATATTGGGAAAAGTGAGAGGAGAAGAGGGACGAGAAGAGATAAAATAAAGAGAAGGAGAGATGTAAAAGGTTGTGAGTTCATTATTGTGTCCAATGGAAATTACACGTGGCGAAATGATAATTGGTGAAAAGGTTGGAATATTGTGTTGTTTATGAATAGACCAATTTAACCTTTTTGCTTTGTAATTTTTAAATGAGAGAAAGGCATATTAAGAAGTATGGTGGTATCTTCTAATAATGGCTAGATAGTTGATGTTATGTTCAACTTTGTAGCCGAGAAGATAAATTTGGCGGCCTATAATGTAGCTCATCTTAACTAAATTCAATATGAAATGACCAATTTTAAACACAATTTAATCTTCTGTTTCAAAAGAATTAAATAATTTAGAAAAAAAGGGTATTATTTTGTTCAACGTCAACACTAATTTTAAATGTTATAATTGTATGTGTGAGTCTTTAATAGTTAATTAGCAAGATACCTGTGTTATTGTACGAGTTCCGCTTGAATTCATATTACACTTCGTGATATCTCATTTGTCAGTTTTGAAATTTATTTTACAAATCATAAACATTTACATAATCACAAAAATAAACGAATAATATGTATCGACCTTTATGCATTCATCCAAGTAATATTTTTAAATATTTGTAACAACAATATACTTATTCGATGCAATATACACTTAGAATTCGTGTTTGCGTTTATAAAAATAATTGTATCAACATTAGAACTTTTTTCATTCATACAAATATTTTTTAACTTATTCCCGTTTATAAAAATAATTAGTAAATTTTTCTTGTTTATAAAAAGAAGGGTTAATACCTATTTTCACCCCTGCCATATGGGGTTGGTTTGAAAAACCCCCCTGCCAAAAAAAAAGTTGCAAGAATTCCCCTAACATTTGAAGATTCTATCGTTTTAAACCTTATAAAATTTTTGTTTTTAAAACCAACCTTGCCATTTGAAGATTCACTCATTTTAAATCTTATAATCATGTAGAATATGTCATTTTAAACCCTCTGAAATATGACAGGAAAGGTTGGTTTTAGTAAAAATAATAATTTACAGGGTTCAAAATGATAGAGTCTTTCAAGTGACAAGGTTTGTTTTCAAAATAAAAATTTAACAGGGTTTAAAATGAGAGAATCTTCAATTGTTAGGGGAATTCTTGCAACTTTTTTTTTGCAGGGGGTTTTTCAAACCAGCCCCATATGGTAGGGGTGAAAATAGGTATTATTTCTTATTTATAAAAATACTTGTAACTTATTCCTGTTTATAAATATAACTGCATTAATACTAGACTTTTCCCGTTTATAAATTACTTGTAATTTATTTCGGTTTATAAAAATAATCGTATCAACAGTAGTTTTTTTTTGTATATAAAAATATTTGTAACTTATTTTCGTTTATAAAATTATTTGTATCAACAATAGACTTTTTCCCGTTTATAAAAATATATGTAACTTATTCTCGTTTATTAAATCAATTGTATCAATAGTAGACTTTTCCCGTTTATAAAAATATTTGTAATTTATTCCCGTTTATAAAATCAATTGTATCAATAGACTTATACTTTTTCCCGTTAATAAAATATTTGTAATTTATTCCCTTTTATAAAATCAATTGTTTCAACAATATAATTTTTACCGTTTATAAAAATATTTGTAACTTATTTCCGGTTATAAATATAATTGTATCAACAATAGATCTATTTTTTTCATTTACAAAAATATTTGTAGCTGTATATTAGTATAATTGTATCAACAATAGTATTTTTCTGTTTATAAAAATATTTGTAGCTTATTCCCGTTCATAAAATAAGTTGCAAACAGAAGACTTTTTTCCATTTATAAAAATATTTTATAACTTATTCTCGATTATAAAAATATTTGTAATATATTTATCAACTTTTATTTTACCAATTAAAATTTAAATCATTAAACTAATGAGTTTAAATTAAAATTGTATTTTAATTAGATGCATGGTTGTGATTGATTGACAGTGTAAAAATATTTTACACTGTCAGTGCATATTCTTTTTTCTCTAAACGAGTTTAAAGGTAGTGCACTGACAGTGCAAACTAATTTTACACATACATCCAATCATAATTCTTACACTTGTCATGTCATGTTAGTTTTTTTAAATTAAAATTGTGCTTTAATTAGATACATGGTTGTGATTAGTTAACAGTGTAAAAGTATTTTACACTGTGGGTGCATATTCTTTTTTCTCTAAACTAATATGTGCTTATTACCACTATGTTAAAAAAAAATTTACAAAATAAATTATTAGATATGATTGGACAAAAATCAATAAATAAATAAATAAAATATTATATTTAAAGCTAAATTGCAACAAAAATATAAATACAATGACTTTTTAACTTTCGCAGAAACTTTTAATAATGAAGGTTGAATCAATTTTTTTACTTTTTATTTTGAAGAGAAACTAAGTATACTACCTTTTTTTATTTTAAAATCATTTTTAGAATTTTCATTTCTATATTTATTATATTTTATTTAAAATAAAATTATTTTTAGAAACATACATTTTTAATTAAATAACATTTAAGATATTAAATATAACATTTTAATCAATTATGTAAATTTTTACATAATTTTTATGTATTAAGTTACATATTCACCATAAATTTTTTAAAAATATAAAGTGATTTTATAAAGAAAAAAAATTATTACTGTTATTTAGTTTTTCATTTCTAAAAAATATCATTTTGTTTATCAATACTCACGTCTAATATTATATATATTATTTTTTAATTATTAAATAAATAATTGTTGATTGATGACTAAAAATTATAATAAAGTTGATTCATATTTTAAATCTATGCATCTAGGGGCCAAAATTAAAAATAATAAAGATGAAGTGAAACTATGTTAAGCAATTGGTGAAGCTGGAAGATTTTAGAAGCAATAATGGAGTAAAGATTTCGTAGAGTTCGACATTAAATTTGTATACAAGTTAAGATCCAAATAGAATATACATCTTGGTGTATTCCCTATCTATCCCCCTTCTCTCTCTTTCTCTCTCACTCTCTCACACTCATTTTAATTTTTGTAGGTTGTTGTATGTTTAGGAAATCATTTCTTAGTGTAATTTATCGTTAATTCCTGTTGGTAGCAATTTATTACATAAGTTTAGGTTTTGCTAGAATTGGAACCTATTTGTGTTTTAATACTGATTAAAATATATAAACTAGTGGTGTTGGAATCCTGTAGTTGATAATCTATATGTGAAAGAGGGTCAAGATCGTAGGTGAAACAAAGGCAATATAGGTTTTGGAAAGAAGATACCTAAATCCAAGAATCGGAAAATTATTGAGTATTATTGTTGCAAAAAGATTAGACACTAAAAGAGGGAATGTCCAAACAAAAAGCAGGGCTCATCCACTTCTTCAAATATGGTTAAAACCAATTATTCTTGCAATGAAGCAGATATATTGTGTGTTTCATCCAGCAAGTGCACATAAGCATAGATTATTGACCCTAGTTATTCTTACCACATGACACCATATTGATAATGGTTCACTACGTTCAAGTCAGGTAATTTTGGATTTTTTTATATATATGTAATGTTAAAATATGTATTATGATTGAAATGGAATAAATTACATTTTCCACAGATGATGGTGCACGTGTAAACATTGAACAACGTTAGATATGATTCAGAATAAAGGAAGAACTTCATTTCCCTAGGTACTCTACGAGCAAATGGTTTCTCTTACAGGTCTTAGGGACATTATAAAAGTTATCAACAGTGCACTAATTGTGATTAGAGTAAGGAGGATTGCATGTAGCATCTACAAAATATTGGGGAACATTGTTGTAGGTGATATTGCATCCGTTGAGTCTGATAATGATGCAACTAAACTCTGGCATATGTGTATGGGTCATCTTAGTGAGTGTGGGATGATGGAACTGAAGGTGCGGAAAATTACAAGAAAGGGAGGTTTGAGTTGGGTTTTAAGATTGAGAATTATTGCTCACCCAAGAACACAAACAATAAAGATGCAACCAATGATAAAAGAACACAAGTATTTTTATTCTGGTTCCCCCTTAACTTGGTTAGTCCAATCCACCTGCCAAGGTGATTTTGTCTTCTCAATAAAGACTTAATCCACTAATCAATGAATTGATTACAACCTCAATGACACACAGTCAAATACTTCTCAAGAATTCTAACTATAACCTAGTCCCTCATGGAAATACAACTCAAAGACTACCTGTTAATGACTTCTCGAGATCTGACTAACACTTAGTCACTTAAGGACATTAACTAAAAGGTTAAATACATGGATTGTGTGTTTATAGATTTTCTTTCACAATAAGAAGATTACACAAAATTGAAGATCAAAAGATTACACTTATATGATTTGAATATAAAGCTCTAAGTGTTTCTCTCTTTATAGTTGTCCTTGAAGTTCAATCAACACTTTACTCTTTTCTTGTTGTGATATTCTTTTTATCTTTTATTCAAAGTCTGGTTTGTCCATATTTGACTTCTCCAAAATTAGAATTTGATTTCTTTTGATTTGCACACTTAACAACATAGTTAGAGTACAAAATTATTCTCAATACAAAATAGTCTCTGTTATGATCAAAACTAAAATATAGTTGTAGAACCAAACTTGTTCCAACAGAAACTTCATAAGAGAAATCTATTGAAGGGTGTTTGTAGTTGCAAAATGGATTTGCGTAAGTATTGTGTACTTGGAAAAATAGTGTCGTGTTCGGTTCAACACCAAAATGCACAAAATAGAGGGAATTTTATAGTATGTGCATTCATATGTGTGGGGGGGGTCTACAAGAGAGGTTTTCATGGGTGATTCCAAGTTTTTTTTTTTACTTTAACGTATGACTTTTCTTGCGAGGTTTAGTGTATTTCTTGATGCTGAAATATTAAGTCTTTACCAAATTCAAGTTATGGAAGGCACATGTAGAGAATCAAACAGGAAAAAAAATTAAGTATTTATAATCAAATAATGGGAGAGTACAATAATTAGAATTTCAAGAGATTTTATGCATAACACAATATTCAAAGACATTTTCCAGTTCGTAAAATACATCAATAAGTTGGTATGGCAAGAAAAATGAATAGGTCTCTAACTGGAAGGGAAAGATGTCTCTTGTTAAATGCTCGACTATCAAAAGATTTCTAGGCAAAAACAGTTAAAATGACGTACTATCTTATTAACAAGTCGCCATGGGTTCACTGAAAGGGAAGGTTGCAAAGAAGTGTGGACATGTAATTCTATTGATCTTGAAAACTTAATGATTTTTTTAATATCTAGCTTATGTGCATATGTCAAATGAAAATCGACCTCAACTTGATCCAAAGTCGAAGATGTGTGTGTCTTTGTCGGTCACATAAAAGACGTGAATTGGTTCAAGTTATGAGATTCGACTAAGAAAAATATGGTAATCATAAAAGATGTTGCTTTTTATGAGTAGGTAATGTTGAAGCATTCAGTTGCAACAAATGTATAAACATTTGAAGGAGGAACTTCCAACAAACAAGTGATTCAAGTGAATGTTGAAATTGACCACGAGAGGACCCAGACACTAATACTAAAATTGACTATGAACCTAGAAATTTGGGACAAAAAGCACAGATCAACCAAGCCACCAAAAAGATACGTGCATGAAAATTTGGGAGTCTATGCACTTCTTATTAGTTCTAACAACCCTTATTTTAGAGAACCTTACGAAGGAGATTCTTCCTTCTTAAATAGATCTCCACCGATTGTACTTATGGTGAAGGCTAAAGGTGATCATGAATTGGAAGATTTTGAAGTATTCTTGAAAATGATATTTGAAGCTCTTTCCATCTTAGTGTAATTGTTAAAGCATACGAGGTTTAAATTAAAAGATATATAATTAAACGGAGAGAGATATGATCGAATCAGAAGATATTAAATTCTAAAAATTTGTATGAATCAAAAGTGGATTCCCACATATGATACAGTTGTGCTGTTCAGGAATCATATTTATTATATAAATTTTTTTATGTGGTGATTCAAATCTGCGATGTGGTTACGCAAAAATAAACTTGCAAAGTTAATACTGCAACATTCAAAATCAATGAGTAAATGAAAATAAGTAGAGCAAATTATGATTGGAGCAATGTTAGATTGTACGCATAGTGATATGCTTTGCAGCCATAACACATTTTAAAATACTCGTAGGCTTCTTAGCCCTAGGTTGACAACCTTTACATATCCATATATTTAATTTTGATTTATTTAAAACATTGTGCAAGTGCTAGCGCCAAACATAGACATCACATGTAGTACTACTCTACTAGTATTTCGAATCAGCGCGATTAAAGTCGCTCGCAATTTCAAACGGGTACCATTCATAGCATGTGATTATTTTTATCTTGGAATACGCAGCGTCACTATTAATAAACCACATCACGTAAAACACGTGGTTAAATTAAAGTAGAAAAAAACAGCGCCGATGTTTTCATTTATCTTGTGCTTTACGTGTTTGTTTTCCTGTTATCTATCTCTTTTCTTCATATAGCATAGTAGTCATAGCTCTAAGGCTTTCTTAAATCTTTCTCTCTGTCCACAACATGAAGAAGAATTTGAATCTGGAACTTGGCCTTTTCACTCCTTCCATTACTTCCAATTTTCCTACCTCGTAACCATCTTTTCAATCTCTTTTCTCTTGTTTAACTTTATGTTCATTCGGTTCTTAATTAGGTTTTTGTTTAATGCAGAGTGGCAGAAGAATCGCAATATCAACCGCAGCAGCACCGGCCTTTGACCATTGTCTATGATGGCAAGGTTTGCGTTTCTGATGCCACTGAGAATCAGGTCGGTGACTTTCGTTGGATACTGTTTTTTTCTTTATTTAAATTAACCACCAGGTTTCTATACTCTAAGCAACCACAAAGTTCATATCATCGAAATAAGGTTTTAAAAAATGTCGGAACTATATCGCTGAATCGTGATACTCTTAAGTTGTGGTTAATTTACACTACAACAAAACAACTGGAATAAGTGTGAAAGGTGTCCATGAGTTGGGTCAATCCATAAAAATGGGTTGGATTGGGTAGTTTGGTGGATATGAATTTAAAAACTAAAAAACCCACTAAAAAATTTGGGTTTCGGATAGAACCAGACTCAATCCAAAAAACTCACTGATATATTAATAAAACATTTATTTCAACAATTTAAATGATTTTGATGAATAATAACTTATTTGTTGCAATTTATTCTCTTGAATATTTACTATTTTAGTGAACTATGATTTTAACTAATTTTGGATATTTCACTCTTTAGTTATTTTGATGTTAATACGATTTTATGTCACATAAGTTTAGTTTGTTGCTAGTATTTTATGAAAATCTTTACAAGTTGATGTTATCATTTATTATTTTATGATGTTAAAAAATAGTAAAAATAGGTTATCTAATTTTTTTAATTTTTTTTATGAAGATAGGAAATGTTGAATAACTTTTATGAAAAAAAAATGATACTCATCATTTAGTAATTTAATATTAATAAAAGAAAAAAATTATTTGAGCAACTCACTGTCCAATCCAACCTGAAAATTACTGAATTTGTGCAAATCAGCTCATTGATGTAGCGGGTGGTTATTTTACCTCACCAAAACTATAGTATTATATGGATTGAGTACTATTGGGTTGTCGAAATCAACTCAAACCTACCCATATACACCCTTAATCAGTGTCGTAACACCTATACCAATTAAAATCACAAAAGTTTTACATAACTGCAGACTTTTTTAAAATCTTAATTAACCTTTCATAGACCTTGTAACACCTTTTGGATTTGAATCTTATTTTTTCAGTAGGATTTTATTGGTATTTTCACTATTACTAGATAAATTTGATAATTAATCTTTTATTACACAAGTGGAGGGAACTATCAATTTATAATTTTTTGAAAACTTTATATTATTATTTTAAAAATTTAACCTGTCAAATGGATGGAACCTAAAAAAAATAGTTGTATATATCTCTATTGTTTTAAAAATTCAATATGTTATTAATTTAAAAAAAAATATTTACTTTAAAAATAAATAAAATGAGAATGAATTATATATTTATAAAAATAAAGTTAATTAAATTCATTTAAAGTAAAAGAACATACTAAGTTTTTTAATCATGTATAAATAATCATAGTCGTGTTAAATTTTTTAAGACTTTATCTTCCCATTTTGCTTTCCACCTTTTTTTTTCTTTCTTTTTGGACATGCTTTTTATTTGGTAATATAGATTCATTTATGATAGTAAATGTAAATTATGAGTATATATATATATATATATATATATATATATATATATATATATATATATATATATATATATATATATATATATATATATATATATTATATATACCCTAAAATACTAGTGAGAGAAAAATAATAATCTTCGTACTAGTAATAAAGGACAAATACCTTATTGGAACTAAAAACAATTTGTTGATAAGCAATTTCAAGATAAACTAAAGATTTAAAAAGTAGTAAGTGGAGGTCTATATCTGAAGTGTCCTTGTTGGAAGTGATAGTTGGCCAAATTTACATATGCATTGCACACACATTTGTTGACCTAAAAAATTGGACTCAACTTTATTTTGTCAATGTATTTCTCAATAATAAATAATACCATCATCATTAGGTTATAGCTTGGCCCACTATTATTAATAATTTATTTTAGCAATTTTTTTTGGATAAGTATAGTTTAGCAAATGAGTTTTCACGTGTTGTAATATGATCACAAGACTCGTAATCAATTATTATTTGAATTATAATAGGAATTAAGTGGGGTAATATGAATTGGATGCAGGCCAGGTCAATTTTAATGCTAGCAAATAAAGAAATGGAGGAAAGAGTGAGGACACCAACTGGATCGTTTTCAGAGCCATCTTCACCAGCAATATTTACTAGTAACTTGTATAGCCCTGGAACTTCTCTTTCCATGAAAAAATCACTGCAGAGGTTTCTCCAAAAGAGGAAAAATCGGATTCAAGAAGCATCACCTTACCATTTTAATGAGCAAAATTGATTAGTTAAGATCATCTACAATTGGAAATTTTGGTTTAATTTAGAGTGTTAGAGTACTATATGTATGTCTTTCCATAAAGGGTACTGCCATGTCAAATTGTCAACTGCTTGTAAATTATTTAGGATTGTACATCAAACATCTCTTGCACTGCTGTGAAATTTGCATTTTTTTTAATGTTTAATTAGCTTTTCTTTTTAGCAGGTTTGTTCATTGGTTTGGGCAAATTCGAACTAAATCGGAATCCAAAACAAATTATGGTGTTTGAGTCGAACATTTTTAGTCCGATAAAAATCGAACCAAACCAATGAAACTCGATGTTAATTGGTTCGGGTAATGGATTTTTTAAAATTATAATATATATTATCATTGTCATGGTAACTAGTATAAATTATTCGACTGAAAGAAGAAGAAAAATGAAACGACATATGTGACATTCATAACCTATATGAAGAACGGATTTTTAAAATTCTACCTGTCAGTCCGCCTACCTAATCAACCATATTAATTCATATAATTTATATCATCATTATCATGGAAACTAATATAAAATATTCAGCTTAAGAAAAAAAATGAAATGCCATTTGTGACATTCAAAACTTATATGAATAAACGAAAAAATTAAGAATTTATATTATTATGGAAAATTAGTTGATGTAAATTAAATATTTTTTAAAAATATTTTTGCACATTTGTTTCTAATGTATCCGATCAATCAAACACAAACCAACCAATTATTTCTCGATTTGGTTTGTGTTTTATAGAAAAATATGAAAATCTAATCTAAACAAATCAATATATTTTTGATCGGTTTGGGCATCGAATTCTCTCAAAACCGAACCGTTCCGGCTCACGAACACCCATACTTGTCAATTTATATATAATATATTTTTGATCGGTTTGGGCATCGAATTCTCTCAAAACCGAACCGTTCCGGCTCACGAACACCCATACTTGTCAATTTATATATATATATACACACACACACACACACACACACACACACACATGTGGGGGTTGTTAGGGACCCATTTACTTTGTGTTTTGTTTCGTTAGAAAATCAAAAATGTGTAGTGACGAGATGAGATAAAATCTTGGATTGGTGGAGTAAGTTTTCAGTACGATTGAGAGGGGGTTGACCAAGCCTGCAAGGTTGGCAGCACTATAGCCCTCAGGTCAGTGAGAGAAGTATGAGTAATGCGAGAGTGAGAATGAATTTGAATATTTGAAATGATGAATTTTACTTTTATATATCAAGGACGATTGAAACCGCTCACATGTGATGTGGCATATTGTGCGAACAACCATTTGATTGAATTGAACGATGAATGATACGTCGAAGGACCGAATTATCTGCTTTGTGCACTTGCTTACTAGATGTTCGCTATTAGACCTTTTGTTATGGGTCTTACAAATGATCCATAACTGCTGTCCCTCAAGCCCTTATTCTTATTTTATAGAGTGAGGACATTGTCTTGTACATCTTTAAACTTATACATCCCTTTAAGATTCAACACAGTTCTGCTAACTTGGCATGGGGCCAAGGTCTGATATCTCTCAAGAAATATAACAAGATGTTTGAGGTCTACTCGAAGATCGTGAAGCATTTCAAAGATCGATACTTCCTGGTTACTCCGCTTAACGTGGCGACTCATACCAACATCTGTACCATAGATCCCGAGTCGCCCTATCAATGTTCTGACAAGTTCTCCAAGTTCCAGTGTCAAAGCCATTTCTTAGCCGATTTTTGGTCTTATGTTTATAAATTGGATTATCTGTCTAAAGAGAAGATTTACCTAAAAAGGCAATTGATATCTTTCTTTGATGGTCTCAGTTACGTCAACGATGTTGTCCCCTCTGATGTGGCAACGAGGAAACGGGGGAAGTGGTCCAAGAGACATGTTTGCTTATGGACGTCAGCTCGAAAGAGGCTAGGCAAATCATTTTTGGAAAGCTACATGACAGATAGCCACTTTTTCCTTGAATAGATTTTTGGTATTTTTCTTTCTAACCTGTCTATTGTTAGATTGTAAACAAAATGAAATGTTACAAAACAGTTCAACAAATGAAAAATACTTCTATCGTCCTACCTCTCTTGGTGAGTGCTACATATGCTCCAACTATTAGGGAGGTTCGGAGCGCAAGAGCCCATGTTAGGTCGATTTCCCTTTGGTGAGATGAAAGTTTGACTTATTTTACGCCTTGTCTTTTTTTTTTTATATTTACTTTTTTACTTTTTTACTTTCTTTCCTTGCATTCCTTTTATGTAGTTAATTTTCTTAATATTTTTGTACTATTAAAAAAAGTGAGTATATAATAAAGAGAAATAACATATTTTACTTTCCTAATAATTCAACGCTAGAAAAGATTTTGATGAGTGGGGACTTTATCCAAAAGTATCAACTTAGATAAAACAATGACCTTTGTTGAATCCCAAATTAACCAAACCTACAAAAATAGTCTAAAGATTATCACACTCTCTCTCTCTCTCTCTCTCTCTCTCTCTCTCTCTCTCTCTCTCTCTCTCTCTCTCTCTCTCTCTCTCTCTCTCTCTCTCTCTCTCTCTCTCTCTCTCTCTCTCTCTAAGTCTCTTTTTTATCTATAAAAATCTCTTAAAAATGTTTTCAAGTCAATCTAGTTGATTAGGATACCTTCAGCTTCCTTTTAAAATCATTTTTTAGCAACCCAATTGATTAGAACCTTAAGCCAATCAATTGTAAAAATCCTAAATGGTTGTACAATCAATTATGACAGAGTCTTAATGACTGGGAACGACACTCTATCCAAACTTACCAAAATGGACCAGAATAATCGATTATTTTATTCATCCAATCGATTGGGACATTGAATTTTCCCATGGATCATTGTTTCTCCCGTGATTAAGTCACCTTTATAAGAGTGGATAGTGGGTAAGAATCTTTGATATTATCTGCACTCTAATTGAAAACTATTGTCCTATGAATTTCAATGAGGAAGAGAGGATTAATTTACAATTTTAACTTGGACATTTTACTAATGACATTTGTCAAGCACCAAGACTAAATCTTTTATCAACTATTCCAAACTTATATCTTTAATTGTAACTAAAAAAAAGAAAATTTACTACTTGATTGATAAACCGCTCTACTTTGTCTCGACACTCTTTTTATCTACCACCACTTTTGAAAGGTCTTTTTAGCAATAAAAACTATCAAAGTAAGATTAAGAAGCAAAATGAAAGTTGATCTTTTAAAAAATAACATGGCAATTAATATGAAAGAGAAATTGCTACAAATATTAATTTTGAGTCAATTATTAATAATTTCAAGCAACTCAAAAACCATAAAATATTATTTTAAAATATTTTTAAACACATTGTTAAATCATTTAATGTTCAACTTTATACACACATGTATATAACCCTTTTCTTCTCTGACTTTTCTCTATCCACGCACCTTTTCCCTCTTCCTCAAATTCAAATTTCCATTCGTTGATGTAGTTTTTGGCTAGGCTCCAGAATAGTCAGCGCCGCGCTAGTGGTCTCTTTTCAACAGCTTCAAGCGTTGTCAAGGTTCTTGGAAGGTGCCTAAAAATGGCAGTTCTCTCCTCTGTTTTAATGGTCTGTTATTCTCGCAGCTATTGATTTTCAGGGAGTGGGTCAGATTTGTTCTCATCCATATTTTGTTGTGACCAAATCGAAAACTGGTATCTTCGTTATCATTAGTGGTATTTTCATCTTTCAACAAAAGCCAGTGGTTGTTTATGGATACACATGGAAGTATGTCGATTCTGGTATGCGTGTTCACGATTCGGTTTAGTTCGGTTTTGAGAGAATCCGATGCCCAAACCGATTAAAAATATATGGATTAATTTGGATTCAATTTGCAAATTTTTACAATAAAACACAAACCGAACCAAACCAATAAACAACAGGTTGGTTTGAGTTAGACTGATCGGATACATTAGAAACAAATGTTCAAAAATATATTTTTTTAAAATTCTAATTTATATCAACTAATTTTTCAAAATAATATAAAATCCTTAATTTTTTTTTCGTTTTTCCATATAGGTTGTGAATATCACAAATAGAATTTCAATTTGTTCTTATTGAACTTGAATACCTTATACTAGTTCAATAAAAAAAATTATATATATATATATATTATACTAATTATGATTTGGACTAGTTGCTATCTGTTATTAGTTCCAAGGAGAAACTTTGTGTTCAACTTTTGATCACTACCTTATGGAAGATCTGGACAGCTATAAGCGATGTTCTTTACAACAAGAAGATGGTGGATCCAGCAGAGGTGGTAGGTGTTACTTTGCAATGTGTGACAGATGCTTCCAAAGAGAGCCAACTTATTAGCAGCATGGAGAATCAAGGCCAAGTCCCTCTTGTTTTGTCTATTCCTAAAGGAGTTTATGTGGTTTAGGTGGATTCTGGCACGATGAAAGGGGAGGGAATCACTTTCGGTTGCGTTGTCAAAGACCAAGAGCATAAACATGTTGTTGTAGCTTGCGCAAAGGAGATATTTTATGTTGAATCTTGTACAACGGTTATGTTTGCCATTAGATGGTGCCTTAGTTTGCTGAAATATTGGAGTTTTGAAGAGGTGCTCATTCAATTCGACTCTCTCAACACCTTGCATTGCATACACTCTATTTTAGCTTGAGCAAATCTTGATCATATTGCGTTGGATTATAGGTCTTTGCTAGGTAGTTTTTAAATTGCTTCAGTTATGTTCTTGAGCAGATGTTTTCCTGTGGATGCTCATCACATGGCTAATTTGGCCAAAACTGTAGGATCTAACATTTGGTTGGGGTGTCTTCCTAGTATTGCCCAAGTTGTTTCTATCGTTGCCAATTCAGCTTAATGAAAATGTTTTAGTTGCAAAAAAATTACGATTGGTTCAGGTAGACAGGCTCGCGGATAGAATTTTGCAAAACCGATGTCCGAACCAATTAACATTGGATTTCATTGGTTTGATTAAGTTTTTTCTCGAACTAAAAAAATGCCCGACCCAAACACTATGATTTGGTTTGGATTTCAGTTTAGTTTGAATTTTCCCGAACATATGAACACCCCTAGATTCTGGTTTGGACGCGAATTACCGTTTCTCGTTTCGTTTCAAACTGATTTAGATATGGTTGCCTAATCAAATTATGTCGTTATTGTGCTTGATGAATCATTCATCGATTCACATTATCTTTGTTAGCTCTTCAAATGCTTATATGAGATGGATTGATAATTTCTTCTTTGTCTTCAATTTTGATGTCTTAACTTGTTTGAATAGAAATGGTCGTGATCGCTTGTTACAATTTGTTAGTGTATTGTTGGTTAATGAACTCGTTACTGCGTTGGCTGTTGAATTTATTCACCATTTTCAAAATCTAAATTTGGTGCTTGTCATTTCACATTTCACATTTTTAGGTAATTTGATTTTGCACCCCTACGTGTGTTTATTAGATTGTGCACATGATGCGTGAGTGTCTCTCTAAATTCAGATTTCTTTATTGTTTTGCTTATTGTGTTTTCAAAGATTTTAAGTGAATTTCCGGATTGTGTATACTGTTTCTTTTTTATCTACTTATCATAGTAATGTTGATTCTTCGACATCCATTTTGTCTTATATATATATATATATATATATATATATATATATATATATATATATATATATATACTATGATTTTAATTTCTGAATTATAAATAAATTATAGTTTATTTTTGTTAAATTATAATTCCTTGTGTCAAAAAGATTTAATTTTGTGTCGAAGTATGTAATAGTTTGTTACACAAATAGTGTGTAACAGTTTGTTACACATAAATTTGTTTTAGATCTAGATAGATTTGATTTAGATTTAAAATAGATTAGATTTGATTTAGTTTCAAAATAGATATTTTGGGCTTTTATAGGTTTGGGCTTTGGCTTAGGGAGAAAGCTAACCTAAATCTATAAATAGGGAGTAACCCTCATTATTTGTAATCAAGTCATTAATCTGTATTCACAGAAGTTGCAGTTGCAAGTGAATACAGAATTTCCACAGATTGTGGGCAGAGAGAAACTATGCAGAAAATACTTTCTTCTTCTCTTTTAATTTCCGCAAACCCTAATCCTACTTTTGTTCTTATTTTTCTTCATTGCCATCTTTAACGATAAGGAATTACTCAAAGATTTGAGAGTCTAATTCTATCATCTGGTATCTAGAGCTCCGGTTAATCGATTCAAGGCAAGAAGAATGGCGATGGCAATGAATCATCCGAATGGGCATTTTCCAGCAACACTACTAATTCTGAAAGGAGATAACTATGAGAATTGGTGCAAGTAGATGAAAATTGTATTCTGTTGTCAAGATCTTTGGGATCTTGTAAAAGAAGGGATAGAACCGCTTGCAGAAGGTGCAAAGGAGGAACAAAAGGCTGCACATAAAGAATTGAAGAAAAAAGATTATAAAGCTCTTTTTATAATCCATCAATGTCTGAGTCTAGATAATTTTGAAAAGGTTAGTGATATAGAATCTTCAAAGAAAACTTGGGAGATTCTTGAAAAATCTTTCGGAGGTGCAAAAAAGGTGAAAGAGGTGAGGTTACAAACTCACAAGAGAACATATGAATTGCTTCAGATGGAAGATAGCGAAAGCATAATTGATTTATTCACTAGGGTTACGAAACTAGTGAATCAAATCAAGATATGTGGAGAAGTATTAACAACAAGAGTTGTTGTCTCAAAGATCTTGAGGTCGTTGTCCCTAAGTTCGACCACATAGTGGTAGCCATAGAGGAATCGAAAGATTTGTCGAAATTGACAAAAGAAGAGCTTCAAGGGATGCTTGAATCTCATGAATAACGAATGATTGAAAGAACAACAAGCAAGTCGAAGAGTGATGTGGCTTTGCAGGCTCAGTCGGCAAACAAAGGCAAAGGAAGTTGGAATGAAAATAAAGGTAGAAGTGGCTACACCAATTCGACTGGTCGAAGTCAGCAAGAAAGAAATTGGTCGAATCAGAAAAAATCCTCATACCAAAGCAACCAAAGAGGTGGTGCTGCAGGTACAGGAAGAGGTGGTGGTCGAAAGCCTGACAAAAGTCACATACAATGTTTTAATTGTCAGAAGTATGGTCACTATTCTACAAAGTGTCCAGAAATGAATAAGAATCAAGAAAGTGACGCAAAGTTTGCAAAACAACAAGAAGAAGAAGAAGAAGAAGAGATGTTGCTGATGGTCACAACAGAAGATGAAGTTGGAACACTGCAGAACAGAGAATCAGATTGCAAGTCAAAGTATTCAAAAGACTAAGAGCTATGATGAACATAGATATCTTAGACACAATGAATTAGGTGGTGTGTTAAATTATAATTCCTTGTGTCGAAGTGTGTAACAGTTTGTTACACAAATAGTGTGTAACAATTTGTTACACAAATAGTGTATAACAGTTTGTTACACATAAATTTGTTTTAGATCTAGATAGATTTGATTTAAATTTAAAATAGATTTGATTTGATTTAGTTCAAAAATATGTATTTTGGACTTTTATAGTTTTTGGCTTTGGCTTAGGAAGAAAGCTAACCTAAATCTATAAATTGGGAGTAACCCTCATTATTTGTAATCAAGTCATTAATCTGTATTCACAGAGGTTGCAGTTGCAAGTGAATAACAGAATTTCTACCTATTGTGGGCAGAGAGAAACTCTACAGAAAATACTTTCTTCTTCTCTTTTAATTCCCGCAAATCTTAATCCTACTTTTGTTCTTATTTTTCTTCATTCTCATCTTTAACGATGAGAAATTACTCAAAGGTTTGAAAGTCTAATTCCAACAATTTTGAATGGCACTGAATCTAGTCGTTAGATTTGGAAATGAAGAAGTAACTGAAAACTCACCAAAGGAGTCACTAAAGATCATCGATTCTCGTAAAGAAGGTTGGATACGAAATGCGCAATTTCAATTTTTGTTTGAACTGATTCAATTACATTTTCTGATTATGAATGCTTAATCGTGTGTGGCACATTTCCTTCCACTATAGAACACGTTGAATTAGTGATTTCTAATGGCATAGCCTCGCTGTCAGCTGCTATACAACACTTTCAACTTGTCACAATCAACATCGAATTTCAATTTTCAACACATGGAAAATTCATCTTTAAGACAATTTTGTAATGTTTCAAACACTCACGAGTTCTCCACAATATAAAATAATGTCAATGACATTAAAAAGAGACGAGGTGCATCGAATTCAATTAAATTAATAATTTTATACTTATATACATCATCATCATCATCATGAATCATGAATGATAGTTATGAACACTTAAATTTTTTTATTTTTTTTATGACAAATTATATATTTTATGTAAAAAAATAAAATGTATTTCTTTATTTGTCTTTAATTATAATGGTCAGTTTCCTTCCAAAAAAATATTATTAAGGAATTTCTTTATAAGTTTTTTTTTTTTTAAATGAGAGTGGTTTAAAGTTGTTGTACACATATTAAAAATGTAATAATTCTATCATAAAATATTATATTTTTATTAAATTAATCTTATAAAAACAAGAATTTTCCTGTTTTAAAATGAGTGTCGTTTTTCAGGCTAAGCGGGGTCTCAGACAAGGAGATTCTATTTCTCCCCTTCTATTTTGTTCTCGAGAGAAGATTATATGTTGGTTGATTTTATGATGAGAGTTTTTACCGTTTTCTCTGCATCCACTGGCCTTAAGCTTATCCCGGCGAAATGTAGAATTTATTTTGGTGGAGTGAATATGAGCACTAGGCAGGATATTATGAATCTTACTACCTTTGAAGAGGGACCTCTCCCCTTTAAGTATCAGTAAGTTCCTTTGACCTGTAAGAAACTATTCGTTCACCATTACATGTCTTCGATTGATAAGATTGTGAGTAGAATTAAGCAATGCAATACTAAACTTCTTAGTTATGCAGGGCGAGTGTAACTTATTAAAAGTGTTAATTTTACGGTTACGACCTATTGGATGCAATGTTTTCCTATTCCTAAGTTTGTTATTCACAAAATTGAAGTTATCCGTAGATCATTCCCATGGACAGGTGGATATGATATCAGTAGGAAAAGTCTGGTTGCCTGGGATAAGGCGTGTAAACCTAGGGACTATGGAGGGCTAGATATCATTGATCTTAAAATTTGGAATAAAATGACTATGCTGAAATCATTGTGGAATCTCAGTGGTAAGTCCGAGAATTTACGAGTTAAATGAGTCCATGCTTATTATCTAAGACACATGAACCTGATGGATGTGGGTATCAAAAGTCATAACTCCTGGATTATGAAGACCATACTCAAGCAAAGGGTCCTTCTGGACGATATCCGACAAGTTTGGGAACAAATGATGAATAGTGATAAGTTCAAGATGAAAGATGTATACAAACTGATGTGTAAAGACACCCGCCAGTGATTTGGAAAATTTTATTCAGTTTTAATGATTCTAGACCGAGGGCTTTGATGACTATGTGGCTTGCTTGCCATGATAGATTGGCTACGAGACAACGACTCTACCGACTAGGTATAATCTCTGATAATAAATGTTGTATCTGTGCAAAAGCTGATGAATCTATTAATTGACTGCTGTTTGTATGCCCTGATACAAGAAACATTTGGGTAAAAGTCCTAGAATGGATTCAAGTTAATCATACCAGCACCCTTAGGATGAGGAATTGATATGGTTGAGTAATAGTACCAAAGGTAAAGGGTGGAGAGCTTCTGTCTTGAAACTAGCTACGCTGCTACATAGACAATATATGGCATTTGGCGATACCGCGATGATATTTGTTACGATAATGTTGTAGATAAGAATAAAATTGCAGACATCGTAGATATGATTGTTAATGGGGGTGGTATAATAAGAAACTTAGGACACATGATGATCCTTTAGTTTATTTTGTCTTCTTTTGAGGGCTGGATCCTTGCGATCGTCTTGTTCTCTTTTGTTTTCTTTGATTAAAAAAAAAGAGTGTCGTTTAAGTTTTTTGCACACA
This sequence comes from Vicia villosa, assembly GCF_029867415.1. Taxonomy (NCBI): domain Eukaryota; kingdom Viridiplantae; phylum Streptophyta; class Magnoliopsida; order Fabales; family Fabaceae; genus Vicia; species Vicia villosa. The sequence goes on along the minus strand of NC_081181.1, from coordinate 138,603,580 downwards.
AATTAAAAAATATAAACTTTGTCATAAGACTAAGGTAGACTCATACTTTTCATATTTTATTTTATTATTTTTTGGACTAATTAACTGACTTAAGGGTTGTAGAGCTAACATCGTAGATCTATCTCTCGAGATCCGCCACATCAAAGACATGCAACACCACATCAGGAACCCAACATCAATAATCCAAGTATAATTTTGGTTCTACTCTGATCATATATGTCTGATGCAAAAGCTAGTTCGCTGTAATGTAGCACAAGGACAAGGGAAGGATGATTTTTGTTTAGAACTCCTTGATATCTTTCGCCTTGACGTTACTTCTAATTTTTGGCATCAGTGGAGCCAAAAGGAATGACCATGCAAAGAGGAGTTCATGTGGTTAAACTCCCATCGATCAAGTGGTTGAGATGATTCATATTAAGGTTGATTAAAATTCCAAACTAAGACCATAGAAAATTAGCAAAGAAGCGGTGGAGAAACAAGTGCTGAGATGATTCATAATCAGTATAACATAGAACACAACCAGAGACAATGATCCATCCTCTACTCCACAAGTTTTCATCAGTGAGGATCCTCCTATGCATCAATCTCCTTAGGACAAAAGAATGAGATGGAGGAATGGACCTGCACCATATCAATATAGACCAAGGCAACAAAAGAGCAGCTGATTTTAAGAGTAGGAAAGCTTTCTTGGCTGACAAGTAACCATCATAGGAGTTTCTCCATTATTAATCTGCTCCACAAGGTTAACATCTCTCTCTGATGACACCAGGGATAAACCATGTACCTTTATTCACTATATCAACCACATCTGCATTGAGCTAGTGATGAGTGAATCTAGGTGTCACCAAGCTCTCAACCAAAGGGCTACCAATCCAAGTGAAAGGGATTGCACCAGGACTAATTCCCAAGGGAACAGAGAGATTTGCCAATCTAGCATGAGATATTGAATCAGTATAAATTTTTTTCTTGGAGTTGTTACATTGCTGCCCAGAAGCCTCTGCATATAATTATATTTGCAACAACCATCTCATGTTTCTTTTAGGAATGTGTATTTCTATTTACTTGACCCAGAGATATTTTATACTGTTTAACAAAAAAGACATGGATAAAAGAGGAATAACTACAAATAACGCAAGTCTAAATGCATTTTGAAAAGGAGTTCATAATTATTATTGAAAGTAGCAGTTTCTTATGGATCACGCATGGCTTATAATGCAAAACTAAGTTTTCCATTGAAGAATGAGATAAGAACAAATGATACTCTAAAATATTCCTATTATTATCAGAAGCTCCAGCATGGTGTTCTGTCATTTTATAACCTAGGATCAATTCTTGGGCGGTCCCACTCTGTGACAACATGATCACGAGTTATCTCCTTGAGTGAGCGACAACCACATAACGCCATAGTTAGCTGAAACTCGTCATGAAGAATCTCAAGTACTTTCCTTACACCAGCTTCGCCATCAGCAGCCAATGAGAATACCACAGGTCTTCCAATCTGGTATATGTGTCATTATGGAAGAAAGGTCATTTGTAAAATTTTATATCTCTAATTGATGTTTAATTTTTCTATCATGGTTGTAAAAGAATCATATACTTACAAATACACCGGATGCTCCAAGGGCCAATGCTTTAAAAACATCTGTCCCTCTACGGACTCCGCCATCCAGAAAAACCGGAATTTTTCCGCCTGCTGCTTTCACAACCTATTCAAAGCAAGCAACAAAAAAACCTTAGTAAAATACATGCAAGAGTTGGGAGTATAATGTGACTGTAATAAAGTAGTATTTCCACATATCACTAAGAGATTAACAAAGCTGGGAAACTAATAACAACAATATTTGCAATATGTTAACAAAGTTGGGAAACCAGGACAAAAAAAAGAAAAGGAAACAAACTTGTACCTCTTCTAAAGCCATAAGTTGCAGGCACATAGTCAAGTTGGCGAGCACCGTGATTGGAAACAATGATTCCAGAAACTCCCGCTTGTATAGCTAACTTTGCTACATTATTAGAATAGAATTACTGAATTAAATTCAAGAGTGATAAGAACAAAGATGAAATGGAGGAAGAAAGCATAGCATCAGAATATAGTTGTTACTGTAAGAAGCTTACTATCTTCAGATGTAATTACACCCTTCACTAAAATTGGCAATGAGGTGATTGTTTGAAGCCATTTCACATCCTGCAATAAGGTTGACCGTAGTATTAATTACTTCCATATACAATATTGTCACAGACAAGGAAATCTAACATGCATATGTGAAAGATGTAAGTTACCTTCCAGTTGAGTGACCGGTCATCTTGGCCAGCAACATAAGAGGCTAGACCAGAATCATTAGTCTTCTAAATGATTGATTTCAAACCGAAAATTGAAAAAGTACGACGATCAGGAATGGAAAAAGCTATCTAATTTCTGAATACATACTAATCACAAACAAACCTTATCCAGCTTTCCAAGATCCAATCCTTCATAGTTTTTCAAGATAAGGTGTGGTGGCATTGTAAATCTGTACAAGAACAAGCCATTGGCATATACATCTTAAAACATAAGATTCATCAGTTCAACTATGTTGAACTATGTTAAATTTTGTAGAAAGATTGTTCAAATTAATGATATTCAACCTGTTTTTAATATCAGCTTCCCTACGACCAAGAATTGGAGTGTCTACTGTAAGCGCAATTGCCTTGAAACCGGAAGATTCAGCTCTTCTCACAAGCTGAGTAACCACATTCCTGTCTTTAAGTACCTAAAAGAATAAAATAAAATAACATCGAATTAAGTTATAAAACAATATAATTGAGATCATTACTTGTGTAATTGCAGCAAGAGAGACATGTGACAGACACATTACATTACAGGGGGGAAAAATCATGAAATAAGAAATGAGGGCAATCTACTCACGTAGAGTTGGAAAAAGCGAATGCCAGGTCCAGTTGAAGCAACTTCCTCAACACTGGAAGTAGCCCACGAGGATAATGTCTGTAACAAAAAGGTCAATGAAACAATCAGCAAGAAACTAATTATGTAATATGTATAACTGGTGCATGGAGGATTGGAGAGAGATTCAATTATATAAGTTACAAGGGAAAAAAATACAGTCGATGTTTGGGAACAAAACTAAATTAGAGAACAAATATGATGGAAATCACACCATGATTGTGCCAGCAGCTGATGCTGCCCTAGCAGTAGCATATTCTCCTACACGAAAATTGCAAAATTTGTTTCAGTTTAGAAGTTTCTGTATGGGAAGAATGCATAATGTATAGCTTTATGCTATAAGAAAGTACTGTCAATAAAATACATGATACAATGGATTTAATGGTATTATATACCTTCAGGGTGAGCCATCTTTTGCATAGCTGTAGGAGCAATCATGATAGGCATTGATATATCAAAGCCTAATACATTTGTTGTCAAGTCTATCTTGCTTACATCCCTAAGAATTCGCGGCCTGAACCTGTTTTCCGTAAACATAGATACTGAAATAAGGGATTTAACAGAACCCAAAGGCTTTGGCACATAAAAATAAAACAAAATCAGCTGTTAGGAAACTAAGTAGATTACAGAATCCTTGAGAATGCATTTCGATTCTCTTTCAATGTCCATTGGTCTTCTGCCCCTGATGCATAGTAGTCATAAATCATCTTTGGCAATTTTTGTTTTGCAATTGCTTCAAACTCGCTCACATTAGTTATCAAATCCATCTTCCTGAGGTGAGTAAAACACGGTGACTAAACAACATGAATTCATTCGAATATTTAAAAAAGTTCTATAACATCATCATATCACAATTAATATCTATGAAACACAGACACACACGACATTGACACATATCGGACATGGATCAAATCACAATTAATATCTATGAAACAGAAACACATACATGACACTGACTCTCAGACACGGACACACATATGTTGAGTGCTACATAGATCAATACCTAACTCAGTTCCAGCTATTTTTCCAATTGATGTGCGGTGTTAATTAATATTGTACAAAAGTATGATCCAACATAGATACATAGGTACAATCATTACGGCTAGAAATAACGTGGAATAAATAAAGAAAAACGAAAACAAAACGAAATATAAGACGAAGGGATCACAGACCTTTGTTTTGAGGAGAGGGTGGAGCAAGAAATACCCTAGCTCTCATGATTTCCATCAGGACAACAATAGAACCCTCAAAATAGACAATGCAAGTCTCATATCTGAGTAGAGACCATTGGATAATACAAACTTGTGCTTCTCCTCTATTCAACGCAAAAGATGGCTAATTGAAGAATTTTAACAAACATGGGCACCATCAAAAGAGCATTGTGTCATGGTTTGTTGGTGTTTTCTCTACCACTTTAATTCGAAAAACAACACATTAATAGGGAGAATTAACATGTTGTACCAAAGCTCTAATTGTCTTTACTTCAATTGATATTAAGATTACTCATCCGCATTTGTTCATTATTAGTTCATTGTCTTTTGTTGTAGTTGGTATTGATGCCAGAAGAATCTCTCTCTCCTTCTAGATCTGGATATGGAACTCCGATAAGGTAGGTCCGATTCTACTACATGAAGAACGACCAATGAAGAGAAAAAAGGAAGTTGAAATGTCAATGTCATTTTTTTTACTATTGGTACAAAGTTGAAGGGAGTAAAACAAAAATTTGAGGGAAGTTAGAACGCTGGGATCTTGTTCATGGCTAAAGATCTAAAAATCTTATGAAGAGTTTATAAGCTGAAAAAATAACTTCATTTGATCGATCAATCCTTTGGTTAGTCCCTAGAACATCATATTGTAAATTCCACCTATGGAAATCCAAACTCAACAACAATGATGCATTGTAATTAATAGTATTTCGTTTAATCAGTAAATTGTTAGCTTGAAATCCAAAGTGATAGAACATAGTGATAGATGTTGAACTTTATTTGGTTTTTGAAGATGACGTTAGACTAAAATCAAGGTATCAAACAGACACCAAAGCTACACATAACAATACAAAATTTGATTGAACATAGTATTCAAAATTCTATAAAATAACCTGTTACATCCATACAACAATACAAGTGAACTAAAAACAAAAAAAAAAGTGAAAATAGTGGTTGAACAGACAACTTCAGCATCCATTAAAATTATTGTCCAGTTATAGGGCTCACTTGATGAATCTAAAAAAATGCAAAGGATTTCAGAAATTAAAATATCATGATGAATACTCTATTTTAAGTAAACAAACACAAGATTTACCGAAAAACCATATCTCAACTAAGCTTGTTTTGGCAGTTATCACTGGCAGAGTTGTTCAACTGCAGTCACAATTTGAGCAGGTTGGACCACGGTCCATTCCTCCAAAGTTCCGGCATATGGAGTCGGCACATCCTGAGATGATAAACATATAATAGGAGCATCCAAATAGTCATGGAAATTTTCAGTGATGGCAGCTGTGAGACTAGCACCAATTCCACCTGTTCGCATGCACTCCTCCACTATGAGCACCCGATGCGTCTTCTTAATTGAATTTCCAATTGTGTGAAGATCAAATGGTTTCAAAGACCTGATATCAATGACTTCAGGGTCATACCCTTTGTTCACCAATGTCTTGGCAGCTTGCATGACATGATACCTCATCCTTGAATAGGTTAGTATTGTGACATGCTCTCCGGGCCTAACCATCTCGGCTTCTTCAAGTGACAATACATACTCTTCATCTGGGATTCTTTCCTTGAGGTTATAAAGCAAAACATGCTCGAAAAGTATCACAGGGTTGTCGCTTCGAATTGCGGCTTTCATCAAGCCCTTGGCGTTGTAAGGTGTTGAGCAAGCCACCATCTGAATACCAGGGATTGATTGAAAGTAAGACTCCAGCCGCTGCGAGTGTTCTGCTCCAAGTTGTCGTCCGACTCCGCCGGGCCCACGAATGACAACTGGAATTTTAAACTGGCCTCCGGATGTGTAATGAAGCATGCCACAGTTGTTAGAGATTTGGTTAAATGCAAGAAGTAGAAATCCCATGTTCATGCCCTCGATGATTGGCCTAAGACCAGTCATGGCAGCTCCAATGCCCATACCTGTGAAGGCGTTCTCAGCAATAGGGGTGTCCAAAACTCTGAGATCACCGAACTTTTCAGCCAGGTTTCTAGTCACTTTGTAAGATCCTCCATAATGACCTACGTCTTCACCCATGACACAAACAGTTGCATCCCTTTCCATTTCTTCCTCCAAACCTTCGCGTAGAGCTTCAAAAAGGAGAAGTTCATGCCTAAAAATAAACATCCGATGAATGTCATTGTTATCGGTCCTAAATATTCAATCAATGTTACCAATAAGAGAGAAAAAACATGCCAGCACTGAATATGCATGAACCAACTACCCTGGAATGTTGTGCCTGTGCTAAAGCCTAAAGGGTAAAGAAGCACATGAATGGTCTTATATCTAACATTCCACCAAAAGCTGTGGCATGACCATTCACTCAGAAAATGAAAACAGTCTGAATGCATGACCACTTAGTCACATTCACAAATGATCTAATACTACCGTGTCATGAACCAGCCACAACAACAGCTTAAGTTGTTTGTTGAAAGCAGTTAAAGGGCTTTCTATCCAAATTTTACAAGATACAGTAAGCAGAGATATCTATTATTCTTGTGATATATCACTAATTGGTTCTATATTTCATTACAACAACGACCAAACCTCAAAAAAGGTTCATCTCATTTTTACTTGTCAAAAAAACAAAAACAATTAAATTGACATAACAAAACAACATCAAGTGATAGTAGGAAAAGACATACCCAGGTTTAGATGCAGAAGCAACAGAACTACTTCCTTGTGTCTATAAACAAAAAACAACAAAAACACAATTGATTACAAACACAATTGGAAACCAAACCTCAAAAAACAATAAGTGTAACGAAATAGGAGTGATGAGATAACTTACAGCAACTGCATTAGGAATCAACAACTCACTCTTCCGAGTAGTACCGCCTGACTTCAAAACCTGGTTTGCCTTTGCATCAGATCTGACAACAAAAACGCTACTTTTACTCTCTGAAATCAGTTACAAAATGAAACAAACAAAATTCTCGGTCAATAACACTAACCCGGAAACACGAAACTGAACCGAACAATAAAAAAACCCTAAATCTACGCAAACCTGAGAGGGATCTACGAGAGGAATTGGAAGGAGATAAAGGAGTAACAGCTCCTAATCCTTGAAAAAGCGTAACCATTTGGATCAGAGAAGAAAAAGAGGAATGGAAATGAAGGGTTGAAGAAAAAGAGTATGAATATAAGAGGAAAAGTGGGCGGAGAAATTAAGGAAGAGTTAGTTGTAGCTGTAATTGTATCTGTCTCTGTTTTTCCGTTGTTCTTACAAAGGTTTTTTAAAGAGAAATGCTTAATGTTACGAAATAACATATCTCGAATTTCTCACGAATGTATTATATGCATGCATCACTTGTATTATTTAATTAATTAACCTCTGTTTTTAAAATCTCTGTTTTCAAAATGATGTATATATCAAAACAAATATTTAAAGAACAAGTGTGATTTTCAAATGCATCATCAATATTTAAAATGTTTACGTATTAGATATGAGATAAAGTGATCTAGCTTTTAGTACTTCATAGGCTAGCAATTAGAATGAGCTATGACGGTGGAGTTTATCTTTATAGAACACATAATCTTTTTTATTATTTCCATTCTATCTAATTATAATCATATAAAAAAAAGTATGTAAAATGAAAATTATTAAAGAAGTAAATTCACAAAAATGTAATATAAAAGCGTATTCGTAAAATTTCGTGAGCAAATTCTTCGCAACATATAGCATAGCTCTTTTTTAAATTGTCTCGTTGAATTGCATTGTTTCCATGTATGTATATTATTGGTGGCCTAAGTGGATTCAAATTCTAATGGCACCTCCTTTTTTGTGGGCTTTGGATTTTTGGGTTTAATTGAATCTGGCCCAATTGATCTTTTAGGTTTGTGGACGGTTTTTCTTTCTATTTTTCTTTTTTCTAAAATTCTTTTATTTTTTGTGACAATTTTATGAAAACTTTATTGGTTGTAGATTAGTAGATGTAATCTTTCAAACATATTTCGATGTTAAGTGTACCTGATGATCATTTGAGAATAATACTCTTTTAATTTTTTTAAAATAAAACTTTCAATGGTAGTAAAGATAATTTTTAAAACTCGTTTTGTGCATAGTATAATTGTAAGATATTTTGTGAAGTTGTTGAATACACCATAAATATTTACTATCGGTATATTTTTGTAACATTTTATTATTATTGAGTGTTTATTAGGGGTGTTCGCGGTTTGGTTTGGATCGGTTTTAAGACAAAAACTCATCCGATCCAAAAATAAATTTACTTGCGGTTTGGTTCGATTTTGGATGATATGTTAAAAAAATCCAATCCAATCCGATCCAATTTAATGCGGTTTAATTTGGATCGGTTTTTGGATATCCAAATTATAAATTATATTTTTATTAATATTATAAAAATACTAATAAATCATAAATTTGATATAATATATATCACATAGTATATTAAAAGTTAATATAAAATGAAAATGTTCGATTATAGTTGAAATAATAAAAATAAATAGATTAAATTAAGCTAATATATAAGATAAAAAATTAATTATCATATAATAATAAATTTATGTAACACATCATATTAATAAAAAATAAATAAGTACAAAATACATATATATGCGGTTCGGTTTGGTTTGGATCGATTTTGAAAAATCTATCCGAAATCCGATCCGAACCGTGCGGTTCTCACAAAATGGCATCCAAACACATCCAATAAACTTCGGTTTTTTGCGGTTTTCAGTTTTTTTAGATCGGTTTGCGGTTTTAATTTGGATTGGTTTGGATTTGAACACCCCTAGTGTTTATCATGTATAATACCTGTCTAATTTTTTTTTATATATATAAATTTTGGATCTTAATTGGATTCTAGTGATTTTATGAAGTAAATTTTGGGTTTAATCTTAACTTTATCCTTAGTCACTATGCAAACCATATCTTGAGTTATGATTGTCTAGTTGAAGCTTGTGACCATGTGTTAGAAACCTAAGAAGCATACTTACAGACTATTATGATGAACTAAAGGTACATTTCAGACGGTATGATTGTCAAATGTGCAAGTTACTTTGGCCAAAATATTGACCATACATTGGAAAGCTAAGAAGCATATCTATAATTATTGTGAAATATGCAAGTTTCTCTTGAAATATACAGTATCTTTGTAAGAAGTTATTTTTTTGGTTCATGAGCTTAATAGAAGATTAACCCTTGAAATTTTTTGTTTAGTTCTCGAGATTAGATTGGTAAAATCTATGTTTATATTGAGTTAAGTCTATGAAAAACTTGATGGTAAAAACTCTGGTTGGTCCATAAGAAAAGCCAGTTAAAATTTTTTGGTTGGTAGTAAGAAGTTTCGTAACATAACCTATCAAAATCTCACATTTCAACTTAGTTGAACTCTTAACAGAAAACTCTTGGGGATAAAAGTAGGACAAGTAGTTAACTCGAACCTGTTTAAATTTGTGGTACATTTCTCTTTTCTTTTATCTCTTTATCTTTCTTTTCTTTATTACTTTCCGTTGCACTTCTTTCTCTTTATCTCTATAATATCCTCTATTTAAATATTGTGCTGCTTAATATTTATTTGTTTTATAAAATCAATTTAAACATTTTATAAATCAAATTTCTATTATGGAACTTTGATTTTAAACCAACACAATCCCCCATCTTTCTTGTATTTAGAGTCATTTGGTCAACAAAAACTATAAAAACATACAAATCGTAGTGCATTGGTTGATGACAACGCCGCAACTCGTCACCCAAACACCACTGTGGCCCGCCACAAGCACATTTACGCTATCTCAACTATCTACCAAGACAAGAATTCATTTTAAATTGCAAAGCGTGACGCAACTAGGACACAACCCAATGCATTTTTTAGGGTTTATAATTTTAATTATAAATAAAAAAAACATGTTTAGCAATTAGGACTCTAATTTTATATTGTTAAGGTAATTTTCTTATTTTAATTATATGCTAAAAGAATTAAAAAATTATTTGGGATTAAAATTAAACACTGGGGTGTAATCTGAATAGATACTTTAGAAATAACTTGACAAAATGAATCTACTAAAACTGAATTAAGCAACTAAATTTTATCTTCAAGTTGAAGATTTTTGTATTGTTGAATTTTTATTTGATATTCTTTTAATAAGGGCCGTGTTTAAATTGTAAAAAAAAATCAATTAAAAATTTAATTAATATTTAAATAACTTTATAATTATAGTATTCCCATGTTCCTTATTACTTGTCACGTTTATTAAAAAATGTTATTGCTCACTTGTCACTTTTAAAACTCAATGCAACATTAATTATAAATTTGTTTATAATGTTTTTAACTATTTATAATATAGAGAGAATATTTAATGAAATAATTATTAATTAAGGACATTACAGGAAAAAGAGAAATATTAGTATTAAAACTAAATTTGTTAATTGTCTCAAATCGTATAAAACTCAATAAGTAACATATAAAAAATGACATGTCAAAATTAATTAATCGTATAATCATCCCGTAGAATTCTTGTACCTCCTCCACCATCCATAGATCCCCGATATAGATCGAAGGTGCTCCCCTATTTTCTAAACAACCTCCACAAAACAAATACACTCTGCTACCATACATAATTCCTCTACGAGACAAGGGAATCCCTGAAGCCTTGGAAACAATCAAGAAAACAAACGTGTCACTAAGAGGCATGTTTCTCGTAGTCCATAGAAAATCCCTTGCCATTGAGTAAAGAATCGAGCGATTAAAACAAGTCAATGTGGTCGTTTTGCTACATGTTTATTCTCCTCGGTCTTTCTCTAAAGAAATATTGTTGGTCTAAAATATATGTGTCAAGGCAGAAATTGACGTTGAAGTTCTGAGTTGTCTTTTTATGGCATTGTTAAACTGCTGCATGCCCAAGACAGGGATCAAACCCAAAATCTCTAGTTAAGGTGGAAGACATTTCCGCCATCTCATCCAAATACTCTTAGATATTTTCATAAAAACATGCTCTTTCCTCACAGTTGGGTATTTTCAATGGCTTTGAATGCATCTGTTTTTGGTAAAAAAAAATTACAAATGTTAGATAAAGAAAATGATTTATCACGTTATAAGGCAAAAGATTATGTAACGAACAAAACATTAAGGCAAGACTTATTTCTTCCCTTGTAATCCATCACAGGGATTGTTTCCACACTTCTTTGAATTAATGTTTTCATTGTAAATGTTTCAGACATTCACATTTTAATTGGCTAGTGTGAGAATTTTATACGGATCACTATTACTTCTTGTGAATCGTTGATTTAACAATGTCTTGAGCGTTGATAATAAGAACATGAACGTCAAAATTTATTTATAATAAAATCTGCGCTACTTTTTCCCTTGAGCAGGTTAGACCACGGTCCATTCCTCCAAAGTTCCGGCATATGGAGTCGGCACATCCTGAGAGGATAAACATATAATAGGAGCATCCAAATAGTCATGGAAATTTTCATTGATGGCAGCTGTGAGACTAGCACCAATTCCACCTGTTCGCATGCACTCCTCCACTATGAGCACCCGATGCGTCTTCTTAATTGAATTTCCAATTGTGTGAAGATCAAATGGTTTCAAAGACCAAATATCAATGACTTCAGGGTCATACCCTTTGTTCACCAATGTCTTGGCAGCTTGCATGACATGATACCTCATCCTTGAATAGGTTAGTATTGTGACATGCTCTCCGGGCCTAACCATCTCGGCTTCTTCAAGTGACAATACATACTCTTCATATGGGATTCTTTCCTTGAGGTTATAAAGCAAAACATGCTCGAAAAGTATCACAAGGTTGTCGCTTCGAATTGCGGCTTTCATCAAGCCCTTGGCGTTGTAAGGTGTTGAGCAAGCCACCATCTGAATACCAGGGATTGATTGAAAGTATGATTCCAGCCGCTGCGAGTGTTCTGCTCCAAGTTGTCGTCCGACTCCGCCGGGCCCACGAATGACAACTGGAATTTTAAACTGGCCTCCGGATGTGTAATGAAGCATGCCACAGTTGTTAGAGATTTGGTTAAATGCAAGAAGTAGAAATCCCATGTTCATGCCCTCGATGATTGGCCTAAGACCAGTCATGGCAGCTCCAATGCCCATACCTATGAAGGCGTTCTCAGCAATAGGGGTGTCCAAAACTCTGAGATCACCGAACTTTTCAGCCAGGTTTCTAGTCACTTTGTAAGATCCTCCATAATGACCTACGTCTTCACCCATGACACAAACAGTTGCATCCCTTTCCATTTCTTCCTCCAAACCTTCGCGTAGAGCTTCAAAAAGGAGAAGTTCATGCCTAAAAATAAACAACCGATGAATGTCATTGTTATCGGTCCTAAATATTCAATCGATGTTACCAATAAGAGAGAAAAAACATGCCAGCACTGAATATGCATGAACCAACTACCCTGGAATGTTGTGCCTGTGCTAAATATAGACTATAAAATTGAGGTGTTGAAAATTGTAATCTTTGGAGCAAATAAGACTATAAAAGTGTATCAACTCATGTTGTCGATTCACAGTACCATTTCTATTTAATTTCCTTAGAAAATCAGATACATTACAAGTTCATATTACAATCTAGCTAGCTAGTTATGATCTCATTTCATACTACATGAAACACATGGATACCATTTCAAGTTTGTTAGAAACAGCTTCAAGAAGCTAATAATATAACTTCAAAATGTAAACGCCTACATCTCATACATGCACTTCATTTTCTCATGCCTAGATTCACACATGCTTTGGAAAAATCAAAGTGAAATCGTTATACATTTGAGATTCTGTCAAAATCACGGTAACAAATCACGATTCTGCCAAAACTATGACTATTATAAGACTAGATATGCTAAGAAATAAGGTCATGCAAGGAAGGTTGGTAGGAAATAAGAAAGAAAAGCAACAGAAGGACAAAGGCAACACCCCAAGGAGAACCACCAGCTCTATGGATAGCACTTGGTTCAGATCCTGGCATAGGAAAGTTCAACTGGCTACCAGTGGAGAGCCAATGAACAATGATGATTAAAAGCAGTGGAGAAATTACCAACAAACGTTGCAGCAACTCTGAAGCAGTAGCCATTATTGCATCATAGATTAAGTAACCAAGAATTCCACAAATGAGGGTAATGGCTATCATCAAAAGCCAGTGTTCTGTGAAGCTGAAACCAGAAGAGGATGAGCCTTTTGTTACTGAATAAGCCATTGGATTGGGGAGAGTTATGAGTGACTGAGAAGTGGCTCAGAAAATAAAGAATAGAGAGAGTGGACTTATTATGGAGAAAACTTGGTTGGACACAACATAGGTATCTTGCTATATGCATCAAACCGTTAATCTCAGATCTTTCTTAATAACTTCTCTTAACAGCTTAGATATTACACAAAGATAAAACACATCAAAAAAGGTTTTCATCTAATTCTTACATGACAAAAAAACAAAAATTATCAAATTGATAGTAGGAAAAGACATACCCAGGTTTAGATGCAGAAGCAACAGATATACTTCCTTGTGTCTATAAACAAACAACAACAAAAACACAATTGATTACAAACCAAACCTCAAAATAAAAAGTGGAACGAAATAGGAGTGATTCGAAATAACTTACAGCAACTGCATTAGGGATCAGCAACTCACTCTTCCGTGTACTACCTCCTGACTTCAAAACCTGGTTTGCCTTAGCATCAGATCTGACAACAAAAACGCCACTTTTCAGCTCTAAAACCAGTTACGAAACGAAACAAACCAAAATCACAGTCAATAACACTAACCCAGAAAAAGGAAAGTGAACTGAACAATTAAAAAACCCTAAATTTACGCAAACCTGAGAGGGATCTACGAGAGGAAAGAAGAAACTTGGTGGATTCAAAGGAATTGGAAGGAAATAAAGGAGTAACAGCTCCTAATCCTTGGAAAAGGGTAGCCATTGGATCAGAGAAGAAGAGGAATGGAAATGAAGGGTTGAGGAAAAAGAGTATGAATATAAGAGGAAAAGTGGGCGGAGAAATTAAAGAAGAGTTAGTTGTAGGTGTAATTGTATGTGTCTCTGTTTTTCGTTGTTCTTACAAAGGTTTTTTAAATTGTCTTGTTGAATTTCATTGTTTCCATCGACAATTATCACTTAGTTTTAGTCGTGGACGATGATGTATGTATATTATTGGTGGCTTAACTGGATCCAAATTCTAATGGCACCACTGTAGCTTTTTCGTTTTGAGGAAGAAGAGAAAGAAGGAGAAGGGAGTGAATGAAGAAGAAGAAGAAAGCAAAGGGGCAGTTAGGTCTTTTCCAGAGTATAAGTTTTCCTATATTATTGATAAGTTGATTTTGGTGCACACGCGTAATGCCCAACATGTCTAGACTATACATGGAGAAAAGGTAACTAAATATAGATTTAATTTAATACATGGAGAAAAGGTAACTAAATATAGATTTAATTTGTTCTGGGGTCTCTTAATCTAATTTAAAATTTTGCATTGGTCCTTTACTAATAAACGTTACTTTTGAGTCTTTAAAAACTATTATGTTAGTTAACTTAATTCTTGCAGTTAAATTTTAACAAAAAAAATATTTACTTGTGCTTATGTGACATTTCAGTTCACAAAAATTCACCTAAAATTGCACTCAGTAAGGCAACAAGCATTGATAAAACGTGTATATATACCTCTACCTTTGAAAGTAGTTCGGTCATTTGCAATAGATTGCAGCATAAAACTTCTAGGGTTTGTTTAAAAAATGTCTAAATTTTTCATCTTCAATTGTATCCTATCCTACTTATGTATCTTCTTCTCAAAATTTTCAATTTAGATCAAGAATTTTTTTTATCCACATTCTCTTCATCCTTAAATTTTAAAATGTCAGAGTTTCAGTAGTAGTTCAATGTCAAAAAACAAGAGTTTTGTACATTTAGATATATACTAAGAAGAGAAGGAAAAATGACATATTTCGATACCAACATATTTTCGGTGTTGTTCTCACATCCTTTGTTAATGAATTGTATTTTGAACATTGTTATGAATATGTAGGATTTTAGTAATTATAAATATGTATCTCTTATGTTATTTGCAGTGTGACAATTTTAGAGTTTTAGAGCAAAAGGGAAAAATAAGGATTTAGAGAATTTCAAGGAAAAATTTAGAAAGACAAATATTATTGAGAAACTTTTTGAGTTATCTAAGGGGATTGAAAAAAACTTCTAAACACCTTGGATTTGTGTGATTCATGTATTAAAAGTTGAAGAGATTGGAAAACACTTGAGTAAAAAATAGGGGTTTGTTCTTGGGACTTGGAAAGCTATTTATGTAACTCATTTGTAATCTCTTGTAACAACTATTGGAGTATAGTAAATTGGAGAGATGCTTTTTCCCCTAGATCTAGATCATTTGATCGAATTTGGTAAACAAACATTTTGTGTTTCTCGCCTTATTTTATCTTCTTCTAAATTTATTGTTTATTGGTAACTATTGTTGAAAACCAATTATTTAGGTTGTTATTGTTCTTTGTTCCCACACATCAAATTCCTTAATGTGAATTTAACCATATAATTTTCACAACAAGTGGTGCCCACCATGGGGAAAAGAGATATTTACAAGTAAGCATCATAGGTAAATTGGATATCGAAAAAATTTCTATAAACAACAATTTTGGATTGTGGAAAGTAAAGAGCAGAAAATTTTAATTCAAGAGAAGTGTATGGATGCTTTCGTGGGTGAGGAATAGATGCATGCACGCCTAAGTAAAGCAGAGAAGACTGATATGGTGGATAAGGTCTGGAGTGTCATTATCTTGTGCCTTAAGGATAAAGTTCTTAGAGAAGTCACCAGGGAGAAAACTGTGGTTGCAATGTGGGAAAAACTTTAATCATTGTATATGACCAAGTCTTTGACTCACAGGTTGTGTCTGAAACAACAACTTTATTCATTTTGAATGATGGAGAATAAATCCATGGTGGAGCAATTGATAGAGTTTCACAAAATTATTGACGATCTTGAGAATATTGAAGTGAAGATTGAAAATATGGACATGGATCTACTCTTGTTGAGCTCATTACCTAGATCCTTTGAACACTTTAAGTATTCCCTTCTCTATGGTAAGGAAGGTACTATTATTTTGGATGAAGTCCAGACAGCGGTGAAATCCAAAGAATTTTCAAAGACGAAAGATTTGAAGATTGATGATAGTGGTAAAGGCTTAAGTGTCTCAAGAGGAGGAAGTGAGCATAGAGGGATGTCCAAATCAAAAAGGTTGACAATTCAAAGGTAAAATTCTATAATTGTCATAAAATTGTTCACTTCAAGAGGGATTATCCTGAGAGAAAGGACAACGATGATTTTGTCCAAGTTGTGATTGTCTTAGATGA
Organism: Vicia villosa; assembly: GCF_029867415.1. Taxonomy (NCBI): domain Eukaryota; kingdom Viridiplantae; phylum Streptophyta; class Magnoliopsida; order Fabales; family Fabaceae; genus Vicia; species Vicia villosa. The sequence goes on along the minus strand of NC_081181.1, from coordinate 138,587,120 downwards.
GGATTGTTATGAAAGTGCTAATGCACTAGCGGTATCGAGTTTGTAGACTAAATATAGTTGGTTCATGGACTCAGGTTGCCCTTATCACATGTGTCCATGAACATAATTGTTAGGGCTTTTATTGGCTGATTGGCATCTATGTTTGGCTAAAACATAATAGCAATAAAACATAATACTAATGTGAATCTTGCAAGTTTAAAAAGAACAAAACAGGTACAAGCAAGATGTTAGATGGAATGTCATGACATCAACTCATGACATCGCGCCTGCAGAACTGGAAGAAAGATTCAGTTTGTACTTAACAGATACAGAATACTTTATGTGAATATTATGTAATCCTATGTGGCGCATATTTAAAGGTCAAAAGAATAATTGAAGAATCAGATCAAGAGATTGAAGATTCAGGAAGAATCAGATCTGAAGATTGAAGATTCAGCAGTTTCTAATTTAGGAGATAAATTAGGAAACTCGTGATTGAAAGACCTTATTTGTAGCAGAATATTTTCTGCATATTTGTAACAGCAAGAGTGTTGCGATTTGTAAGCCCAAATCCAATTGGGATCAGGTTATAAATAGGAAACTTTGTAACCTAGTTTTAGGAGAGAAACCTTGTATTAAACGATGTAGTCATTAGGGTTTCTAGAGGTAGACCACCCAGGTTGTGGGATGGTTGTCATGTCCTTCTCGAAACCTGTAGGTTAGAGAAATGATTGTTCTCACTCGAAACCTGTAGGTAAGAGTTGAGTATTGTAAACTTGATTGAATCTATGAAGCAAGATCAAGTATATGTTCATTGTTAATTGTGTAAATAGATGTTGCAGGGTTGTAACAGTTAGGTATCACTAGGGAGTGAGCAGAGGTTCTCTTATCTTGGACGGAGTTTTGAGATAAACGTTGCATTGGGTAGTGACTAGGTAAACCAGAGGTTGTTTACATAAAATAGTACTACTGATAGTGAAATCTTCTTCCTGGCTTGGTAGCCCCCCGGGTAGGTAGTTAGACCGAACTGGGCTAACAATTAACTGTGTTATTTATCTTCTGCATTGTTTGTTCAGGTATGAATGTTGTGACATTGGTTATAACATCGGGTTCATAAGTGTTAGCTGTTCCTAAACAGAACCATATAATATATAATTTGGTTATGTCTACTGAACGTGTGTGATCCCATGTCTCATTGACTCCTGTTTAGGAGTAGTAAATAAATGAGGGATCTTTCTATTCAGCCTATGCTACATTAATAACAGATCAGATGTCTTGACACCAGGATTGACATCCGAGTCTGTCATACCAAAATTTTCAATAATATTTTGAGACTTTGAAGTTAGAGCAAGGTGGAGTAGTTTGCCTTGATGATAATAAGGATTGGAAAATTTATGATATTGGTACAATCAAACTTAAAATGTACGATGATCATGATTTTCTTCTTGACAATGTGAGGTATGTTCCAGAACTTAAGCAAAATGTGTTGTACATGAGCGTATTTAATGATCTTGGCTATTGTACTAGAGTTGAACGTGGGTTGTTGAAGATTTTGCATGATGAAGTGATCATAGTTAAAGATTCTAAAATATATGGTTAATATATTTTAAAAGGTTCAAGTGTTGATCATTCATCACCAAGTAGTGGGGACTCTCAAAACAAGAACAAGCTATGGGATTTGAGGTCAAGGCATGATGATTTCGTAAAAGTTATTTCAGAATAGTTTAATGAATTTTGTAGAAGACAAGGGAAAGATGCATGAGATTGTTGAGTTTTCATTGAGTTTTTGGTATGAGGTTAGTGTCAACATAGCTTACTTGATTGGCTAAGATTTCTTTTAGTTGAAGAAAAGTAAAATTTAAGGGATGGAGCTTTTAGAAATTATGGCAGAGAAAACTTAGTTTAAGGTGGAGTTTCCTACAATAGATACTAGTAGTAGTGAGGGAACGATTACAAAGGCCTCAGATTATCATTTGACTCGTGATAAGGTAAAGAGAGAGATTGTAACATCTCAAAGGGACGAAACTGCTAGTTTTGAGTGTTATGCTTTGAATGTGGCTAAAGAGTTATGAAATTTAGAAACAGGGTCTTCATTGAGGCATTCGAAAGCAGGTGGACTCAATGATAGTTGAAAAATTATGCTTGTTGTCTTGATAGATTATCTAAGTAGAAAAAGGTGATTGGAAACAAGTGGATGCAAGTTTCGAGGTCAAGGTTCAAGGGTGGCTTGAACTTGATCAAGGTAGTTAAATAGTACTTCAATATGGTAAAGAGCATCAATGTGGTTGATGGTTAAATTGGAATCACCATCAGTTTCAAGTCAAGGTGTAGATTGTTGCAATATGCCTTAAAACCTCATGTGAGAAAAGAGAAGGGAAAATGCCACATTTGAGTACTCATATTTTTGGGCTTGTTTGCGGATTCGTTTGTTAATGGATTTTATTTTGGGCTTTGTTATAGATATGTTGGTTTTAGCAATTATAAACATGTATCTCTTATAATATTTGTGTGTGACAATTTTAGAGTTTTAGAGAAAACGAGAGAAATAAGGGTGTGGAAAATTCCAAGGAAAACTTAGAAAGGAAAGAAATTTTTTAACCTTTCGGAGTTATCTAAAGGGATTGAAAAATACTTCTAAACACCATGGATTTGTGCGATTCATATATTGAGAGTTGAGAGGTTGAGAAACACTTGGGTAGAAAATAAGGTTTTTTCTTGAGAATTTGAAAGACTATTTTCTTGTAGGAATCAAATTATATATATATATATATATATATATATATATATATATATATATATATATATATATATATATATATATATATATATATATATATATATATATATATAGATTAATTGTCGTATTAACATATATAATTTAGTGTATAGTATAAGAAATTAATAATATTATTATTGAAAATCCAATTAAAATAATATATAATATACAATACTAGTATCTACAAAAATGATGATGTAAACACAAGAAGAAAAAAAGAATAATTAAAACATAACTCTAGATGTTATGAACAGTGAAAAAAATTGAAAAATTGTCGTCTACTACACTAGCGCCATTTTTTTAAAGAAAAGTGTTTTCATTGGGATTCGAACCGCGACCACATGTTTAAGCTCCGAAAAAGTTGATTTCAACGTCTTTTTTACAAGCTCTTTTTATTCAATTTTTTGTCTTAAAAAAACGTGTTTGGCCCTCCGTCTCTTTATAAGAAGAAGAAAAATAGATAAAAAGTTGGGTCAACGATACCTAAGTTATTTTGTCATCTCTATTTTGGAGTGTTTTTTGGATATTTATTACCAATAAAAAATTGACTGAAAATTTGGAGGTAAAGTATTTTCTGCCGAAATTTTGCTCTAATATACCCCTAATTCCACATGTAAAAGAATCAAACAACTAAAAAAAATTTAAAAATGCTTAGAACCTAAAAAAAATCTAGTGTCACCCCTACATATATTATCAGATTTTTGACTTATCTTATGGGATATGAATTTACACGGGATATTTCACATGTAAAGTTGTCAAGAAAAATCTGCAGGTAACGTAGATCTTGTTGAAATTTTACTATAATATGTGACAAATTTTACAGATAAAAAAATCAAACAATTGAAGAAAATACCAACCGAATTTTTAAAAGATCTGGGGACACCCATATATATATATATATATATATATATATATATATATATATATATATATATATATATATATATATATAAAACAAAAATATCTATATTGATCTTTTAAAAATAAGGCATAAATGCATAATATATATGCATTTATTCCGGATTTTTCATAATTATGAAGAAAATTCGGTAAAAATTTATCAAACGCAAAAATATAACGGCATGTTTACTTGTGAATATCTGGTAAACTTCTAAAAAAACAAAATTTTACGATATGATTTGAAAAATATGAAATAGTCAGCCTTACTTTTACAATTTCACTTATTTTCTTCAATGAGTATTTTGACCAAATCATCCAAATTATGGGAGTGTCATGTTTAATTTGATGGGTACTATGTTGAATCCTTCAATTGTAACATATACAACATATTTTTTTTATGAATATATATATATATATATATATATATATATATATATATATATATATATATATATATATAGAATAAATATTATACATAAATAAAAGGCATACGGGCAACAAGATATGTCGTTACTCCTTTTTCAAATGGCAAAATCAATCCTCTTAAAACTACATGCATTGATATAGGAGACACAACATTGCTAGGCATGAGCCTTTGGACTCTCTATAAAATATCCACTGCCTATGGTGCTTTAAAATAAAAATAAAATGTCAAAGGAAAATGGTATGAAAGCATGTTGATTTCCAGAACAGGTGTTCTCATGTTTTGTCATTTTACTTTAAACGATTTGAAGGTTGCCTGTCCCACAGAAAAACCTCTATTTCTGAGTGCCATCAATAGGAAAACCCCTGTCAAATTCACACCTGTATTTTTCCCTCCTACGCAACAGTGCACCATAACATACATTGGCCTAAGTGTCGATCTCTATTCATGTGGGTCAGTCAAGAAATTCAAAGAAGCCTTTTTCTTCACAGATACTCAAGACGGCCAATCTATATATATATATACAAGTTCATATCGGTATTTGAGACCTAAAAGCTCCTTAGAATTAATTATGTGCTCCCCAAATATATCCAAGAATGTCTTGTGACAAACAGGGAAAAACTCATCAATAAAAAATAAGGGAAGCATATCTAAGGATAATACGATACTATACCAATGACATATGTTGGCCTAACCCATCAATTTAGGAATATGAAGGAGAAACTTTTGAGCATGTGTTTCTTGCAAACAACTAAAAATTAATTTATGTCTTGTAGTCTTATCAAACTTTACATTCATCTCCTAAAAATTTTAACTCAAAAGGATACTTGTCATATAGAAGTTTATTGGGTAGTATTAAGAAAAGGCATTAAACATCATGGGGTTGATGTTTATAGAATACTAGATGTACTAAATTACTGATGGTGAATTTTCTTTCTTAGGTAAAGTTCCCTCCAGACGTAGGTGTTGTTTGCACTGAATTGGGTTACCAATATTTGGCATTATTTACTGCTTTTCATTGACTCTGTATTGTTGTCCATATATGTGTTGAATCTGGTTTAACTTGTTGGACTAGTTATTCCAACATTTTGTCTAACATTTATCCCCTCATGAACAAAATTTCATGTTGAAAGCATTCTAGAAATCTACCTTGAGCATAGCCAAAGAACCATCTCTATGTCGTTTTCTTAACACTTTGTTCACGGTATGGAAAATGGCCTCAACACCACCCGACACCTCAACCCCAAACTATAATTCATTGAGGTATTGTGCTACATATTTATGTATCCCTTTCATATCAACCTTTAATACCAACTGCCTCGAAATAGAACCCAAAACAACTAGTTATATCCCACCATCAAGCTTTAATAACGGCCTCAAGGGTGTAGCGGCAACAAACTCAGCCAAACTCATCGGATATCTTCCTTTCAGCTATAACTTAACAACTAGAGTGATTGCACATAACAGAACCTTCTCCACACAATGTTTCTAATATATGTTGTGCTCGCAAACCATATCTACCACATGCTATCCCTTTGGGAAATGATTTAATGAACCTAAAGACAGTATCAACTTCAGATACTACAAGAGCTTCGGAGAACAAAGTGGTCGACATGGAGGAAGGTGGTGTGTCTGAGTGATTAGCCTCCAAAATATTCATGGTATGTCCATTATACGGAGGCACGCTAGAAGATCCTAACACTTTAATAACCATTGTGAAATGACAATTTGTAATCCTTGCAGAGATATTGCTTGACATTAGAGCTTATTTTTTATCTTTCTGCTCAATATAAACTCCACCATGAACCAAATTATCTTGCTCATAGCTTCCCAACACACTATCAATTAACTTAGCAAGATCATCTGTGTCTCTCCAAGTAGCTAAGCACTTCAAAAATGTATTGTTGTTGCAAGGAATTTCAATTTCCAGACTTGTGATCTCGCTTATTCTAGGGTTTAATCACTTGTAAAGTGCAGCAAGGAAGAAGTAACAATCGGACCCAAACACTTATAAATCCTAACTCAAAACCATCTTATGAAGAGCATTTTTCGTTGTTTGGGAGAAAGCAAGTCGACACCTAAGAGGTATAGTTTTTATGGTAAAGATGGTTGTTGTGACGGCATCCAAAACAAGCTCTTGTTTGCATCTAGGTTATCAAAGTCTGTTGTAGATGGTTTTATAATACCTACAATATGACTTTCGACTTCCTCTATCCTAAGAGTAACACAAACTAGACCATCAGCGTCGTGACATGCCCGACTCATGGCATGAATGCTCATACACCTCTCACGTGACCATTTCTTAACCATCCTTAATGACTCATCCAATGTCATAAACAAATCTCGATCATTCTCAACTTCTTTATTTAATTTACTTTCTATTCGTTGCTACATAGGTGTGGAGTCTTTAGATGAGACGCCACACGAGAAATACCCTTGCTCTCATGATTTCCATCAGGACAACAATAGAACCCTCAAAATAGACAATGCAAGTCTCATATCTGAGTAGAGACCATTGGATAACACAAACTTGTGCTTCTCCTCTATTCAACGCAAAAGATGTCTAATTGAAGAATTTTAACAAACATGGGCACCATCAAAAGAGCATTGTGTCATGGTTTGTTGGTGTTTTCTCTACCACTTTAATTAGAAAAACAACACATTAATAGGGAGAATTAACATGTTGTACCAAAGCTCTAATTGTCTTTACTTCAATTGATATTAAGATTACTCATCCGCATTTGTTCATTATTAGTTCATTGTCTTTTGTTGTAGTTGGTATTGATGCCAGAAGAATCTCTCTCTCCTTCTAGATCTGGATATGGAACTCCGATTAGGTAGGTCCGGTTCTATTACATGAAGAACGACCAATGAAGAGAAAAAAGGAAGTTGAAATGTCAATGTCATTTTTTTTACTGATATGATCATTGAAGATAGTTTAGTAGTCTTGAAAATAAACTATAGAAACTTGATCCTTTAGTTGGAGTACTTAACATTTAACATTTTGTACCTATTTTGTAATTTACTTCTAATTTAGCTTAGTTGTTAAGCAAATGCTTTTGAAAGAAAAAAAGTGCAAGTTGGAATCTCTGAACATGAATGTCATGAAAAACTAAGACTAGAAACAGTTGTAATTGTGTAATAAAATTAGTAATCCAAGTTGCTAGATTAAGTTGTGAGATGAGAATCTTCAATTGTCTTATATCAGTTGTAACTTATATACATCATATTGTATTATTGAATATAGTCCATATATTGGAAATTCAAACTCAACAATAATGCTGCACAATAATGTTTCATTGCTAAATTATTGGCTTGAAAATCATGTTGACTGGTAATTAGATAAGTGGAAAACGACTTACCTATTAAACTATGTTTGTGGCTGAAGATGAAACACATTTGCCAATTGATTTTTCATCAATATGAATATATTATTCATTCATTCCAAAATAAGTGTTACCAATCAAATCCCAGTGATGATATTGTTCCTTCGTTTTTCCACATGACTAGATTGAATTACTACTCAAGTAGCAGCAGAAAACACTTGCCCAATAAATAAGAAAAAGAGTAACCATCTTGACTTTGAATAGCTGGAACAACTCAAACCCGAGGCTGGTCAAGGCAGAGTTTTTCAATAAAATAGAGTTGGTTTTGGTTAGGGCTATTTAAAAAATTCAAGAATTAAATCGAATCGTCGAATTGAATCGAACTGAAATTAAAATCACTGAACCGTTATGTTTGATTTAGTGAACCAAACCATTATGCATAAACAGTTCTAAAACCGAACTGGAACTGAATCCGAACTTAACTAAAACTGAAATTGCAAAAGAACCGAACCATAACCGAACTGGAACTGAACCATAACCGAATTGGTCCTCATACTTTCCAAAATTACAAATGAAACCCTCAAAATAGACAATGCAAGTCTCATATCTGAATAGAGATCATTGGATAATGCAAACTTGTGTTTCTCCTCTATTCAACACAAAATATGTCTAATTGAAGAATTTTAACAAACATGGTATGGGCAGCATCAAAAGAGCATTTTGTCATGGTTTGTTGGTGTTTTCTCAACCACTTTAATTAGAAAAACAGGTAAACAACACATTAATAGAGAGAATTAACATGTTGTACCAAGCTCTAATTGTCTTTGCTTCAACGGATATTAAGATTACTCATTCGCCTTTGTTCATCATTAGTTTAATTGTCTTATGTTGTTGACGTTGATATTGATGCCAAAAGAATCTCCCTCTCCTTCTAGATATATTGAGCTCATATTAGGTAGGTTTGGTTCTACAGGAAGAACGACCAATGAAGAGAAAAAAGGAAGTTGCAATGTCAATGGCATTTTTTTACTATTTGTACAAAGTTGAAGAGAGTAAAACAAAAATTCATGGCTAAAGATATGAAAATCTTATGAATAGTGTTTTTAAGCTGAAAACATAACTTCATGATTGTTCAATCCTTTGGCTAGTCCCTAGAACATCATACTGTAAATTCCATATATAGAAATCCAAACTCAACAATGTTGCACTGTAATTAATATTTCGTTTCATCAGTAAATTATTAGCTTGAAAATCATGCTGCCTGGTAGTATATTTGTGGCTAAAGTTGACATTGGACTAAAATCAAGGTATCATTCAAACAGACACCAGAGCTACACATAACAACACAAAATTTGATTGAAAATAGTATTCAGCAATTCTATAAAATAACCCGTTACATCCATACAACAATACAAGTGAACTAAAAAAAAAGTGAAAATAGTGGTTGAACAGACAACTTCAGCATCCATTAAAATTATTGTCCAGTTATAGGGCTCACTTGATGAATCTAAAAAAATGCAAAGGATTTCAGAAATTAAAATATCATGATGAATATTCTATTTTAAGTAAACAAACACAAGATTTACCGAAAAACCATATCTCAACTAAGCTTGTTTTGGCAGTTATCACTGGCAGAGTTGTTCAACTGCAGTCACAATTTGAGCAGGTTGGACCACGGTCCATTCCTCCAAAGTTCCGGCATATGGAGTCGGCACATCCTGAGAGGATAAACATATAATAGGAGCATCCAAATAGTCATGGAAATTTTCAGTGATGGCAGCTGTGAGACTAGCACCAATTCCACCTATTCGCATGCACTCCTCCACTATGAGCACCCGATGCGTCTTCTTAATTGAATTTCCAATTGTGTGAAGATCAAATGGTTTCAAAGACCAAATATCAATGACTTCAGGGTCATACCCTTTGTTCACCAATGTCTTGGCAGCTTGCATGACATGATACCTCATCCTTGAATAGGTTAGTATTGTGACATGCTCTCCGGGCCTAACCATCTCGGCTTCTTCAAGTGACAATACATACTCTTCATTTGGGATTCTTTCCTTGAGGTTATAAAGCAAAACATGCTCGAAAAGTATCACAGGGTTATCGCTTCGAATTGCGGCTTTCATCAAGCCCTTGGCGTTGTAAGGTGTTGAGCAAGCCACCATCTGAATACCAGGGATTGATTGAAAGTATGATTCCAGCCGCTGCGAGTGTTCTGCTCCAAGTTGTCGTCCGACTCCGCCGGGCCCACGAATGAAAACTAGAATTTTAAACTGGCCTCCGGATGTGTAATGAAGCATGCCACAGTTGTTAGAGATTTGGTTAAATGCAAGAAGTAGAAATCCCATGTTCATGCCCTCGATGATTGGCCTAAGACCAGTCATGGCAGCTCCAATGCCCATACCAGTGAAGGCGTTCTCAGCAATAGGGGTGTCCAAAACTCTGAGATCACCGAACTTTTCAGCCAGGTTTCTAGTCACTTTGTAAGATCCTCCATAATGACCTACGTCTTCACCCATGACACAAACAGTTGCATCCCTTTCCATTTCTTCCTCCAAACCTTCGCGTAGAGCTTCAAAAAGGAGAAGTTCATGCCTAAAAATAAACATCCGATGAATGTCATTGTTATCGGTCATAAATATTCAATCAATGTTACCAATAAGAGAGAAAAAACATGCCAGCACTGAATATGCATGAACAGACTACCGTGGAATGCTGTGCCTGTGCTAAATATAGACTATAAAATTGAGGTGTTGAAAATTGTAATCTTTGGAGCAAATAAGACTATAAAAGTGTATCAACTCATGTTGGAGATTCACAGTACCATTTCTATTTAATTTCCTTAGAAAATCAGATACATTACAAGTTCATATTACAATCTAGCTAGCTAGTTATGATCTCATTTCATACTACATGAAACACATGGATACCATTTCAAGTTTGTTAGAAACAGCTTCAAGAAGCTAATAATATAACTTCAAAATGTAAACGCCTACATCTCATACATGCACTTCATTTTCTCATGCCTGGATTCACACATGCTTTGGCAAAATCAAAGTGAAACAGTTATACATTTGAGATTCTGTCAAAATCACGGTTACAAATCACGATTCTGCCAAAACTATGACTATTATAAGACTAGATATGCTAAGAAATAAGGTCATGCAAGGAAGGTTGGTAGGAAATAAGAAAGAAAAGCAACAGAAGGACAAAGGCAACACCCCAAGGAGAACCACCAGCTCTATGGATAGCACTTGGTTCAGATCCTGGCATAGGAAAGTTCAATTGGCTACCAGTGGAGAGCTAATGAACAATGATGATTAAAAGCAGTGGAGAAATTACCAACAAACGTTGCAGTAACTCCGAAGCAGTAGCCATTATTGCATCATAGATTAAGTAACCAAGAATTCCACAAATGAGGGTAATGGCTATCATCAAAAGCCAGTGTTCTGTGAAGCTGAAACCAGAAGAGGATGAGCCTTTTGTTACTGAATAAGCCATTGGATTGGGGAGAGTTATGAGTGACTGAGAAGTGGCTCAGAAAATAAAGAATAGAGAGAGTGGACTTATTATGGAGAAAACTTGGTTGGACACAACATAGGTATCTTGCTATATGCATCAAACCGTTAATCTCAGATCTTTCTTAATAACTTGTCTTAACAGCTTAGATATTACACAAAGATAAAACACATCAAAAAAGGTTTTCATCTAATTCTTACATGACAAAAAAACAAAAATTATCAAATTGACATAACAAAACAACATCAAGTGATAGTAGGAAAAGACATACCCAGGTTTAGATGCAGAAGCAACAGAACTACTTCCTTGTGTCTATAAACAAACAAGAACAAAAACACAATTGATTACAAACACAATTGCAAACCAAACCTCAAAATAAAAAGAGGAACGAAATAACTTACAACAACTACATTAGGGATCAGCAACTCACTCTTCCGTGTACTACCTCCTGACTTCAAAACCTGGTTTGCCTTAGCATCAGATCTGACAACAAAAACGCCACTTTTCCGCTCTGAAACCAGTTACGAAACGAAACAAACCAAAATCACAGTCAATAACACTAACCCAGAAAAAGGAAAGTGAACTGAACAATTAAAAAAACCCTAAATTTACGCAAACCTGAGAGGGATCTACGAGAGGAAAGAAGAAACTTGGTGGATTCAAAGGAATTGGAAGGAGATAAAGGAGTAACAGCTCCTAATCCTTGGAAAAGGGTAGCCATTGGATCAGAGAAGAAGAGGAATGGAAATGAAGGGTTGAGGAAAAAGAGTATGAATATAAGAGGAAAAGTGGGCGGAGAAATTAAGGAAGAGTTAGTTGTAGGTGTAATTGTATGTGTCTCTGTTTTTCCGTTGTTCTTACAAAGGTTTTTTTAAATTGTCTTGTTGAATTGCATTGTTTCCATCGACAATTATCACTTCCTTTTAGTTGTGGACGATGATGTATATTATTGGTGGCGTAAGTGGATTCTAGTTCTAACGGCACCTCCTTTTTATTTGGGCTTTGGATTTATGGGTTTTATTGTGTCCGGCCCAATTGATCTTTTAGGTTTGTAGACTCATCTATACCAGGCTTTTCTTTCTATTTTTTTTCGATATTCATTTATTTTGCGACAGTTTTATGAAAACTCTATTGGTTGTAGATGTAATCTTTCAAACATATTTTAAGATCGTTTTTAAGTGTACTTGATGATCATTTGAGAATAATATTCTTTTAAATTTTTTTAAAAAAATCTTTGAATAGTGGTAAAGATAGTTTTTTAAAACTAGTTTTGTGCCTACGATAAAAGGCATGATAGCATAATTGTATGATGTTTTATGGAATTGTTGAATACACCATAAATATTTACCATCGGTATATTTTTGTAACATTTTATTATTATTGAGTGTTTATCATGTGTAATACTTGTCTAATATTTTTTTTTTATATATAAATTTTGGATCTTAATTGGACTCTAGTGATTTTATGAAGTAAATTTTGGGTTTAATCTTAACTTTATCCTTAGTCACTATGCAAACCATATCTTGAGTTATGATTGTCTAGTTGAAGCTTGTGACCATGTGTTAGAAACCTAAGAAGCATACTTACAGACTATTATGATGAACTAAAGGTACAGTTCAGACGGTATGATTGTCAAATATGCAAGTTACTTTGGCCAAAATATTGACCATACATTGGAAAGCTAAGAAGCATATCTATAATTATTGTGAAATATGCAAGTTTCTCTTGAAATATACAGTATCTTTGTAAGAAGTTATTTTTTTGGTTCGTGAGCTTAATAGAAGATTAACCCTTGAAATTTTTTGTTTAGTTCTCGAGATTAGATTGGTAAAATCTATGTTTATATTGAGTTAAGTCTATGAAAAACTTGATGGTAAAAACTCTGGTTGGTCCATAAGAAAAGCCAGTTAAAATTTTTTGGTTGGTAGTAAGAAGTTTCGTAACATAACCTATCAAAATCTCACATTTCAACTTAGTTGAACTCTTAACAGAAAACTCTTGGGGATAAAAGTAGGACAAGTAGTTAAGTCGAACCTGTTTAAATTTGTGGTACATTTCTCTTTTCTTTTATCTCTTTATCTTTCTTTTCTTTATTACTTTCCGTTGCACTTCTTTCTCTTTATCTCTATAATATCCTCTATTTAAATATTGTGCTGCTTAATATTTATTTGTTTTATAAAATCAATTTAAACATTTTATAAATCAAATTTCTATTATGGAACTTTGATTTTAAACCAACACAATCCCCCATCTCTCTTGTATTTAGAGTCATTTGGTCAACAAAAACTATAAAAACATATAAATCGTAGTGCATTGGTTGATGACAACGCCGCAACTCGTCACCCAAACACCACTGTGGCCCGCCACAAGCACATTTACGCTATCTCAACTATCTACCAAGACAAGAATTCATTTTAAATTGCAAAGCGTGACGCAACTAGGACACAACCCAATGCATTTTTTAGGGTTTATAATTTTAATTATAAATAAAAAAACATGTTTAGCGATTAGGACTCTAATTTTATATTGTTAAGGTAATTTTCTTATTTTAATTATATGCTAAAAGAATTAAAAAATTATTTGGGATTAAAATTAAACACTGGGGTGCAACTTTAGAAATAACTTGACAAAATGAATCTACTAAAACTGAATTAAGCAACTAAATTTTATCTTCAAGTTGAAGATTTTTGTATTGTTGAATTTTTATTTGATATTCTTTTATTAAGGGCCGTGTTTAAATTATAAAAAAAAATCAATTAAAAATTTAATTAATATTTAAATAACTATAATTATAGTATTCCCATGTTCCTTATTACTTGTCACGTTTATTAAAAAATGTTATTGCTCACTTGTCACTTTTAAAACTCAATGCAACATTAATTATAAATTTGTTTATAATGTTTTTAACTATTTATAATATAGAGAGAATATTTAATGAAATAATTATTAATTAAGAACATTACAGGAAAAAGAGAAATATTAGTATTAAAACTAAAATTTGTTAATTGTCTCAAATCGTATAAAACTCAATAAGTAACATATAAAAAATGACATGTCAAAATTAATTAATCGTATAATCATCCCGTAGAATTCTTGTACCTCCTCCACCATCCATAGATCCCCGATATAGATCGAAGGTGCTCCACTATTTTCTAAACAACCTCCACAAAACAAATACACTCTGCTACCATACATAATTCCTCTACGAGACAAGGGAATCCCTGAAGCCTTGGAAACAATCAAGAAAACAAATGTGTCACTAAGAGGCATGTTTCTCGTAGTCCATAGAAAATCCCTTGCCATTGAGTAAAGAATCGAGCGATTAAAACAAGTCAATGCGGTCGTTTTGCTACATGTTTATTCTCCTCGGTCTTTCTCTAAAGAAATATTGTTGGTCTAAAATATATGTGTCAAGGCAGAAATTGACGTTGAAGTTCTGAGTTGTCTTTTTATGGCATTGTTAAACTGTTGCATGCCCAAGACAGGGATCAAACCCAAAATCTCTAGTTAAGGTGGAAGACACTTCCGCCATCTCATCCAAATACTCTTAGATATTTTCATAAAAACATGCTCTTTCCTCACAGTTGGGTATTTTCAATGGCTTTGAATGCATTTGTTTTTGGTAAAAAAAAATTACAAATGTTAGATAAAGAAAATGATTTATCACGTTATAAGGCAAAAGATTATGTAAGGAACAAAACATTAAGGCAAGACTTATTTCTTCCCTTGTAATCCATCACAGGGATTGTTTCCACACTTCTTTGAATTAATGTTTTCATTGTAAATGTTTCAGACATTCACATTTTAATTGGATAGTGTGAGAATTTTATACGGATCACTATTACTTCTTGTGAATCGGTGATTTAACAATGTCTTGAGCGTTGATAATAAGAACATGAACGTCAAAATTTATTTATAATAAAATCTGCGCTACTTTTTCCCTTGAATATTTATGAACACCGAGGTAATATGTTATTTTTTTAAAAATAAATAATAAAATAAAATAATGGATTTTCCCCTCCGTTTTCAATCCACCAAAGGGGATAAGATTACTCTTATTGCACCGCGAAAAAGAAAATAGTGAATATCACTTACATATTTTTACTATCCACCAGTTTTTTATTGTAATAATTCTAAGTATGATTAGGAATGAGTTTCTCGATGTCGTTATTCAAGAAAAGAATTAAATCATTGAATTTTTGTCTTTGATGACAACATCATTGAGAAATTTTTTCAAATATAAAAATGGAATGCAAAATATGGAATTAACCACAACGACCTCATTCTGTGAGATGGATTGCAAGAGCAGAAAAATATTTTGTTCAAGGTGTCATACCCCAAATTTGTCCTACCCCTTTACTTCTAACTGGCTTAGGTTTTGCATTCATGTACATACATCACTTAGGTCATAATTCATATGCATTCATGCACTCATATCATTCAAAGACTAACAAGAAAAAGCTCTGTTGCAAAGAATTTTGATCAGAGAATAAGGAGACTGAGGTATAATCAGGTGGTTCTATGTTCAAGGAAGTTCTCCCAGATTGGGGTTTCTCTCTGTCTCAAGTCAAGGCATTGGTTGAAGAATACTGGCTTGCAAATCACCTGGTCTCCCAAATCAGGGTTTCTTTGGCCAAAGTCAACCAGTTGACTTTCTGGTCAACATCTAATCAGGAAGAGATTTTATGAGGGAGAAGCTTTCATATTGACTATATGGATGTGTTTATTTGACTGGATCTGGCTGGAGAAAATTTAATCGGGAATTTCATCAATAATCAGAAAAAATCAGAACAGTTGACTTTTGGGTCAAAATCAGAAGAATTATTCAGATATGGACTTTCGGTGAAAGCCAATCAAGAAAAGTCAAAGGAATAATAAAATCAGGAAGAATTGGTCAAAGTTTCCATTTTGGGAAATATGGCTAAAAATGGAAATTTTCATACTTAGAAATTATTTTGGCATTTTAAGGCATGATGATCAGTCCACTTCAGCATCAGTTTACACGTGTCAACAGCCATTTTCTCAGAAAAGTCACAACATGAAAAATGCTCTAATCATAGCTCTCTACAACTTTATAGTTTGGAACATTTTCATTTGGAGCGTGGTTTGAAAGATATAAGAGTTCAAAGATTGAAGAAATCCAATTATGCAAGTCATGAAGCTGGGCACAATTCTGGTCATACGTGACACATTTCATCAAGCACGTGGCGTGCCAACTTTGAGGTCGATTATAGAGACACACGAGGGTCTATAAAGTGTAAACTTGGTATGCATCTACTCTACTCCATGTCCTCTACCCAATGAAACAAGAACCAAGCCATTTGGACGAAGAGTGAATCATTTACAGAGCTCCAAAGTCACATGTTCATACTGGCCAAGGGCGTGCATCAGGCTGGGCAGAATTCCAGGTCACGCGCAAACCTTTTATCAAACACGTGGCGGGCTGAATTGAAATCCATTTTTAGAGGCCTACAAATATCCATGGGGATCAGTCTTGGTATGAAATCACTCCTTGCTGCGTCCTCTTTCTAATGAGCCATGGATCTCCTTAGTTGAACATGTAATGAGCAAGATATAATGATTCAAAGTCACTCATTGACCAAGGCACGTTTTGTCTAATACTAGGCAGGCCACACGTGTATGGCAAGGCAGCATTGGCATGGCACATTCAGGACCACTTTTGTTGCACCTCCAAGTCACGATTCACGATACCATTAACATAAAACTTCCTCTATCAAACATCCTCTTCACATTGATACCAAAGTCAAGGCAAATGGTAGTTCATGGAGCGAGATATAGGTACACGAAGTAGGCTGCGCGAGTTATCATTGATATAATGTCATTGATGCAAAGAGAAGTGTATGGCATGCATGCCATTGCCACATTGAGTAGGAAGGCCAGGCAACATCAAGGAACTCAGAAAGCATGCAGCAAACTTGCCTTAATTAGACAACTTGTTCACTAAGTTTGAGGGGGAAACTATCTTGTACATACAATACACCATAACACTCTCATGCACCTCACACTATATAACTCAAGACTCTTCACAAACTCACGGAGGCATTCTCATTTTTCCCCCACTTTCTCTCAAAAAACACCCTCATCTCTCACTTGCTCTCTCGGCTCTCTCTCTTCCCAGCTTCCTCCAAAGTTTGTTACAAGGTGTAACAAACTCCAACCACCTAAAAACTCTTCCATCATTCATCTTCACTTTCCACCTTCGACCTCCCTCTTCCACCACCGTCACCACCGTAACCACTTTCACCATCAACCTTCGAGAATCTCCATCGATCACCATCATCATTCTTCCACCATCATCAGTAGCACTCAGCCTTCACCATTATCAAACCAAATCCAAACGATCACTATCAACCACCATAATCAAAGAAAGCAAAACGAAGCGGTTCGCATCGACTGGAATCATCGCTACTCACGTCAAGAACAACAGAGCGTAGAGGAGCTTTCTGGAAACGTTAAATTCTCTCAGGTGTGATCTCTGAATCTTTCTAAACCCTTAGCTTCCATGTTAGGTTCGCATAGTGTTTGTTAGTTGCGTTGCTTGTTCAGATTTCGATTGCAATTGATTTACAGTATACGCGCATGTTTCCTTGTATATATTCAGTGTATCTTGATTCTGTGAGCTATGCTAATCATTTAGGATAGTTTAAGATCATTTCGTGAAATCCGGTAAGTTGTGGCATAATCTTGTGGCTTCTGTTCATGATGTTAGAGTGCGATTTGGATAAAACCGAGCACGGATCTGAACTCAGTGGTGAAATCCGAGTCGAGCAGTATCGGCTTCGCGTGTTTCTGGGCGCGTCAACTCTGCGCCACCGCGGGGATAACCGGAGAAGACGGCCGGAGTTGTCTCCGGCGTCTATGCATGGGTCAAGGGTTTCCCCCGTTCTGGCTGACGTGGCAGTGTTTCAGTGGTTCAGGTTTCCTTGCCTTGACTCCGTTTTGTCTTTTGTGCAGTAATAGGAGGGCGTGTTGGCAAGCTATGATTGGTGCATGTGGTTATTTGTTTTTTCTGACTTAAGTTTATCCATGACCGATTGATATCATCATTGCATGCAGGTCACGTTATTTCCCCATGTGAACCATAATGTAAGCATAATTCATAGGTTGAGTAATAAAAACCAAAATAAAAAAATCAATAATGGATCACCCTACTAACCATGGGCCTACGAATCTTTTGATTTCTGCACAGCTTGGGCCCAAACGCCTTTATAACTGGTTTTAGTTCTTCATTGTTTTTACTTCTGCACCCCTCCTGTTAGGCAGATTCAGGTTTTGTTCTAATTTTGTTTTTTTCTTCTACTTTTAGCTCATAATTCAGTTTTCTTTCAAACAAAAATGTGAAAAAATATGTTTTAGATAGTTTTATGTGTGTACATAATTGTGATATTTTTTGTATATTTTTAGAAATTGTTTTGCCACCTCCAATAAATCATTTACGTTGGTATGTTCATGTTTCCTTTGGTTTTGCTAGGTTTTGCAAATTAATTTTGTTTAACACTTTAGGAACAGAATTTAACCACCAATTTTTGTATGGTTACTGTAGACTAATCCATGATGTTGTGTACAAAAAATGATTTCCTAATTCTTTGTTTTGATTGGTATTTGGTTAGTGTTGTTTGACTCGATTAACATGCGTTTCTAATAGATGTTCGTGACGTTTGTGCTCTCAAATTGAAATGCATTCATGCAACAATGCTGGTTCCTTTTTGTACATATAATTAGGGATGTCTAGAGGTCCTAAAACCTGGAATTGAAAATTTTAGATCATGTTTTCCTATTTTACTTGATTTTCCTTTATCACATGTAAATAACTTGTTTTTGATTGACGATCGCACCGTAACTTGTACAAATGACCCGTAATTTTGTGTGAAACTTCTTGGCATGACTTTGTGGTTGTTTAGGCATCTAGTATAAGCTATTTGCTACTGACTTGTACCATTTGATTGCATGTTTCTAACTTCATTCACAATTTGAAACCGTTTAGCTAGTATTAACCTAGTGTTGTCTAGTTTTGGTTAGAGTTTTGTATTGCTTCATGCTAATTGACTAATATAGATTAACATAGGATATTGGAACTAAATGAATGAGTTTGCTACTGACTTGGGGCTTCTCTCTCTTGTTTCCATGCTTAGCCTCTCATTTCTTGCTTTGATGTTGCTTACTCCTTACTATTGCTTGCCATGTTCCCTTAGACTCTTCCTTCTTTGTTAAGAGGAATTGAGATAGGATAGTTATCCTCGACCTCAGGGCCATTTGTAGATTAGAATAACATAGATTAGAATGTTAGATCTAGTTCCCTTTTGCATTCTTTTTCTTTTTCAACTCTTTAAAACATTAATAAAAGGAAGATGCGAATCACAATAAGAAAGTGATAGAGAAATGAGTGGGATTCATTCCCTAATCTATTTCTCAATCGCTTAGTGGCATAGAAACGAGTGGGATTCATTCCCTAATCTGTTTCTCGGTCACTACTTAATGGGAGAGAAACGAGTGGGATTCATTCCCTAATCTGTTTCTCAAACATTAATTAATGGGAGAGAAATGAGTGAGATTCATTCTCTAATCTGTTTCTCAAACATTACATAATGGGATGGAAGTGAGTGGGATTCATTCCCTAATCTGCTTCTCGATCATTATACATTTTATGTGATTCGAATCGTGAAGTAAATTCCCTTAAAAAATACACAACCAAAAACACTTAAAGCACCTAACAATGGTTCAAATTAAAACAAAGTAGAGAAAGTGGTGAGTGGCCCAGTATTGGGAACTGTTCATCACTCATCTACCCTAAAAGACACAAACCACTCATTTCTTTTTCTTTTGCCTCGTTGGCACCTAAGGGCAATGTCATTTCCGTTCGTACGCATCGTAGGTCTTCCCTTATGCAAGAACGTGAACGTTGACTCCGCCCAATTAAAAAACACAAAAACAAACAGAAAATCGTGAGCCGAGCTACGGTAACTCTGATTCCTGAAAAGGATACGTAGGCAGCGGGGTAGGGCCCGTGCGAGTACAATTCTTTATTTTCCCTACATTTTGCATTCATTCGCATTTAGATATAGACATAGTTATACACCCTTTAGATAGAAACAGACATAGGTGGATACCATCGAGTACGATGGGCGTGAGGGGTGCTAGCACCTTCCCCTCGCGTAACCGACTCCCGTTCCTAGATTCTCTGGTCGCAAGACCCCGTTCTTATCCTTTGCCAGGTTGTCTGATATTCCTTTCCCTTATGGGATAAATATATTGGTGGCGATTCTGTTCATTTTTCGCGAGCGTGCGACAGCTGGCGACTCTGCTGGGGATGTTGCTAGACCTGTTGCTGGTCCATCCATAGTGAGTCGATCCTAGCCTATCCGTTTGTTTGTTTATTTACTGGGTGTGCTATGTTTTGTCTATACGTGCCTTTATTTATTTTATGTATTTATTTTATGTTTCGCATGTCCTGTTTACTTTCCCGCTTGCATATCATATTTATTTTCCGCATGCATCTGGACTATATTATGGGTCCCCGTGGGGGCCACATATTTTCACTGTTTGCAGGTTGGGTGGGATGTTCTATGAGGTAAAAGGCCCAATACCCAGACCAGAGTGACACAAAGGATACCTAGGACAGAGTGGATAGTCATGACGCCAACAGAATGTCAGGTTCTGTTGATTGCGATCATGAGACCCACGACCAGTCGAGATTCAAATGAAATACCGTTGTTGGCATGTATTTGCGACAATGATGGTGTTTCAGGAGAACTGATAACGCTGGAAGCCATTGACCTACCTTGACCTAGACTACACCTGTGAGTGGGGTGGGATATACATGACAGGTACCGTTTGTGACCGTTCTGTTCTGTTGGTGACTCGTGTTCTTATGGTTTCATTGTGCCTATGCCGGACCTTTGATCCTGCAACGTCCGATCTCGTCCAGAGGCCCCACACACTTCTCCTATGTGGGGAAACTTCCATGCATCATTTACATCATGGCATATTTACCTTTCAAAAAAAAAAAAAGAAAGAAAAGAAAAGATATGTAAAAAAAAAGGAAAAGAAAAGAAAAAAAGAAAGAAAAGAAAGAAAAGGTATTATTATTTCTCACGTGCATGCCATTCTTTTCAGGGTATCCAAGGTTATTATCTTCTTCACTTGAAATGGCTAACAACGTGACCGCTACCAAGGAGGTTACTAGGCGTACCTTCACCTGCAGTTTCTTCCGTGAGGATATAACGCCTCTAATTCGTTTGAGCACTTCAGTTACTGGGCATAACTTGGATGAGTTCAGGAAGACATATGGCCATATCTTACACATGTTAACTTCTCGGGTTGATGAATGGGCTCTATACACACTTCTTCAGTTCTACGATCCTGAGTTACGATGTTTCACCTTTCTTGATTACCAACTGGCACCAACCCTTGAAGAATATGCTGACATCCTCAAGATTAAGGTTCAACATAGGATCCCTTTTGTATGTGTACCTGAGAAACCGAAAATGGACCGAATTGCTGGTGCTCTTTATTTGAGCATGAAAGATGTTACAGATAACTGGAAGCCTAATGGTGGAACCCACGGATTCTATGTTAAATTTCTGATGAGGAAAGCTGATGCCCTTGTTATTGGAAAAAAATGGAAAGAATTCAATGCTCTCTTAGCTGTTATGATCTATGGTTTGGTGTTGTTCCCAAATATCCCGAATTTCGTCGACCTCACTGCCATTTGCCTCTTTATGGATCAAAACCCCATGCCTACTCTCTTGGCGGATACTTATTATGCTGTTCATTCCAGGTATGGGACGAAGGGAGCAGTTGGAGGCTGTTTACCGTTGTTATACGAGTGGTTCACTTCACACTTGCCTAAAAGTGGACCGTTTGTCACAACAAGAGACTCACAGAAATGGCCTCAAAGGATCATGGGGCTTACGGCAAATGACATCGTTTGGTATCACCTTGGGAAAGGGATAGAGGAAGTTATTACTAGATGTGGTAGTTTTGACAACGTTCCCCTCATAGGAACGAAGGGAGTTATCAATTACAATCCGAGGCTAGCGCTGCGCCAGTTGGGTTTTGCGCTAAAGGACAAGCCGTTAGACAAAGAAATATTTGAATCTGTTTGCTTTAAGAAAGGGGCTGATCCAGAGGGTCTAGAAAAAGTGAGGAGCGCCTGGAATAGTATTCATACAGATAACCGAACTTCCTTAGGAGGGAAGAATGTCGTTGCTAAACAAGCTTATACTGATTGGGTGAAAGATAGAGTCAAGGAGCGCCTGTTGCCTTTCCCGAAGGTTAAACCATTGTATGAACAACCACCTGAAGTTTTAACTGCCACCGTGCCAGCTGAAGACTATACCCAAGTACATGTGGAAAACATCCGGTTGCGCGAGAAGGGGCAAGATGCTAAGATAGAGTACTTCTTGGTGAATCAGAAAAGGGCTGAATTAGCACATGAGGTTAAAATGTTGAAAGGAGGATCTTCCAGAGTTCAGAAGAGGACTGGAACTGAAAAGGGTGAAAAAGCTACCACTATCGTTGTCGAGGATAACGAGAAGATCATAAAAAGGGCCATAAAAGAGGCAGAAGAGAAGCTCAAGCAAGAGTACAGAGAAGACTTGAAAGCCTACAAGCTCCAGTTAGAAAAAGAGACTAAATACAGCTGAGGACTATGAAAAAGAAACTGGAGGATGAGACTACTCAGAGAATAGCAGTCGAGACACAGCTGAAAGGAAGTCACCTCCGCTCCGCTCGACTAACATAAGAGAATGTCAAGCTCAGAAATCAAATGGCAAATATGGAGAACGCACCTGAGAAGGAGTATCTCCCAGAATGTAAAGGATGTGACGAACTTAGGGAGTGCTGCAAGAAGTTGGATGGGTATTTGTTTCGCAAAGACGAGGTGATTCAAAGCCTTCTTAAAGGAAGAGATCGAGAAGCAACCAAGAAACTGTTTGATGAAACTAAGAAGTGGAGCGACGAGCACTTCAGACAAGGAGGACCTCTGTTTTATATTCAGATGGATTGATGTTTGAGTCTGTATGTCTCGACCACCACCAGACTTGTTGGATGGGGTCTTTTATTTCCCTTGTTGAACTATCTTGTTGATGTATGGCTTGCCCAAGTTTAAATTTCTGTTATGAATGAAAAAGAACTAGTTTCTCTTGATACTTATCTTTTGTCACGTTGTTAGCTATTCTGGATCAATATTAAATCTTGGATACTCTGAAAATGGCACATCACGTCATACGCACACATGCACTCATGCATTCACATTATCACATTGCATTTTCAGGTTATTGTACAAGAAACTAATTGGGGTCCCTTTCAGCAACATATTTCTGCTTCAACGACAAAGCTGACTTCCTTTCATCCTTACCGCACCAGGAACAACGAGAAGAGAATCATGGACCAATTTGAACAGAATCAAGCCGCCCTTCGTAGGGATATGGATGTTATGGGGGAAAGAATGACCCAACTTATGGAGACTCTCCATGTCGTTGTCCAAGGACAAGAAGAGCTCAGAAAGAGCGTTGCTGGATTGATCAAAGATACTCCTACCAACTCTGTTGATGGGGGAGTAAAGACCAAGGAGATTCCTGTTGAGGGGATACCAAAGGTAGTGGACGACCACCATGAGGTTATTGATCTTGAACATGATCTTACTGCTGAGTTGACCGAAACTGCTAAGATGTACCAAGCTCTCGAAGAACGCCTTAAGGCCGTTGAGGTTGCTAAAACTTCGAGTTTCGACACTGCTGCTTTGAGCTTGGTACCTGGAATTGTTATTCCACCGAAGTTCAAGGTGCCAGATTTTGATAAGTACAAGGGAATTACCTGCCCAGAAACTCACATTCGTTCTTACTGTCGTAAGATGGCCGCTCACGCCGAGAACGAACCTCTGCTTATGCATTTCTTCCAGGACAGTCTCACAGGAGCCCCGTTGGAGTGGTATATGAAACTTGAGAGGGCCAATGTCAGTACTTGGGGAGGACTTGTTGATGCCTTCTTGAAACAATACCACTACAATACTGCTATGGCTCCTAGTCGTGCCCAACTGCAAAATATGTCACAAAAGTCTGAAGAATCTTTCAAAGAATATGCCCAGAGATGGCGTGAACTTGCTGCTCGAGTTCAACCTCCTCTTCTTGACCGAGAATTGATTGATCTGTTTATGGGTACTCTGAAAGGGTCGTACCTTCAGCACATGGTTAGTAATACTTCTCCGTCCTTCTCAGATGTGGTCATCATTGGTGAACGGGTTGAGAACTGTGTAAAAGCTGGTACCATTCAAGGTGTTACTAGTCCTAGCAACTCAAGTGGTAATGGTAAGAAGCCGTATTCTGGGTTTGTGAAGAAGAAAGAAGGTGAAACCAGTACTGCTTCAGTTGACCAAGGTCGAACTCCAGTATACTCTGCTGTTCCACCTCCTTACTACCCAATGCCATATGTTGTTCCTAATCCGTATGCCCCTCAGGCATACGCTGCTGCATTTCCACAACCGTGGATGACACCCCAACAGCCTTTCGTACCACAACAACAAGTTGCTGCTCCTCAGAATCGTCAACAGAATCCTAGGCCTCAAGGTCAAAGAGCTCCACAAAGGCAGAGGTACCCTGAAAGGCGTATAGATCCGATTCCGATGCCATATGCCCATCTCCTTCCCCAATTACTTGCTGGTCAGTTGGTGCAACTCCGTGAAATGGGCCCTCCGCCTAGTCCTCTTCCTCCAGGATATGATGCTAATGCTCGTTGTGAATTCCATTCAGGCGCTCCAGGCCATACGATTGAAAAGTGTAAAGCATTAAAATACAAAGTTCAGGATCTTCTCGATGACAAGCTTATCTCGTTCACTCCTACTGGTCCTAATGTGCAGAATAATCCTATGCCTCCCCATGCAGGTACGACCAATGCTGTTGAATTGTGTGAGGAACAAATCCTGGTAACTGATGTGAATAAAGTCAAAATGCCGCTTGCAATTGTCAGAGAACATCTTGTGCAACAAAGGGTTCTGTGTGAACTACATGACTTCTGTTTGCAATGTTCTTCTAATCCAGAGGAATGTGCCGGTTTGAGGGATGAGATCCAAAAGCTGATGAATGAAGGTGTCATTAGAGTGGAAAAAATTATTCCTGATGACGAAGTGGCTATTCTAGAGATCCCTTATTCTCCTGCTGATACGACTAAAGCCCAAAGTACTCCTTTGATCATCCATACTCCGAGTACTCCCTTGGTCATTCAGGCTCCGAGTACTCCCTTGGTCATTCAGGCTCCGAGAACTCCGTTGGTTATTCAGGTTCCAGATGCCCCTCTGACCTCTTCAACCTCATCTCTCGTTCCCTCTCCTGTGAGTAATTCCAAGGCTGTTCCTTGGAGTTATAATGTTGTGTATATTCGAGGAAAGAAATATGATTGTCCTCCAGTGGGTAATTCGAGCATCACTAATATTACTGGCACTAGTGGCATTACCCGTAGTGGTCGGATCTTTGCTGCCCCTCCTCCACTTCCTAAAGAAACCAACAAGGATGCTAGTGCACAAACAAAGGGGAAGCAAGCTGCTGTTGATCCTCCTGAGACCCGTAATGCACAAGACGCCGAGCAACTTCTGAGAATCATTAAGAAAAGTGACTACAAGGTGATTGATCAACTTGACCAAACTCAAGCTAAAATCTCCATCTTGTCCCTTTTGGTGCACTCAGAAGCTCACCGTGATGCTCTTATGAAAGTCCTGGCTTCTGCTCACGTAACTCAAGACATTACTGTGCCTCAGTTCGAAGGGGTTGTGACCAACATTGCTGCTGGTAATTGTTTGGGTTTTTGTGATGATGAACTTCCGCCTGAGGGTAGAGCCCACAACAAAGCATTACATATCTCCATAAAATGTTTGGATGCTGTGTTGTCTCGGGTTTTGATTGATACAGGCTCTTCTCTTAACGTGATGCCAAAAACTACTTTGTTCAAGCTGAGTATGGATGGGGTTATGATGAGGCCTTGTACCATGAGTGTTAAAGCGTTTGATGGTTCTAGAAGGTCCGTAGAAGGGGAAATTGATCTGCCTGTCTTGATTGGCCCTCACATGTTCTATATTGCCTTCTATGTTATGGATATACGTCATTCATACACTTGCCTCTTGGGTCGTCCTTGGATCCATGCTGCTGGGGCTGTGACATCTACCCTCCATCAGTGTTTGAAATTTGTTGTGAATGACAAGATTGTTGTGATCACTGGTGAAGAGGATTTGATAGTCAATAATCTGGCATCATACCGTTATGTTGAAGTGGAGGGAGAGATACAAGAGACACCTTTTCAAGCCTTAGAGATTGTGTCGG
The DNA here is from genome assembly GCF_029867415.1 of Vicia villosa. Taxonomy (NCBI): domain Eukaryota; kingdom Viridiplantae; phylum Streptophyta; class Magnoliopsida; order Fabales; family Fabaceae; genus Vicia; species Vicia villosa. The sequence continues at coordinate 138,560,864 of NC_081181.1, read as the reverse complement.
TTGATAAACTCCCCGTGGTTGAGAATAAGAAGGAACTCGGAGCACCCCTCTCGTCTTTAAATGATGCTAAGGCCTTCTTAGAAGCTGGTACTCCCCATAGTGCCTGGGGCAAGCTGATTGATGTTCATGAGAAGCGAGACAAGTATGGCCTTGGGTATCAACCATCTTCTTCTACTCAGCTCAGCATAATTCCTGGAAAGAAGGTGATTCCCCCCATTTCTCAAGTGTTTGTCAGTGCAAGCACCAGTTCTGGAAGTCAAGTTCTCGCCGTGGATGATGATGATGAAGAAGATCTCTCCAAATTCATTTGCCATGCTGTGCCTGGACAGGAACTCAACAATTGGACTATCTTGGACATCCCTAGAGTCACTTTCATGGAGATGTAATTTTCTTGTTTCGATAAGTCATATGCTTCGCCCTAAGCATTTTGACCACTTGTATAAAGAAGGGCCCCCCATGTTGTTTCAGTTTGTTTAATATTGAATGAAAATCATATCTTCGCATGCAATTACTGTTCCATTTCTTTCATTTTTTGTTTTTTACTTTAAAAACTTTTTAAAAAATGGCAAAGCTTTCCTTTTTTCCTTTTTATGTGCTGCATTCTAAGGCATAAATCATCCATCGTGCAGATCTGGCTCGAATTCCATCAAAAATGATAATGTTACAGTTCCACGTCCTGATATCCTTGAGAATCCAATTGACCAAGCTGATGAGGATAGTGGGGAAGATTGTGAAGTCCCTGAGGAATTGGCAAGACTTTTGAGACAAGAAGAGAAATCTATTCAGCCACATCAAGAAGCCATAGAAATCATCAACCTCGGTACAGAAGAAGCAAAGAGAGAAGTCAAGATAGGTGCCGCTTTGCAAAGTGATGTAAAGAGAAGGTTGATTGAGTTGCTTCGAGAGTATGTTGATATCTTCGCCTGGTCATATGAAGACATGCCTGGTTTAGACACGGATATAGTTATGCACAGGCTACCTCTCAAACCAGAATGTCCGCCTGTAAAGCAAAAACCACGAAGAACTCGACCTGATATGGCTTTGAAAATCAAGGAAGAAGTTGAAAAACAGTTGAAGGCTGGTTTCTTATCTGTGTGTGAGTATCCTCCTTGGATTGCAAACATAGTACCCGTTCCTAAGAAGGACGGAAAGGTACGCATGTGTGTTGACTACCGAGATTTGAATAGGGCAAGTCCGAAGGATGATTTCCCTCTGCCTCATATTGATGTGCTAGTCGACAACACTGCTCAGTATTCGGTGTTCTCCTTCATGGATGGTTTTTCTGGCTATAATCAAATAAAAATGGCTCCTGAAGATATGACCAAGACTACTTTTACTACTCCGTGGGGTACGTATTGTTATAAGGTGATGCCTTTTGGTCTTAAGAATGCTGGTGCAACATATCAACGAGCTATGGTGACTCTTTTCCATGATATGATCCATAAGGAGATTGAGGTGTACGTCGATGATATGATTGCAAAATCCCAAACTGAGGAGGAACATTTGGTATACCTTGAGAAATTGTTTGCTCGTTTGCGAAAATTCAAGTTGAGGCTTAATCCAAACAAGTGCACTTTTGGAGTGCGATCTGGAAAGTTACTTGGATTCATTGTGAGTCAACGAGGGATTGAGGTCGACCCTGACAAAGTAAGAGCAATACAGAATATGCCAGCACCAAAGAATGAAAAAGAGGTCCGAGGGTTCCTTGGGAGAGTGAATTACATAGCCAGGTTCATTTCTCATCTCACTGATACCTGTGAACCCATATTTAAATTGCTGCGCAAGAATCAAGATATCCGTTGGGATGATCATTGTCAAGAAGCCTTTGAAAAGATCAAGCAGTATCTCCAAGAGCCACCAATCCTCATGCCTCCGGTTCCTGGAAGACCACTTCTTATGTACTTAACTGTGCTTGAAGGATCTATGGGGTGTGTGCTGGGCCAACATGACGAGTCTGGTCGAAAAGAGTGCGCCATTTATTACCTGAGCAAAAAGTTTACCGATTGTGAATCCCGCTACTCACTACTCGAGAAAACTTGCTGTGCTTTGGTATGGGCTGCTCGCCGACTGAGGCAGTACATGCTGACTCACACCACTCTATTGATCTCCAAAATGGACCCGATAAAGTACATCTTTGAAAAACCGGCCCTTACAGGAAGACTAGCCCGATGGCAAATGCTTTTATCAGAATATGATATCCAGTATGTCACACAGAAGGCCATCAAAGGAAGTGTCCTTGCAGATCATCTTGCTCATCAGCCATTAGAAGAGTATCAGTCAATGAAGTTTGACTTTCCTGATGAAGATATCATGAAACTAGATGATAACGAAGGACCCGAACCAGGAGAGCGATGGACTCTCACATTCGATGGTGCATCAAATGCTATGGGCCATGGTATTGGGGCAGTTTTGACTTCTCCTCGTCAAACCCACATCCCTTTCACAGCTAGAATATGCTTTGATTGCACAAACAATGTCGCAGAGTACGAAGCTTGCATAATGGGCCTCGAAGCAGCCATTGATATGAGGATCAAGATCCTTGAGGTTTATGGGGATTCTGCCTTGGTCATACATCAAGTAAGAGGTGATTGGGAGACACGACACCCCAACTTAGTTCCTTACAAGGACTATATCTTGGAGTTGTTGCCCGCTTTCGAGGAAATCACTTTCGATCATATCCCACGAGAGGAGAATCAACTGGCAGATGCTTTGGCTACTTTGGCAGCTATGTTCAGAGTTAGTTCCCCTAAAGAAGTGCCAGACATAAGGATCCTCCGTTACAAAGAGCCCGCCCATGTATTCCCTGCTCATTGTCTTACTACTGAAGATGTGTATGACGAAAAGCCATGGTATCATGACATCAAAAGGTATGTTGAGAAACAAGAGTATCCCGAAGATGCTACAATTGGTGATAAGCGAACGCTTCGAAGGTTAGCATCCAAATTCTTCTTGTCAGGAGACGTCCTGTACAAAAGAAACTATGATTCAGTTTTGCTCAGATGCGTGGATAGACACGAAGCAGAATTGATCATGCGGGAAATTCATGAAGGATCTTTTGGAACTCATTCCAACGGGCACTCTATGGCCAAAAAGATCTTGCGGGCAGGATATTATTGGATGATGATTGAAAGTGATTGTTATGTGTATGTGAAGAAATGTCACAAATGCCAAGTGTATGCTGACAGAATTCATGTTCCTCCAACTCCTCTGAATGTCCTGACATCGCCTTGGCCCTTTGCTATGTGGGGTATAGACATGATTGGACGAATTGAGCCACAAGCTTCAAATGGACACAAATTTATTCTTGTTGCTATCGACTACTTCACCAAATGGGTTGAAGCTGCTTCTTACAAGAACGTAACTAAGCAAGTCGTTACTCGCTTCATCAAGAAAGAGATCATATGCCGATATGGGGTTCCAAACAAGATCATCACTGATAACGGGTCCAATCTTAATAACAAGATGATGGCAGAGTTGTGTGAAGAGTTCAAGATTGAACATCACAATTCGTCACCCTATCGGCCAAAGATGAATGGCGCAGTCGAAGCTGCTAACAAGAATATAAAGAAGATTGTCCAGAAAATGGTTAGAACGTATAAAGATTGGCATGAGATGTTGCCATTTGCTTTGCATGGCTATAGAACTTCAGTCTGTACTTCAACTGGAGCAACTCCCTTCTCTCTTGTCTACGGTATGGAAGCCGTACTACCTGTCGAAGTGGAAATTCCTTCGTTGAGAGTCTTGATGGACGCCAAACTCGATGAAACAGAATGGGTTCAAACGAGGCTTGATCATCTCAATCTAATTGAGGAGAAACGCTTATCTGCTATCTGCCATGGCCAGCTGTACCAAAAAAGGATCAAGAAAGCGTATGACAAGAAAATTCGGCCTCGAGAATTCCACACAGGTGACCTAGTCGTAAGGAAGATCTTGCCAATTCACACCGATCCAAGGGGCAAATGGACTCCCAACTATGAGGGACCATACATTGTGAAGAAAGCATTTTCAGGTGGTGCTTTAATCCTGACAAAGATGGATGGGGAAGACGTTCCGCTTCCAGTCAATTCAGACTCAGTCAAAAAATACTACGCATAAAAGACCCGCTAGGTCGACGTACCTAGGCAAAAATAAGGGCATCCCGGCAAACCAAAAGGGTTTGGGCAAAAATTAGGGATAAAACAAAAAAAGAATAACGCGCTAAGTTGAAAACCCGAAAGGGCGACTTAGGCAAAAAGGGGCATCCCGCTGGATTGAAAACCCGAAAGGGCGATCCAGGCAAAAGTTAGGGATCAAAAGCGAGAGGCTGCAGTCTGAATATCTTTCACAAAGACCATTATACGCCCTTTACAGAACGGACGGATCAATCCAACCATTACCTTTCTGAAGCAAAGCATTGAGAGGATCGAGGATATGGGAACTGTAGCAATATCAGTTTTAGTGGAAATCCGAGCATTTCTCTTTGCCATTTTGCTCTCTGCATTTGTATTTTCTTTTTCGCAACTACCTCATTTAGGAGTTGCTTCCTTGTACAGAAGCCTATTCACAGGCATTCCATCAATAAAATGATCTTTTGATGCAAAAGCTTTCTTTCTTTCTTTTCATTTTTTGCGCATGCGAGGTGTGATTTAATTCGTTATTAAACATTGCATTGAAAGCATGGGGGCAATAATCACAAAATCAAAACGAAACATGATGTTACATAAACATAAAAGTGCTCTAAGGGGCACCATTTGCACCCAAACGTTGTTTTCTGTGCAGGTTGTAGGGTCTAGCCGTCATCTTGGCTCATGACATATCACAAAGGTCATCATCATCCCGCATGAAAGTTCAAGAGTATAATTCACCAGTGCTGGTAAGCATGGAGCGCCTGAAGAGGTCCATGTCCCTCTTTGATATGGCAGACAAAGAATGGTCCCCCAAAGAACTCATGATTCCTCAAGCAGTGTAGGATGTAAGGAAAGCCGAGCAAAGTCACTTCCTCCCCAGCAGAGCTATGTTCTAACCCTCCACGCAGTTGCCAATAATCTTTGGCACTATGAGATTTCCAAACGCCCATCTACAATGGCGTCTCAAGACAATAAGCAACGGACCCCAATGGTCTTGCTCCCCTATCACACCGATGCCTTTATTTGGCGCTCTGCATATAGTTTCCATTGCATATAACATTGCATCCTCAAAAGCGTAGCATATCCGTCAAAAGCGGAACATTATGCCATAGAAAAAGTCAAACATGCATACAAAGCATAAGCCAGATAATGCAAATCATCCCTCAATCAAGACAATGATACATCCCCACATAAAGTGTCCTTACAAACTCCAATTGATATCTGCTACTCCATTACAAATCTCCTCCACCCACGGTGCCGATACTTGGTTTTCTCAATCCCCAAAAAAAAAAGAAACCTTATTTTCTGTCTCCAATATGGATCGGATGCAATGTATTTCTTCGTCAGATTCGTTGTCTCTGAGGTTATTTCCCGCGCGCTGTGTGCATATTAGAGTGTGAATGAGGGTGGGCTTTCAACCCATCTCATTTTTCAGTCGTTTGAATAACCATACTTAGTGTGTGGTAATTCGAACGATTGCCGCTCTTGAAGAGTTACACCCCGCCTTTGGCCTGAAGGATTAATGTAATTCTTATGCTTCGCAAGCATCAACATCCTCGTGTTTATGTCTCTTGATCGAGTCTAGTCGTCACTAGTCTCCGTGGTCCCTCCCCCTCGTACGGGAAAACTTTTAGATCTAACCCCCGTGTCGTGTATCCTTTGCCTTTCGTCCCGGCAAACCATTTCAAAACCAATCCCCAATCCCCAGCCTAAGTGTTTTCAATAATCTTCTCGTGCTCCGGCCTCGTTGTTTATCCTCATCTTTTTCATTTCCTGTGGATCGTAGGTCCGTTGACCTTATCCTCATCTTTTCATTCTTGTGGATCGTAGGTCCGTTGACCTTATCCTCATCCTGTGCATCCTTGTGAATCGTAGGTCCGTTGACCTTATCCTCATCTTTTCATTCTTGTGGATCATAGGTCCGTTGACCTTATCCTCATCCTTTGCACTCTTGTGGATCGTAGGTCCGTTGACCTTATCCTCATCCTTTGCATCCTTGTGGATCGTAGGCCCGTTGACCTTATCCTCATCTTTTCATTCTTGTGGATCGTAGGTCCGTTGACCTTATCCTCATCCTTTGCATTCTTGGGGATCGTAGGTCCGTTGACCTTATCCTCATCTTCTCATTCTTGTGGATCGTAGGTCCGTTGACCTTATCCTCATCCTTTGCATTCTTGGGGATCGTAGGTCCGTTGACCTTATCCTCATCTTCTCATTCTTGTGGATCGTAGGTCCGTTGACCTTATCCTCATCCTTTGCATTCTTGGGGATCGTAGGTCCGTTGACCTTATCCTCATCTTTTTCATTTCCTGTGGATCGTAGGTCCGTTGACCTTACCCTCATCCTTTGCATTCTTGGGGATCGTAGGTCCGTTGACCTTATCCTCATCTTTTTCATTTCCTGTGGATCGTAGGTCCGTTGACCTTATCCTCATCTTTTTCATTCTTGTGGATCGTAGATCCTATCATTCCATCGAACCCGTATTTTCAAATTACAGTTTCATACAACAATCATTTCCATTGAGAACCTTGTATTGGCACTTTGGCTACGTTACAAGCTATCACCGTTCTTCCAATTACTCACTGTAAATATTTCCATCAAAAAAAACAAAATCTCTCTTTCCCCAGCAGATATCAAAACAAAAACCAAAAAATAAGGATAACATTTACACCATCTTCTCTTTGGACACATTTCTGGTACTTTGATATTTAATCTTCTCCTACCTTGAATGCTCGAAAGGCTAGCGCCAATCTCACCTTCAGGTTTAAGACGATTAAATAGGGGCAGCTGTCATACCCCAAATTTGTCCTACCCCTTTACTTCTAACTGGCTTAGGTTTTGCATTCATGTACATACATCACTTAGGTCATAATTCATATGCATTCATGCACTCATATCATTCAAAGACTAACAAGAAAAAGCTCTGTTGCAAAGAATTTTGATCAGAGAATAAGGAGACTGAGGTATAATCAGGTGGTTCTATGTTCAAGGAAGTTCTCCCAGATTGGGGTTTCTCTCTGTCTCAAGTCAAGGCATTGGTTGAAGAATACTGGCTTGCAAATCACCTGGTCTCCCAAATCAGGGTTTCTTTGACCAAAGTCAACCAGTTGACTTTCTGGTCAACATCTAATCAGGAAGAGATTTTATGAGGGAGAAGCTTTCATATTGACTATATGGATGTGTTTATTTGACTGGATCTGGCTGGAGAAAATTTAATCGGGAATTTCATCAATAATCAGAAAAAATCAGAACAGTTGACTTTTGGGTCAAAATCAGAAGAATTATTCAGATATGGACTTTCGGTGAAAGCCAATCAAGAAAAGTCAAAGGAATAATAAAATCAGGAAGAATTGGTCAAAGTTTCCATTTTGGGAAATATGGCTAAAAATGGAAATTTTCATACTTAGAAATTATTTTGGCATTTTAAGGCATGATGATCAGTCCACTTCAGCATCAGTTTACACGTGTCAACAGCCATTTTCTCAGAAAAGTCACAACATGAAAAATGCTCTAATCATAGCTCTCTACAACTTTATAGTTTGGAACATTTTCATTTGGAGCGTGGTTTGAAAGATATAAGAGTTCAAAGATTGAAGAAATCCATTTATGCAAGTCATGAAGCTGGGCACAATTCTGGTCATACGTGACACATTTCATCAAGCACGTGGCGTGCCAACTTTGAGGTCGATTATAGAGACACACGAGGGTCTATAAAGTGTAAACTTGGTATGCATCTACTCCACTCCATGTCCTCTACCCAATGAAACAAGAACCAAGCCATTTGGACGAAGAGTGAATCATTTACAGAGCTCCAAAGTCACATGTTCATACTGGCCAAGGGCGTGCATCAGGCTGGGCAGAATTCCAGGTCACGCGCAAACCTTTTATCAAACACGTGGCGGGCTGAATTGAAATCCATTTTTAGAGGCCCACAAATATCCATGGGGATCAGTCTTGGTATGAAATCACTCCTTGCTGCGTCCTCTTTCTAATGAGCCATGGATCTCCTTAGTTGAACATGTAATGAGCAAGATATAATGATTCAAAGTCACTCATTGACCAAGGCACGTTTTGTCTAATACTAGGCAGGCCACACGTGTATGGCAAGGCAGCATTGGCATGGCACATTCAGGACCACTTTTGTTGCACCTCCAAGTCACGATTCACGATACCATTAACATAAAACTTCCTCTATCAAACATCCTCTTCACATTGATACCAAAGTCAAGGCAAATGGTAGTTCATGGAGCGAGATATAGGTATACGAAGTAGGCTGCGCGAGTTATCATTGATATAATGTCATTGATGCAAAGAGAAGTGTATGGCATGCATGCCATTGCCACATTGAGTAGGAAGGCCAGGCAACATCAAGGAACTCAGAAAGCATGCAGCAAACTTGCCTTAATTAGACAACTTGTTCACTAAGTTTGAGGGGGAAACTATCTTGTACATACAATACACCATAACACTCTCATGCACCTCACACTATATAACTCAAGACTCTTCACAAACTCACGGAGGCATTCTCATTTTTCCCCCACATTCTCTCAAAAAACACCCTCATCTCTCACTTGCTCTCTCGGCTCTCTCTCTTCCCAGCTTCCTCCAAAGTTTGTTACAAGGTGTAACAAACTCCAACCACCTAAAAACTCTTCCATCATTCATCTTCACTTTCCACCTTCGACCTCCCTCTTCCACCACCGTCACCACCGTAACCACTTTCACCATCAACCTTCGAGAATCTCCATCGATCACCATCATCATTCTTCCACCATCATCAGTAGCACTCAGCCTTCACCATTATCAAACCAACTCCAAACGATCACTATCAACCACCATAATCAAAGAAAGCAAAACGAAGCGGTTCGCATCGACTGGAATCATCGCTACTCACGTCAAGAACAACAGAGCGTAGAGGAGCTTTCTGGAAACGTTAAATTCTCTCAGGTGTGATCTCTGAATCTTTCTAAACCCTTAGCTTCCATGTTAGGTTCGCATAGTGTTTGTTAGTTGCGTTGCTTGTTCAGATTTCGATTGCAATTGATTTACAGTATACGCGCATGTTTCCTTGTATATATTCAGTGTATCTTGATTCTGTGAGTTGTGCTAATCGTTTAGGATAGTTTAAGATCATTTCGTGAAAGCCGGTAAGTTGTGGCATAATCTTGTGGCTTCTGTTCATGATGTTAGAGTGCGATTTGGATAAAACCGAGCACGGATCTGAACTCAGTGGTGAAATCCGAGTCGAGCGGTATCGGCTTCGCGTGTTTCTGGGCGCGTCGAGTCTGCGCCACCGCGGGGATAACCGGAGAAGACGGCCGGAGTTGTCTCCGGCGTCTATGCATGGGTCAAGGGTTTCCCCCGTTCTGGCTGACGTGGCAGTGTTTCAGTGGTTCAGGTTTCCTTGCCTTGACTCCGTTTTGTCTTTTGTGCAGTAATAGGAGGGCGTGTTGGCAAGCTATGATTGGTGCATGTGGTTATTTGTTTTTTCTGACTTAAGTTTATCCATGACCGATTGATATCATCATTGCATGCAGGTCACGTTATTTCCCCATGTGAACCATAATGTAAGCATAATTCATAGGTTGAGTAATAAAAACCAAAATAAAAAAATCAATGATGGATCACCCTACTAACCATGGGCCTGCGAATATTTTGATTTCTGCACAGCTTGGGCCCAAACGCCTTTATAACTGGTTTTAGTTCTTCATTGTTTTTACTTCTGCACCCCTCCTGTTAGGCAGATTCAGGTTTTGTTCTAATTTTGTTTTTTTCTTCTACTTTTAGCTCATAATTCAGTTTTCTTTAAAACAAAAATGTGAAAAAATATGTTTTAGATAGTTTTATGTGTGTACATAATTGTGATATTTTTTGTATATTTTTAGAAATTGTTTTGCCACCTCCATTAAATCATTTACGTTGGTATGTTCATGTTTCCTTTGGTTTTGCTAGGTTTTGCAAATTAATTTTGTTTAACACTTTAGGAACAGAATTTAACCACCAATTTTTGTATGGTTAGTGTAGACTAATCCATGATGTTGTGTACAAAAAATGATTTCCTAATTCTTTGTTTTGATTGGTATTTGGTTAGTGTTGTTTGACTCGATTAACATGCGTTTCTAATAGATGTTCGTGATGTTTGTGGTCTCAAATTGAAATGCATTCATGCAACAATGTTGGTTCCTTTTTGTACATATAATTAGGGATGTCTAGAGGTCCTAAAACCTGGAATTGAAAATTTTAGATCATGTTTTCCTATTTTACTTGATTTTCCTTTATCACATGTAAATAACTTGTTTTTGATTGACGATCGCACCGTAACTTGTACAAATGACCCGTAATTTTGTGTGAAACTTCTTGGCATGACTTTGTGGTTGTTTAGGCATCTAGTATAAGCTATTTGCTACTGACTTGTACCATTTGATTGCATGTTTCTAACTTCATTCACAATTTGAAACCGTTTAGCTAGTATTAACCTAGTGTTGTCTAGTTTTGGTTAGAGTTTTGTATTGCTTCATGCTAATTGACTAATATAGATTAACATAGGATATTGGAACTAAATGAATGAGTTTGCTACTGACTTGGGGCTTCTCTCTCTTGTTTCCATGCTTAGCCTCTCATTTCTTGCTTTGATGTTGCTTACTCCTTACTATTGCTTGCCATGTTCCCTTAGACTCTTCCTTCTTTGTTAAGAGGAATTGAGATAGGATAGTTATCCTCGACCTCAGGGCCATTTGTAGATTAGAATAACATAGATTAGAATGTTAGATCTAGTTCCCTTTTGCATTCTTTTTCTTTTTCAACTCTTTAAAACATTAATAAAAGGAAGATGCGAATCACAATAAGAAAGTGATAGAGAAATGAGTGGGATTCATTCCCTAATCTATTTCTCAATCGCTTAGTGGCATAGAAACGAGTGGGATTCATTCCCTAATCTGTTTCTCGGTCACTACTTAATGGGAGAGAAACGAGTGGGATTCATTCCCTAATCTGTTTCTCAAACATTAATTAATGGGAGAGAAATGAGTGAGATTCATTCTCTAATCTGTTTCTCAAACATTACATAATGGGATGGAAGTGAGTGGGATTCATTCCCTAATCTGCTTCTCGATCATTATACATTTTATGTGATTCGAATCGTGAAGTAAATTCCCTTAAAAAATACACAACCAAAAACACTTAAAGCACCTAACAATGGTTCAAATTAAAACAAAGTAGAGAAAGTGGTGAGTGGCCCGGTATTGGGAACTGTTCATCACTCATCTACCCTAAAAGACACAAACCAAGCATTTCTTTTTCTTTTGCCTCGTTGGCACCTAAGGGCAATGTCATTTCCGTTCGTACGCATCGTAGGTCTTCCCTTATGCAAGAACGTGAACGTTGACTCCGCCCAATTAAAAAACACAAAAACAAACAGAAAATAGCCGAGCTACGGTAACTCTGATTCCTGAAAAGGATACGTAGGCAGCGGGGTAGGGCCCGTGCGACTACAATTCTTTATTTTCCCTACATTTTGCATTCATTCGCATTTAGATATAGACATAGTTATACACCCTTTAGATAGAAACAGACATAGGTGAATACCATCGAGTACGATGGGCGTGAGGGGTGCTAGCACCTTCCCCTCGCGTAACCGACTCCCGTTCCTAGATTCTCTGGTCGCAAGACCCCGTTCTTATCCTTTGCCAGGTTGTCTGATATTCCTTTCCCTTATGGGATAAATATATTGGTGGCGACTCTGTTCATTTTTCGCGAGCGTGCGACACAAGGTAAGGCGACGACGGCAGCAACAACAATAGCAATATCAACAACAACGTCAAAACTTTTTTTTAGGTATGATATATTATAAATTAAGTATGATAATATATTTTTATATTAAAAAAATCATATTATAAATTAAGTATGATAATATATTTTTATATTAATATTACTAAATTTTTAATAAATATATTATAAATTAAGTATGATAATATATTTTTATATTAAAAAAATCATAAATAATTTAAATTAAGTTTGTCTAAACTTTTTTTTAGGTACTAAGAAATTGGAAGTTGTTAATAGTAATTATATTAAAATAAGTTTGTTAGTTGTTATTAGGACTACATAAGAATTAATTAAAAAAACACTTATATCCAATTCATTTTAAACATATTATTTTAAAATAAAATTTATGATATATCTTCCTATATATATATATATATATATATATATATATATATATATATATATATATATATATATATATATATATATATATATATATATATATATATATATATATATATATATATATATATATATATATATATATATATGGATAGGATCGAATGACACAAAGGTGTCAAAGTATAATTAGACACTAAAATCTCAAAAAAGAATTGATCTAACGGTGATACTAAATGAAATAAAATAATAATAAAAAATTACATAGCATATTTTTCTCTAAAAAATAGGCTATTTAATATCACCGTTAGATCAATTCTTTTAACGGTTGAGATTTGGTGTCAAATTAAACTTTAATACCTTGGTGTCATTTGATCCTATCCCATATATATATATATATATATATATATATATATATATATATATATATATATATATATATATATATATATATATGGCCGGCCATCTTCAGGTGCAACAAGCCCTGTTGCGCCGGGCCCCACAATTCTAAAGGCCCCTATTTTTTTAATTAGTTATTTACATTAGAAAATTAAAACGTGCTAGCTGCTGTAAAAAGAAAGGGTGCTATATTCTAAATACCTTCTTTTTCTTTCCATTACTAGTATTTATTAAAAAAAAAACGAAACCGTGCTACTACGTTTACATTACTTACTGTGTATCTCAATGTTTTAATTTGGACTTTATCTATGATATTCCATTTCTTTTTATTGCAGTTTATTGATAAAAAAACATTAGTCCATTAAATTTGTTTGTTTATTTATTTTTTTATATATAAAATGAAATTATTGAGAGAGAGAAAAAGTAAGTTATAAAATATTTAACTTTAATCAACTAGTTCATTTTCAATCAAGATAATTAAAAAAAAGGTAAAATACTTAACTCATCTTATAAAATACTGTTAATTAATAAAAGTAAATGATTAAATCATGAAATAATACCGGTTATCAAACATGTATTTTCTAATTAGTTTTTAAATAAATATTAACAGTTTCCAAATTCTAACTTAATTGAGTAAGAGTCAATATTTATTTTTCCAAACTGATAAAAATTACTACATTTTTTTAAATTGGCAATTTCCTTAAGAAAACTTACATATTAGATACACATATTTCAAACTGACATATGTTGATGTGTTGGAAATAAAAATAGTATAAGCTGATTTCAAATTTTAAATAGACAATAGAATAATTTATTGATTTATATATATAGATTTAAAATAGTGTATTGACAATATAAAATAATTTTACAATTTCATTCAATAGAATTTCATTAATTTGTAATATCATCAACATAATTTTAAAAGATAAGAGTGGTTAGGTGAGATACACGTTGTTGATTAGTTGATAGTTGATAGTATAAAACTATTTTACATTATTGATGTAATATATATTTAGGCCCATTTTTTAAATTAGAACAGGGTCTCTCGATTGATTGGGCCGGCCCTGTATATATATATGACAGAAAATTAAGTAGTTTATATATTTCTTAACAAAATTTTTTTGTTAGTACTAATTAATGAAACTAGTATTACATAAAAAATTAAATTTTTTTTATAAACTTTAATTTTAAAAAATTTATTTTTTTATACCATTTCTTTACAAAAGAAATTGATATCATTATTTTATAACATTTTAAAAGAATTGAGTCTTTTTATATAATTAAATGTCTCACTTTCAAAAGAAATTGAAGTATGTTTGAAATTGATCAATGTCTCACTTTTAAAAAATTAAATAGACTGATACATCATTTTATTTTTCATTATACTTTAATGTTTGTTTAAGGTAAAAGCTAATTTTATTTTCAATATCAATTAATTTTAATATTAAATAAAAAAAATATTATTTCATTGTTCAATTGATTGGACAGAGGTTTATATAAATGAATAAAATAATACCAGTAAAAAAATAACTTAATTAGACAAAAAAAATGCAGAAGAGATGTATCAGAAATGAAGTCAGTAGTATAGCAAAATTTGTAAACTCAATAAAGTATCTTAAAACATAGTGACAAAGTAATAATAATTAAATGTTATTATTTTTTTTAACTAGTAAAGGATCTGTGCGTTCGCACGGGTCACGCAAAATCGATATAAATAATAAATAAATAAATATATATATATATATATATATATATATATATATATATATATATATATATATATATATATATATATATATAACGATGGTTAATAAATATATATAAAAAATATGTAAAGTAAAAAGAAAAACATTTGAAATTATAATTATCATATAAATATTAATTTAATATAGTTATAAATATATACTTTAGTAGAAAAAATAAATGAAATAATTAAACAGTCATCTACCCGTGCGTTCGAACGAATGATACAATATCGTTATAAATCTATCATGAGTAATCATCTACACGTGCGTTCGTACGAATCATACAATATCGTAATAAATCTATCATTAGTAATCATTTACCCGTGCGAACGCGTTCGTACGAATCATACAATATCGTTATAAATCTATCATTACTAATCATTTATCTGTGCGTTCGCACGAATTGCACAATGTTATAAATGATAAATAAATATATATTTATTTGATTTGGTAACACGTACCAAATTTTTTTTGTCCAAATTTTGTTCATTGTCACTCGTACCCCTATCTTATTATAAGCATTTGAAATCGTTTTCACTTATTTTAAATAAAAATTTCAATATATTTAAATCATGGGCTAGTTTATATATTAATAAATATATTAAATTAATATTTATAATTATAATTATAATTATAATTATTAAAAGTCAAGATATTTAAATCATGGGCTAGTTTATATATTAATAAGTGTAAATAAGATTTGCATAATGTTAAGACCAAATCAAAATATAAAATTAAATATTAAAACATAATTTCAATAAAATAATTTGAATAAAGTAATTTAAATAAACTAACTTCAACTTAAAAAATAAAGATTTAAATAATTTGTGACTAAATTATTTCACAATATTTATAAAACTTTTAATATAAAATTAAAAATTAAAAACTTATTTAGAAATTTTAAGTTGAAACAAAATATATTTTATTTTGAAATAATAAAAATAATTGTATTAATAAATTAATATTTTAAATGTATCCCGTAAAATTAAATATGAAAATTCATCGTAAAATTGTTCATATATTGTAGTACAATCAATCAATTAGTAATCTTGTATTAATTCCTTATTTTATTGAAATAAATCATTGAAAAATCAAAATATTTTGATATATAGATTAAAAAACCCATAATGTAATCATTAAAGAGATTATGTGACTTAAATTTTGTAACAAATCAAAATATTATTATTATTGTATATTAATTTTAGAAATATTATTTTTCCCATGCTTTATTGTATACTGTAAGTGGTAGAAAATAATTTATGAAGATGATTTTCTTACATAAATTTAGTCAAATTATTGAAAAAAACAAAATATTCCATTAAATTTATAAGTAAAATTATTAATAATTTATTTATTGGAAACAATCATATTTTTTTACTATAAATTACATTAATTATCTATTAAAAATTGTCTATTTAATTGAATTAATTATAAAATATTCCATTGGTGTAAAACTCTTGGATGCAGCGATTTTGTTTTTGGAAACTCGTGCAATGCAGCAATTTTGTTTTTGGAAACGTGAAATAGTAGATTAAGAAAATAAATAAATGCAACTAAATGCTGGAGTAGATCCCAAAGAGATCCCACTTCCTCATGAATTTATCTTGAATCGGGATCTTTTGGTCAACTTTATCCAAGTTTTGCTGAGGGAGCAACCCCATTTTTTACCTTGAATTGGTCAAAATACGCGGACTTTCTTACTTTTCGTGGAGGATTAGACCCACTAACTGGTGGTCTATGGCTGACTGATATTGCACATCATCATTTAGCTATTGCAATTCTTTTTCTCATTGCGGGTCATATGTATAGAACTAACTGGGGGTATTGGTCATGGTATAAAAGATATTTTAGAAGCCCATAAAGGTCCATTTACAGGCCAGGGTCATAAAGGTCTATATGAGATCTTAACAACGTCATGGCATGCTCAATTATCTATTAACCTAGCTATGTTAGGCTCTTTGACCATTGTTGTAGCTCACCATATGTATGCTATGCCTCCTTATCCATACCTAGCTACTGACTATGGTACACAACTGTCATTGTTCACACATCACATGTGGATTGGGGGCTTTCTCATAGTTGGTGCTGCTGCACATGCAGCCATTTTTATGGTAAGAGACTATGATCAACGTGAAATAGTAGGTAAAGAAAATAAATAAAAGGTAGTATAATTATTAGTATAGGATTCAGGGCCGGTCCTTTGAATTTGGGTGCCTTGGGCGAATCAAAAGAGTAATAAATAGTTTGATGAAATCACGTTTAAGGCTGTGTAAAATCCTTACTAAATTGATTTAATGATAATATAAAATTTGAATGAAAGAACTGAATAGGGATTCCAAAGGGTTTTGTGGATTTCCAATGTAACAATAGTGAGACTGTGTGTAGAATCAAAACGTTGGAAAAACAAAAGCTTGTGATGAAAGAGAATGAAGCGTGTTCTAATATAAGGATTAGTCAGGAATTTAATTGGTGAAGTGGTGTAACCGCAATGACGATTATACCCTTAAAATTGGGTTAATTCATTGATTAGCTTAAGATTAAAATGTAATTAAAAGAGGATTTAGTTTTCTTATAGTAGTAGTTGAAGTGAATTAAATGTTACTATTGAATATATATTGAATATACAAGGTAAAAAAAAATTAGAGGCCCTAGGCAAATGCCTAGGTTGCCTATACCTAGAGCTGTCAATATAGGCTACTCGGCCTTAAACGGGCCGGCCCTGATTGGCTCTGGGTTTTTCAGGGCTGTGCCAAAAAGGCCCTGTGTAATATGGGTTCGAGGTTTACTACCCGAGCCCGACTCTAGATGAGCTTCGGGCTACCCAGTCCTATATGAGTTTTTTTATTTAAAAAATTAAAATTAAAATTCCATAATATTTATTATAAATGAAATAAAAAATCATGTTATTTTAAACATGATACATTTTTAAGTAATATATTATCTGTTATAAATACTATAATGTGTTTCTAAATATAATATATGTCTAAATTGTATAAAATAATACTTGAATATATATTATTAGAGAAAAACTAATATAATACGAAGAAAAAATGTTGATTATATTAATGTATAATATTTAAAGGAGAACTATTGAATAAAATAGAGATAAAATTTAGTGAATTGAGAAAAATTAATAGGCTATTTTGGAGTAAGATAATATAAATATTAATATATTTTTTAAAAATTTATAATTATATGGGCCTAATGGGCTACCCACGCTTTTCAAGGCTTGGCTAAAAAGACCCTGAAAATTATGAGCTCTAATTTTAAGGCCCAAACCTTATGATTTTTCGAGTTTGGCGGCCTGACCCATATGGACTAGTCCATTTTGACAACTCTACCTATATCAATGATCGGGCCAGATACATACTATAGGAAAATTTCTCGTTTGATTCAAACTAAATGTTTTAAAAAATAATGTTTGATTATTTAAATCGATTATTTCAAAATGTAAAACTTTCTATAATTTTAAAAGATTTTTTTTTTTTTTCAAATTTTAGTCCATAAGAAGGGTGAGAGAACAAATGTGGTGGAGGTATGAGTCAAAATTTTCTAAGAAAATAATTTTGGTCCATGATTAATCCTAATTTGTACCTATTTGATTATTTTTCTTTCTCATTCTTGCTTTTATTTATAATTATTGCATTAAATATCATCATTTCCATAATTATTGCTTCAATCTTAGAAAGATTAATGTCGGCGACATCAGACAAAAACTAGATACTCCATATGTTTTTGAAAAATATGCCTAACGAATTTCTTAATTAACTATTCTATAAAGAAGAAATTAAGAATTTGATAACCCAATTATTAAGCAAATTCACTGAGAAAGGAATGAAGAAAGACATGCTAACTAGCTAGGTTAAGCCAGAAACAGAGTATATATATCTTATTTTATCATTCAAATATCTAAACATAGATATTGCGATTTGATTTCTTTTATGTACTCCCTCCGTTTTTTTATTATAAGTCGTTTTAAATGTCTCACTTTTTTTCAAAAGAAATTAAAGTAAGTTTGGAATTGATCAATGTCTCACTTTCAAAAAATTAAATCGAATGATACATCATTTTATTTTTCATTATATTTTAATGTCTGTTTAAGGTGAAAACTAATTTTATTTTTAATATCAATTGATTTTAATATTAAATAAAAATAAAAAATATTATTTCATTGTTCAATTGATTGGACAGGAGGTTTATATAAATGAATAAAATAATACCCAAAGAAATTTGTTCCATGAAATTTCTCTGTTTTCAACTTCATCTTCAACTTCTTGCTCTTCTTCCTTGATTCTTCAAACAAGAACTTCATATATCCCAAAGATATCATGGTTGATGATTCAGTGTTCATCGAATCTGCAAAATCTTCATCCCATATGAAGGGATCACACGTTTCTGCAATCCTCCAATTAGAGCATCTCCAAAACAACCTACCTTTGTTTGGTCCATTCTTGCAGAGATACGACACCATACGAACATGACAACCACAAAACTTCCCAACTCCAGATTTCACCGAAGCAATTGAAATGATGATGAAGAGCAGAACAAGAAAAAGATCAAAAGGATGACAAAGACAAGCAAGTGAGATTATGGGTTTCACAATTTTAGTAGAGAGGAGATGAAGCAAGAGAAGTAGAAGAAGAACATGAAGAAGAACATGAAAAATTGGGAAATTAGGGCAAATGATGAAATTGGGATTCCTCTTTATAAAGAAACCTATTTATGCCACGATGTCATTGCAGAAATAAAAAGAAAAACAAAAATTTATTACACGTAGGCTGCCACATCAGCAACCGTTAGTGGCATTTAACGTCAGAGATCAATTATTGAGACGGAAAATTTTTTAGGGATGAACTGTTGAAGTAAATTTTTGGAGGGACTAAAAATAAAATTTCAAATATTTAGAGGGACGAAAAACTTATTTAATCCAAAATAATAAAGATGAAGTGAAACTATGTTAAGCAATTATTAGTATTATTATTATTAGTATTAAAAATAAGTAACAATGAAACAAATTTAAAGAAATTTGCTTATAGATTTCAAAATTGTACTGATAATTTTTGTTTCGTAATAAATTAAATTTCTTGTAGTGCATACTACATAGGAATAAATTGCACGTTAAAATTTTGAGCAGAGTGTTAAATTTAACTTCAAAAGTTATGTTATCTTTATCTTGTCATGTGACTTTCTATTGCCCGAGTAATTGGAATTATATATTTCCCAAACAAATTTAAAGTTTAATAGTCATGATGTAGTAGTCACTTAGATTTAAAATATGGGAAATGTTAAAGAGTAGCTCAGAAATATTTTTTTATTATTAATATTTTTATTTAATACATTCAAAATAAAAATAATTAATTTTTTTAAGTAATTAAATATATGTTTTATTGGAAATATTTGTATTCAATTAATTGAAAATTTAAATAATTAATTTATGAGTCTTACTCACCGGTGCCCTCAAAATAATGGTTAAGCATTCCAAAAAAAGAAAATACTCCTTTCGTTTTTTATTATAACTCGTTTTAGACTTTTCATACATATTAAGAAAAAAAATAATTGTTGTATGAAAATGAGAAATTATGAAGGTTTTTACAAAATTATCCTTCATTAATGACATGTGGAAAATAAATTTATATAATTGAAAGGAGAGGGAATAATAAATATTTAAAGATATAATAAAAAAAATAACATTAATTATTCATTGGAATTGTAAAATAACTTATATTTAAATACAATTTTTTTTCCAAATTGACTTATAATAAAAAACAGAGGGAGTATTTTATAAAAAAAATTAATATTACAATTTTGGAGACATTAAATGCAGATTACCGAGATAAATTTACTATTTTTAAAGTTTTAACCATTTATTTAACATTTTTTCATCTGGAAATCTTAAAAATTGTCCTAGAACACTCGTCAACATGGCTCTTAAAATATTAAAAATTTAAAAGAAAATAAAAAATAAGAAGGGACACACACATCAGCACCAGCATTTAATAATTTATGTAATATATAAACTATTTATTGGATTAATAGTTGAAATAGTTAAAAAAATATAATAATATTTAGGGTTAAATAAGTTTTTGGTCCCTATAAATAATGCAATTTTCATTTTTAGTCCTTCCATACCTTTAGGCAACGGTTTTTATAAAGAAACTGTTGGCAAAACCATCTAAAACCGTTGCCAAAACTCAAGAAAGACTAAAAATGAAACTACAATATTTATAGGGACCAAAAATTTATTTAACCCTAATATTTAATGGTAGAATATTAAATAATTGAAATATTAGTTAAATTAAAATATATTATAAAATAATTATTAAATGATAAATTTTTTGTGATTGTTCAATATAATTTAGCTTTTATATATTATAAATTTTTTGGTACCCATAAAATTAAGTTGAGTACCTGTACATTTAGTATAAATGTATAAATGATATTAAAAATTTAATTTCAATTAAATAAAATTTAAATGTGATGTGATAATAAATCATAATATTTAATTAGTTAAAAATATCGGTACTCAACTAAATTTAAAAAGTATTTTTAGAGTGTTCACCTTCATATATTTATATAATAGATAATTTTATCAATTAATAAAGGGAAATGCTAACAAGTGCCCCAGGGGCACTCTTTAATAGCTTTAAAAAGTAAGTTTTTCTTGAAAATATGCGTAATCAATGAATCGAAAATTGAAATGGTGAACTTTTAAAAGAATATTTTCTTTATTTAGAATGCTTAAAGAGTACCCCTGAGGCACTCGTTAGCATGACCCATTAATAAAATATAAATAATAAATGTTGTATATAGGCAACAAATATAGTTTGGGAATGAATAATTAAAGAGGAAACACACGCTACTAATAGGAAATTAAACCGCCCATTAATATGATTAATAGGGCAACAACTTTAGACCTATGGGCCATTGAATTTTCACATATCGAAAAAACCCTTTATTATGTGCATGACAACAAAAGTATTTAAAGGACAAAATAGACAATCTTGTCCTCTTGTTATTGCGTAGTGGAAAAGTCAATTGCTAACGGTATCTATCCACCGACCACCGACCTAACTCTATGCCCACTCACAATTATTAAAATAACATAATAATAATGAAAATGATGTCAAATATTATTTTATATTTATATACTATATAGTTTTCTTCACCCAGATTTTAATTCTCCTATAATTCTTTTATTTTGTTAATCATGTAAAGACACCAACGAAACCACTTCATACACCAGATTGGCATTCATTAAAATTTTATTTTTATTATTGTTATTATTGTGCCACTAACAAACACATAGCAACTTGTTTTTGTTTTTTAAATCATGCCTGACGGCAACAACTCTTGTTTTTAAAACATAGAGAGATAGATAGATACACTATCATTTTATTTGATGATAATCTAATATTGGGTGATGAGATGCATTAGTTAAACATAAATTTATGATAAGTTTGATTAAGACAAATTATTTTCATACAAACTCGGATATCTCTTGCAAACTATTATGATAAAATTTATATAGTAGATTGATTTATGTTTAATATATATGTTCTTCCACATATGCATTATCAACTTGAAATCATACACATGTTTTCATAATTAGAAGATGAAATGCTTTTCTCTGTTTCTTTTTCAGCTAAGAGACGAGTACTAATCATGTCATGAATTTAGATCATTACACCTTGCAACACCCTTAACAACAGTTAATATTTTTCTAAAAAAAGACTATCTTCTAGAATATTTATTGAATCTATTATTTAAGTAGATAATTTAAAAATATATATATAGTGTTTTTGAATTTAGTCCTGTATTTTTTTTTGTCTGAATCCCTATATCTCACTTTCTTATTGACTTTGGTCCCTGACGTCAAAGTTCCGTTACAAAAATGTTTATAATAGGTTGCGAACCCACTCCCTTTAAATCATTTCTTTCATTCATTTCCACTAAGTCACTTGTGCTGTTGATATTTATTTGCAATGCATGCTATTTGATTATAAATGATATTTGATTTTTAAATGCATTAAATGTTGTTTGTTTTTTAAATGCAATGTTTCCTCTCTTTTTTTGGTACAGTAATGTATGCTATTTTTAAATGCATTTTTTATGTTACAACATATTATTATTTATTAATTATTTATTTCTATTACTGTATATTATTATTTATTAGAACAAAACAATAATTATTATCAAAATTCAAAACAAAACAACAATTATTACCAAAATTCAAAACAAAACAAAATTTATTTCAAAAAAGTATCTTTTGAATTAACGTATAAATTAAATATATGGTCTCCAATTTATTATTGAGTTGAAAAATGTGTTGTACATAAAATATATCATACTTATTAAAGTTTATTTATAAAGTAAAAATAATGTTTGAATAAATATTTATACTATTTAATATATAGACTATTTTTTAAATATTTAGACTATTTAAACTATTCAACAATTTAAACAAAATTTAACACATTTCATTTAAAAAAAAAATCATTTAAACAAAATTAACACAAGTATGTAATATATACTTATGCATTGCAATTATAAAACAAGAAATACAAGTGGCCTAGTCGATATACAAGGTTGTGGTAAGTAGGATGTACAAGGTTCAAACCGCATTTTTGTAACAGAACTTTGACGTCAGGGACCAAAGTCAAGAAGAAAGTGAGATATAGGGATTCAGACCAAAAAAAAAAAAGGACTAAATTCAAATATAAATTAATGTACATTAATTTTGTAAATAAATATAAATTATTATAAAATGTAATTACCATTGGTTTTTTTTATAAAATTACATATTAAATGGCCGTGTTAAATATATAAACAACTAATTTAACTATTTAACAAAATGTTAATAAATATTTTAAAACATGTCATGTTTTAAAAATAAGTTTAATTACCAGGTTTTGCTAAGAAAGGTAAAAATATGTAAAAGTAGAATTTTTTACTGAAAATGATAAAATTTAAAATGTTGAATACATTATTTTCTTACTAAAATTTCTATTTTTAATTTAAATATTTTAAAATATATTTATTACTTTAAATAAATTAGGATTGACTGTAGATAATTCAAAGAACATTTTAAATACATCTATATATAAAACCAACCAAATACTAAGAGTGTTATGAATTTATCATTTGAACTATGCAATAGCCTCTACAATGCTTAAATTTAAAAAATATATAAAATCTAATAATTGTAGAGTCCTATTACAAACATATGACAGTTTTTTTTCCAATTACAAATTATCAAAAAAATAATAATTTAATTTAATTTTTATTTAAAAATACTCTCTCTCATATTAATATTTTAATTCATAAATATAAAGATGTTTTAATTCATAAATATAAATATTATATTAAAAATAATATTACTTTTTTATGCATAAACATATCAAATAAAAACATTAAAAAATTTGTCTGGTGTATCAATTTAAATACAATGAATATAAAATAATAGTTTTGTACCATTTTAAACTGTCTAGTATTATTTGATTTGGTACTTATTATTTTGTAAATCAAACCCATCTTTTGTTAATTTACTTTTTATAATGCAAATTTAAAAGCATAAATATAAATAATGTGATTGAGTCAAATTCTATCATTCAAAATCACTTTCATAAATGAAGATTGTCTTGACTTAAATATACGCTTAATCATATTTTAACAATAAAAAAACATTTTAGATGAAAAATGACAAAATTGAATTAAAAAAAATTAATTCACAATTTTCGAAACAATGACTTATATATTTGATTCATTCATTTGTATTTTAAAGTAATACCCTCTTTTTTAAAATTCCAAATGTCCATATTCTTATACTAGACATTTTGTCCTGACTTTTTAGTGGAAATTTTGTTGTTGTATAAATAAAATTTTAATAATTTATTTTATTTATATTTATATAATATAAATATAAATATTAGAGAAATGTCATAACCTTTGACATATTAATTATATATTTTAATTTGTATGCAAATATTTAATCTATATGTAGTTTGCAATGAATTGAGTGACTTCTACACATAAATGCAACAAAACTTCATATGGGACGATACGGTGGATAACAAGCAGTATCATGATGTTAGCTAGGATACCCTTACGCACGATCGTGTTGCGGGTGGATTAGGCCTTCCGGATCTTCGAACTATGAACAATGCATGTTTATTGAAGCTTAATTGGCAGCTTACGATATCGTCGGCTGATTTTTGGTGTTATGTTCTTAATGGCAGCAACAGAAAGATTGATTTTACTCGGGTCAGAGCAGCACACTCGAGCTTGTGGAAGGCCCTTTGTAAATTTAAGCCGAAACTGAATGATATAGGAATTTGGAGCATTGACAGTGGAGAAAACGTGCAGGCCTGGACGGATGTTTGGCTTGAACCAGACTTGCATATTGAGGATAGTGGCTGCCATATACTAGAAATAATGAGAGGTGTGAAGGTACACGATATCGTTGGAGCTAATGGTGACTGGAATTGGAACGTGTTGAATTGGCTGCCCCACAACATTCTTGACAAGCTTCGGGCGATGCTGCCCCCGGTGACGGTGACAGAAGCAGATAAATTTCTTTATGTAGGGACCACTAGTAGTGATTATGCAGTTAAGGAAGTTTATCAATTCCTACATTGCGTACGGGACCAGCACAAGAGTGTTGACTAGAACCGGCTTTGGCAAGTGCGTGTTTCGGAGTGAATTCGTTTTATGCTCTGGTTGTTATACCATGACAGACTCTTAACTAATTTTAGGAAAAATAAAATGGGAATTGGTTCGGTAGGGTGTCGTATTTGTGGAAATGTGTGTGAAGATGCGCTTCACGTAATGCGGGATTGTATTGTGGCAATGACGCTTTAGAGTCGATGTGTGCATTGCACAAAATTTCTCCAGGCTTGATTTGAAGAAATGGATTGATTTTAATCTTACCGTGAAGTATGGCGTGGGACAGGTCTGGCCTTCGTTTTGGGCTACGGGTTGTAGTCTACTGTGGATGTGGCGTAATAAAGAGGAGCACATTGATGGATATTTGCAACCGTTCAATCCGAGTTTGTATGTTGGAAATCAAGTTTCGAATTATACAAAGGCGATTACAATGAATAAGGTGGTTATGGAGCGAGCAAGAATGGTGCAACGAATTGCATGGAGTCCTCCGAAGAGGGGGTGGATTAAGTTGAATGTAGATGGAGTCTGCAAGAATGGCGGGAATTCCGGTTGTGGGGGAGTTGCTCGGAATGATAAAGGTGAAATGATTTTTGGCTTTGTAAAGTGGCTGGGGAGTTGTAATGTTTTATGACAGAGCTTTGGGGTTTATACGAAGACGTTAAATTGCTCCATAGTCGGGGTATCTTGAAAGTGAAAGTAAACGTTGACTCCACCATGGTGCTCAAAGCTATTGAGAGAATGTGCTCTAGTATGATAGAAAGTTTATCGCAAATTAAATTACAAATTAATTGGGAAAATCCCAAATTAATTTAGTTCATCTATCTATGGAACATTTTAATTTCCCAATTAATAAGAAAATTACACGTTTCATTATGTTTTAAGGCGTTCCCTAAATGCATCTACGAAAAAAATTAAATTTAAAAAAAAAAAACACTTCTGAAAATGCATCTACAAAAACACGAAGACAATTTTGTCAATTCGATACTGGGTGAGAGATGCATGGATATGTTAAGAAATTTTTTTTTTTACCAACTCAAAGCAAATATTCATTTTCAAACGATAAGAGTAAATACAAAGAACCAAAGGGAAAAGTAATAAACAATTAAAAGGACATTTCGTTTTTATAGAAAAAAAATAAAGAGTGCGTTTGTCGGTGAATTAAATTTCCAAAATAAAAAAAATAAAAAAATCGTAATTATCTTATACGTAATTGATTTAATATTAAAATATAAAAAAGTTTGGGTTTAAAAGAAAAACCAAACCAACGTGGAGCCTTACCCAGATGACAAAGTGTAGTGGGAGAGAGAGATAGAGATAGAGAGAGAGAGTCGCATAATAATAAGAGCTTCAGTTTCTCTCTCTACAAACTCAACCGTGTCTTTTACTCGTTAGATTTTTCAGTTTTCATGAAGATTCACTCTCTCTCCCATTAACAAACAATTTTAGAGAGAGAACAATGGAAGGAGGTGAAGGTGTGAAAGTAGAGAGAGAAACCATGGGAACAAGGAAGCGAAACGGCGTCGTTGTGGAAGGTGAGAGAAGATACAAAGGAATTCGTATGAGAAAGTGGGGGAAATGGGTTGCTGAAATTCGAGAACCAAATAAACGTTCCAGAATTTGGTTAGGTTCCTATTCTACCCCTGTCGCCGCCGCTCGAGCTTACGACACCGCCGTTTTCTATCTACGGGGACCGTCCGCGCGTCTCAATTTCCCGGAGTTGCTCGCTGGTGAAAACGCCGCCGTTGTTTCCGGTGGTGATATGTCGGCTGCTTCGATCAGGAAGAAAGCTACTGAAGTTGGTGCTAGGGTTGATGCTCTTCAAGCTACGCTTCATCAACATCATCACCATAATCATAATCATAATCATCACAACCATAACCATAACCACCGTGTGATGCCGATGCCGTTGCCGGTGGTGGTTGGTGGTGGTGGCGGTGGTGATTTAGTGGAGCGGGTTGATTTGAATAAGATTCCTGAACCGGAGAATTCGGATTGTGAGTGGGAAGTTAGTTAGAAAAAAAAAAGCAGAAGCAGAAGAAGAATCGAAAAACAAAAAAAAGCGATTCTTCTTTTTTTTTTTTTTAATTTCGCGTTTGGGGTTGTTGCTAACGTGCGCTGTGGAGGTTATGTGACGGCTGAAGCAAAAGTCATGTTGTTGTTGATGAAG
Source organism: Vicia villosa (assembly GCF_029867415.1). Lineage (NCBI taxonomy): Eukaryota > Viridiplantae > Streptophyta > Magnoliopsida > Fabales > Fabaceae > Vicia > Vicia villosa. The sequence continues at coordinate 138,533,622 of NC_081181.1, read as the reverse complement.
CCTTTGGTTGGTTGGTGGTGTGGATTAGAGTACTGTTTCTGTTTTTTTATTTTATTTTATTTTTAATTTTCTTTTTGGTACTTTTTTTAATTAAGATTTTACAGAAGAAATTTTGGCATTGTTAAAATGTTAAATGTAAATTAATAATTAATAATAGTAATAATTATTATTATTAGTTATAGTAGTAGTGACGAGAAACTTTATGTTTCTTTGATGTTTTTTCTTTCTTTCTCTGGAATGGTTTTATCCTTCACTTTTGTCACCTCCATTTCTTGTTGGCCTATATTGATTAATTTTATCTTCTTTTATATTCCATTTTGATTCTATTTTTCTTTTCATAAAAAGTAAAAACAATATTTTCCACTTGTAAAAAATATTTGGTTGAAATTATTAAAGTTGGGATCATGATGGATTTTCAATGAGTGAGGTGATTCTTTTGAGAGTTAAATAAAAATTGTGCAACATCAAATATATTGAGAAAATGCAAGGACATGTGAATAAAATAGAATGATGAAAAAAATAATTTAAATTTATTTTTTGAAAAATTTAATTTCACCGAATATAAAATCTTAATTTTTAAAATTTATTCATTAATTTTGAAGTAAATAAAAAAAAGGGTAGGACATGAATGGCCTATGTTGTTAAGTAGTTGGGTGCAAAGGAGAGAGTGAGCCATGCTAACCACTAAAGTAATAATAAGTACTAAAAAAAGTGATAAGATTGAGTGTTAGGTATTTTTCTGGTTCTTCACTATTTTCCATTTTTGATTATTAATGTATTTGTGAAGGGGAAAGAAATGAAAATGAAATGGGCCAGTAATGAAAATGCTCTGTCCACTGCTTTCTTCTGTTTTGATAACGATTGATAATGGGGTCGGTTTAATCGGTTTTGTCGTCATAGATTATTCATTTTTATAGTCAATATCATATACAACAATTGTATCGAAAACTATATAATAAAAAATAAACATAGAAAGAAGAGAAAATTAACACAAAGATATGTTTCCATGTGAAGGTTTTAATTAATTAATTAACCAAGAGAATTTTTCTTCTTATTTGAGTGATTGAGTCTGATCTGAGCTGTATCCCATAACAGGATTAGATTATCTATCTTGAGCCCTTCTATGTTGTAGCTAAGGAATAGGATTAATCCATCATTAGCGGAGGATTAGAGATTTTAATTAATGAATTTTTTGGTTATGGTGTATGTACTGTGGATTACATCGAGCTTGACGTAAGTGTGGTGCTATTTGATTTAATTAATTGATAATTAGTGAAAAGTTAATCAAAGATTCATGGGTGATTGAACCGGACAAAAGAGATAGAACAAAAAAATTTACAGAAAGGTGGGGATATGGTAAAAGACAAATGTTAAATTGAAAACTTGGTGAAATGGACAAGAAACGAAAGCTCGTTTATCAAGATGGTTTTTTTTTTCTAAAATGAAAGGTACCAAAATGACATGAATGGTCAAAATTAGGTACAAACAAAGATTTTTTAAAGGTGAACCGAAAAATAAATTGACATGAAGTTTATCCAAGCCTAATTGAAATACGCGTGTGTTTGGTTTTAGAGTTTTAATAATTCATTTTATTAAGATAATCGATTATATGAAATTAATTTGGACTAAGATTGTGTTTAATCTGAAAAATTATTAGTACATAATAATATAAGAAAATGTTTTGTATTCTTCTTTATTTGATGGTCGATTTTATAACAGAGAAAAACAAGAGAAAAAAGGTGTAGAGATAGAAGTGTATGGAAAAAGAAGAGATAAAAGAGAAAAATAAGATGGAGAAGATATGGGTGAGAAAAAAGAAATATAAAAGATAATAATTAAAAAAAGATAGAATATATTAAAGAAAAAAAGAGATAAAAGAGAAAATGAAAAAGAAATAAAAAATAATATGTTTTAAACATAAATTTTTAAAATGTAATATTTTAATATTTGTGACCATTTGTTTTGACCCAAAAAGTTGTTTCATACAAACAAAAATTCTAATTTTATTCTAGCAAATAAAAAACGAATCTTTAAAATGAATTGAATGTAAAATAAATAAATAATAATAAATTAATACATTTTGATTTAAAAAATAAAAATTATGACTTTAAATTAAAATCATTTTATAGATGTTTTGTATAATCCAGGATAGACATAGTTATTGATCATACTCTTTCAACCGTACTCTAAATTAAATTAAGGTTTTTTAGGTTAAAATTATATTTTAAGAGGTTAAAGGTAGTGCGTTGATAGCGTAAAAAAGTTTTACACTGTCATCCAATAGAAACAAATCACTTTATCATATCATATAATTTTTTTTTAAATTACAGTCTAATTTATCCTGATTCATGGTCGTGATTGGTTGACAATATAAAACTTTTTTGCACTGTCAATACATCACCCATTTTCTCATATTTTAATATATAAATTAAAAAAATTAAAAAAAATATCCTAACATGAAGTTATATAACAATTCAATCACACTTTATTTTTTCCAAAACATTGTTTTCCAATTTCTTAAAATTGTTGTTTTTGTGTGCTAACAAAAATACAAATAGACTTACAATTGTCAACAAACCAATAAAAAGGCAAAAAAGAATATTTTCACTATTTTCAAAATGCATTATTCTAACTAGCATTAGAATATTTTAAATTAAAAATATCTTACATTCTTATCTGTAAATCAAAACAAAAAATATTTTGAAAAGACCCTTAATTATCTTTATATTAAAATATAAAAGTAACAGGCCCCAGTCTGTTTTCTCAAACGTGATGGGCCAAACAAGAGCTATCATCGTTTGAGCTGAACCACATAAAAGATTTAGAAAGATTTTATTTATTTAACTATAAAGTAGTCAATAGAAGCAAGATTAATGTTTGTTGATATTTGTGTCTGGAGTTTATCCTTAGTCCGTGGAACATGATTAATACAACAAATTCACATTTCAACATCATTATCACCAAGGTGGTCCTTGTCAAATGTGAACATTGGGATTTTTCTTTCTAAATATTGTCCATGACAAACATTCCGTGTGATAACAAAACAATATAATAATATAACATATACATGCCTAAGCCAAAATTTTACTTCTAATCCAAGTAAAGCTTGTGTGAACACTTCAATTGAATCACTGCTTTAAATTTTTGGATTGATCTTCTAGATACTCTATCATGCTTTCTTTTGGCTGTCTCGTTTCATTTGAAGTGCAGCTCTTACAACATTTCCTCTTGTGATAATCCCAACCTTCATGTCACATTAAAAAACAGTAACCATTTAAAACGTGTTTTCAAACATTACAAATATGAAAACAAAGAACAAAACATAAAAGATAACAGAAGAGCAGGAACTTTCTGTACCAATCTACCCTCAGCATCTACAACTGGAAGGCGTCGAAACTTTGTTTCCAGCAACAATCTGAAGTTTAGTGACAGTTAAAAAACATCAACGAGGTGCATAAAAACCAACCGGTTTGACGAATTTGTTACAGTGCATTTGTTTGGATAGTGAAAACAATAAAAATAAAACATGTTTTTAAAATGAAAAGACACTAAGGAAAAGGATAGAAGAACCTAGCAGCATCCTCAAGATTGGTGGTCTCGCGAACAACCATAGGGGCCGTGGTCATTAATTCACCAATCACCTTTCCGTTGGTCTTACTCAGTAGTCTCTGAACCTCATTGAAAGTCTGCAAAGCACAGTGATATTAGCATAATTCACCTTTAAGACCACAGATTTATTAGTTATTAAACTAGCTTCACGTAATGCAGAACATCTAGTTTAATGCAAATACTACCATCTATGGAACATGAACATTTAAAAGGAAAAGGCTTTGTTCGTGTAGTGCGTGTCTCTATGGCATGCATCCATTCTTCTTTGGTAAGCATGAAGTTAATATTTTTCCTTTCCAACCATAGTTAATGCAGAGTGGGTTTGAGATTTTTTCCAAATTAAATAAAGGCAAACAAGGGGAGAAGTGATATGCCTAAAGAAGCAACAAGTTCTTCACGCCCATGACTGGGCATCTGGAGTGTGACCTAAGTGGCCTGATTGCGAGTAACTTGATGGATTTTTAATAGGTTCTAATACTATATCAGAATTTGGGTTGGACCTAACTCAATCAAATAAAACCGGCCTCTAGGGTGGGTCTGTCCACCCCTTAAAAATATCATAACTCAACTACATTGATGAAGTGGGGCTTTTCAACGCAAATGTTTAGCAGTCGGCTTAACATGGACTTTAAAAAGTTGCTACAAGGTTTATTAAGGAACACTTTCATCAATTTGGATTGAAACACTATCCTCTTAGCCTAAAATTTGTTTTACAAAAAAAAAAACATTTTCTAGCCTTAATGAACAGCCAAAGGGCAACTATTGTGAAAGATTTTCACACATACACACACATGCATCTTCATTTTCCTTCTATTTTAAAAAGGTGTTTTAATTAAACCTCATTCATATAATATGCATAAAAAAGGGGAAATAAAGTTGATTTGGTGGTTGGTGTGGAAGAGAATAGGAGTGTTAATAATATTAACATTGGATGTTTAAAAAAAAAACATTAAAAAGATATACATTTACTTGACCGGACTTGTTTATAATATGTTGTAGAAGGGAGAGAGATTACTGTGACAGAGTTGTTAAAAGGAATATTTTCTGCAGGGGTTCTGACTACCAAAAACACCAGCTCAGCAAGACTCCACATGTCGGGTAATTAATTAATAACACAAAGTTCTGGTTCCTTAATGTGGATATGCATCGAAGTCCATAAATATTAAAATACAATACCAGTAAATATGAATTAACTGGAAGTGAAAGAAGCTTTAACATACTTTCCAAGTACTGTCAACTTCTGGAAACATGCTGTTGTTATCTGTTTTTCCATGACCTGAAACGAGCATTGGACATTTTATTTCAGGTTAGAATCCCAACTTGGGAATAGAAACAGATTAAAAATGCCAAAAAAGTTCATAGTATATCCTCACTCTGAAATGCAAATGTTATAAGTTTCTGAATATGGTGAAAATGAAGCTTGAATGAATGAGAGAAGATCAATTATTTTTAGAAAAAGATCAAGTTACCTGAAATAGAGTCCAGTGCTAACAAGTCGTAATCAGAAACCACACCAACCTGTATAGAATAAAGAACAATTAAGATATAATTTAGATGACAATCCTGCAATATTGTGGTGAATCAATTGCATCAAATTTGTTTATATCAATGAAGAAGAAAAGGAGATATTAACAACTATTAGATTCAATTGTTAGAAGGAGATATTGCCTCACTATATTTGCTGAATTGATTTCTTGTTTTCCTTTTAAGGAAGTATAGCTCTTAATTTATTATTGTACCAAATAAGTACAATAGTTAATAAAACAAGAAGTATATAGCAATTCGTCGGATACATTAAAACCAGATTCAACTGAATTTCAATCATCAACACTTCCATAATGAAGTTCCGTCTTTGTTTTTTACTTTGACAGTTTCTTAAAACTGTGTCTTTTTTTTCTCAAATCGGTATTAGAAGCTCTTAAATAAATCCTTTTAAAATTTGTTTTTCAAAATTAATAAATAAATAGTTATCAGATTCCATTGTTAGAAGGAGATATTACCTCTAAACTATATTTATTGAATTGATTTCTTGTATTCCTTTTAAGGAAGTATAGCTCTTAATCTATTATTGTGTCAAATATGTACAATAGTTAATAAAACAAGAAGTATATAGCAAATCGTCTGATACATTAAAATCAGATTCAACTGAATTTTAGCCATCAACACTTCCTTAATGAAGTTCATTTTTGTTTTTCAAGTTGAAAGTTTCTTAAAACTCTGTCTTCTTTCTCAAATCAGTATTAGAAGCTCTTAAGAAAATCCTTTTAAAATTCCATAGTTAGGCAGGTGATTTGACAAAAACAGGAATGAAATAGAGGACACCAGATTTTGAGTGAGGAAAAAGTTGGACAGTCTAATGAATACCAGATTCCCGCCACAGATTTTTCTTCTAAACTATATTTGTTGAACTGATATTTTGTTTTCCTTTTAAGGGAGTATCCTCTTAATTATTGTGTCAAATAAATACTATAGTTGATAAAACAAGAATTATACAGAGAATCTTCAGATTCATTAAAATCAGCTTCAACAAAGTTTTAGCCAGTGACACCGTAATAAAGTTTTGTTTTTCTTATTCACATTGACAATTTCTTAAAATGGTATCTTTATCCTGATATCGGAATTAGAAGGTCTAGAAAATTCTCTTTTGTTAAAAATCAAAGCCCCATAATTAGTCAGGTGTTTTGAATAAAGGAATAAATTAGATGACACCAGATTTTGAGTGAGGAAAAAGTTCAGCAATCTAATGTAAGACACTCACACCAGCACAATAGGTCTCACATCAACTTAACCCTTGTTTGTGGCCTTAACCTTATTTCAAGTATAAGTCATAACATGTTTTCTTCTACGGTTTGTTTGACAACTGTTCATAAAATTGTATTTCGAGAACATAAGAGACATAAGCATATCAGAAAATAAGTGTAAAAGTGAAAATGGGGAGGCATAACTCACTAGCTTCCAGTTATCATCAATCACAGGAAAACCAGTTATTCTGTGTTCAACAAGAGAGTCCAAAGCTGTAGCAAAATAACATGTTAGAAATTTAAATATAAAATCCCACATCCACCAACGAACAAACTACTATGAAAAAAAAGGGAAGAAAAGATTAAATTGTCACGGAATGAGACTTCAACTACGTATAAATTATACCTTCATCCACAGTTGTTGTGGGCTTGACTACTTGTAATTCATCTTTCTTTGTCATAAAGTCACCGACAGTGTATACACCATTTTTTGGCTGCACATTATGTTAAAACACAAGATATGTCAAACAAAAGTTAATACATTTAACACATGACAGCACTAGACCCAAAATATAAACAATAAGAAGAAGAAGAAGAAGAAATCAAACTGTTCTTGATTTGGCTACCCAAATAGGAAAGACTCCCCGCTATTTGAAGGAGGTATTTATAAATTGACATTGTTTTCTGACTCTCTGTCAGCCCTTACAGACTAAGGCTTTGTTTGGTAAAGAGTAGCATATGGTGAATAAGCTAGTAGATTGACTTTGAAGTATTTGGTAAATTTAGTGGTTGAACAAACTGATAAATATAAAATGGCATAAAAAATTATTTTAATTGATATTTCTGTATAATCTTGATTTTAACTAAGTAATGAACTACATGGGATTGATATTTAATTTTTTTCCAATTAAAATCATGAGGTGAAAATGAGGAAAAAATGATACTTATAAGCTCAAATGTTTGCTTGAAGCTAAGCCTGGCTACGGTTCAGTTCATACAGAGAACCTAACTAAACTCAAGAAATAGTTTTGATGAACAGATCCCAACTGTTTTAAATTTATGAGAACCAAACTAAACTCAAGAAATAGTTTTGAGGAACAGATCCTAACTGTTTTAAATTTATGAGAACCAAACTGAACTGATTTTGAAGCTCGGTGGACTGCTGAACTGGAGTTTAAGAATGACTTAGGTACTGCTCCTTATGAAACTCACACCAACTCGGTGATAAATTCACCACATGGAAATGGATCCGAATTATAACCGTAACTGGAGTGTATATCACGCATTAACCGAATTAACCTTAACGGAACACACTCCATGTCTCTAACCATACCACTTCTTTGTCATCACTCATTCTTTTCCATCCATTGGTCTCAACAATCAATCAATACAACAACAACAACAACAACAACAACAACAACAACCAAACCTTATTCTACTAAGTGGGGTCAGGTCACCTACATGGATAAATTTTCGCAATAATGTTTTGTCCAGGACCATGCTTCTATCCAAATCGTTAATCTCGAAATTTATCATAATAACTTCTCTTATAATATTTATAGGTCTTGCTCCTCCTCTAGTGGTTTGAGTTCTCTCCATCTGATCCACTCTCCTTATCACATAATCTACATGTCTTCTCTCTACGTGCTCAAACCTCCTAAGTCTATTTCCACCATCTTCTCTATTATAGGTGCTATCCCAACACTATCTCTCTAATATTTTCATTTCTAATCCTATTTGTTTTAATCTTACCACACATCTAACGCAACATCCTAATCTCTGTCACACTTACTTTAATCCCATACAACATTGCAGATTTTCCCTTCAGCTTGAGTTGTACCTTTGTGTCCCATAAAGCCCTCCTCCATTTCAGTCAGCCAGCTTGAATTCGATGATTTACATCCCATTTTATAAAAGGAGTTGCAAGGTGCAGCATTTCAACAATTTTGGCATAAACACTCTACATCCTCAATAAACAACAATATAATAAAGTTTCTTTAATTTCATAATTTTTCCAGAAATTGCTCAGCAGAACATCATAAAACTGTTGAAAACCAAATCCAATCAAAATAATCCGTAAGACTGAACACATATACTTTCCTAACTCCTAAATTATCAACCACGCGAAATTCATATGTTAGGTATAGACGTATATAGAAACCTACGCTTGTGAACGGTAATTAAATACATACCGGAACGGAATTGGCGGTGAGTGTGTTGGCGGAAAAGAGCGGGGAGCCACGGAGCGTTGGAAGATGAGCGGAGCTGTGGAAGCAGCGGAAGCCGAAAGCGGCGCGTGGATTGAAAATTGGACGGTGAGTGGCGGAGGAAAGTGTAGGGAATGGGAGGGTGAGCGAGTCCATAATAGTAATTTGGAAGGTGGAAGAAGAATTGAAAGGGGTTTTGAAGGTTTTGAGTTGAGTGTGTTGGGACAAGTGTGTAATCTGTGGAGATATTGTTGCTAGTTTACTCCACTTTCCCGTAAGACAACAAGAAACTCAAGGCAGTTAACCGACTCACTTTATATTTGGATAAAACTAAAAGAGAGTGAAGGAAAGAAAAAAAAAAGGAAAAAAAAAAGTGAAAGGAGGGAAAGAAAGAGTGAAAATTGTGATGATTTTTTTAGTTTTTATTTTATGAAAAAACAGTAGATAAAAAGAAAGAGATGTTTTAGACTCTTCCTTTTGTATGAGAAATTAACCATGCAGTATATATTGTATTTTTATGAAATTAGAATCGAATATAATCGGCTGATGCGGAATATTGAACAAGTGATGTTAATCTCCGATACAGTGATGTGGGAGTGTTCCTATAAGGTTATCACTCTAACTTTCAAGTCAGCTCAAGATTCAGTCGGGCATTGAAGGAGTCGGGAAAGTCTTTAGCGGTTTTGACTGACCACCAAGGATGTCGTCTGATTTGAACGGGAAGTAAAACACTTGGAGTCAATTGAAAAAATAATGGGGAAAAGAGCATTAAATGCATCTCCATCATTGAAATGTTTCATTGCTTCCTTTTGACATGTGGGATGACATGACTAGTTAGGGCATGTCGCCGCTTATAGTGCACTTGAGTCTACTTACACTTTCAAGAAAAATCAAGTCGTTGATTTTGTAACTCATTTTCATCGTGGATTTGAATCGTTCGGTTACCTTTGCCTATATATAAGAGGAGTTGAGTATTGAGGAAACTTTTCATAATCCTCGGCATTCAAGCACATTCATAGTTGCTCTTATTAGCAAACGTCTTTTTCTCTTCCTTACTAGAAGCATTTATCAGGGCGATTATGGTTCTTTGATCAAAGTTTTGCCTTTCTTCATTACTTTGCTTTATGAACCTCGCGTAATCAAGTACCCTTCTCAACTCAAGCTTTTGCCTTCTGCGTTTTCTATTTTCTGGTCAAGATGAGAGATATCCCTATTCGCATAGATGGTGATTCCTATAGTAGGATTTCTTCTAATTCAACATTCATTTTTCTTACTGTCATACCCCAAAATTTGCCCTATCATTTTTAAAGACAAAAATCTTCAAATGAAAAAATAATTGAAGAGGACACCCTAAGCTTTCCAACAAATTCAAAATTATTCCTAAATAATGAAAATTGAGAAAATTATGGCTGGTGAAAGTGGGAAAATTTTGAGTCGGTGCATAAAGTCCAAATTGAGCAAATTCATTATTGGGCCACAGTTTTAATCCAATCACCCCTTAAATTATTTTATTTCAATTGTTTTGATTTATTCATTTAAATAATTCAAAATAAAGAAAATAAAATAAATTAAGCTTTTAGTGAGGTCCAATCTCATTTTCCTTTTAACCTAATATTTTCTTATAAATAACTAACAACCCTTATTTTTAACGATTCACCAACCATTCACCTCTACCAAATTCTCCGTTCCCATACACTAACAATCAACAACTCTCATAATTTTACACCCATCCATAAAAAAACCTTTACCATTGTTTCTGACTGTTACGAATAATCTTCCGTCAATCAAATCCGGTTGCAGCAGAGTGATAAATTTTCCAGCCTATCAGCCGAATTCTGAAACTACTGTTTTGATTTGTTCAAATTTTTTTCCAGAAGTTTAGAAAAAAATCGAGGAACAATACCTATTCTAAAGGATTTTGACGCTCAAAATCGCAAATTCCTCGTTTTTCTATTTTATTTGATTTAATTTCTATTTTTATATTTTCGAAAAAATCTCAAAAAAATTGTAGTTTCGTTATCTTATTTTATTTGATTTATAACCAGGTTTTTATATTTTTTTGATTTTATTTTGATCACTTTTCTATTTTTCCATTTGTTTTCTTAACCATAACATTGTAGTGGTTTATGAATAGGTTTTCTATAGATTGACCAAGTGGAAGGATCTTTATCCCTTGACCTCAAGGGGTACCCCAAATGTTTTTTTGGCCAAAAGCATTTTGGCTTTTGACCAAATCAAGGTTATTCATATTTGGCCAAAAAACTTTTGGTTTTTGACCAAATTCAAAAAATAGCAGACTGTTACGTAGATGGATCTACGGAAGTACCTTTGTTCCAAAAACATTAGGTGCTTCCGTAGATGCATCTACAGAAGTATTGTTAAACTAAATATAAGGTGAAATTAACTGTGTTTTCTTTTATTTTATACGTTTCTATACATGATTTAAATCACGGGGTTTTTGATTCAAATCAGACATTGTTCATGAATCGAATCAAGCGTAAATGTGTCAAAAAAATTATTATTTTTTATTGAAGTTTGTTTTCTAAGATGAGTTAGAAGTTCAGCGTATAAAACTGCCAATTCACGTAAACCTAAGATTGTTGAGCACATGTTCACAATCTGAAAGGTCGCGCGTGTAAAGCAAAATGAGTAATAAGTCTTGGTAACTGTTGCATTAATTTCTCTACGTTATCCCTAACATGTCTTTAATCATAACACTACTATTTCCTTCCCTACTCATATGGTATCGATTCATGCATTCGTCAATACATAAAAAGCATTAAAATCAAGGATAATTAAATAATAATAATAACACAAAATAATTCAATTAACATGAAACAACCATATGATCCAACAAGTACAAGCAGGTTTGTCTACAAAGACATAATCTAAGGAATCTAGCAACTCATAGTGCATGTAATAATTGCCACGAGTTTAGATGAAAAGATCATGAAATAGAATGAAGATGAATGTCTTCAATGGCTTCCAAAATCTTCAAAATCAATAAACATAAACATAGTGGATATGAATGAATTCAAAATATGCAATGCCCATTTCATTAAAATTAACATTCAGAAACAAACAAAGTCTAAAAGTAAATAGTACATTAAAGGAAATACAAACAGTAAAGAAACAAGGCCTAATGACTAATCAGCAAAAGGATGAGCTATCAAGGTTATTCGTAATTTTGGCCACAATTTTATTGTCAAAACCCCAATTCTTTTTTTTATCTTATATTATTATTATTATTATTATTATTATTATTATTATTATTATTATTATTATTATTATTATTATTATTATTATTATATTACAATTATTATCATATTCTTATTATTATCATTTTTTTTGCAGGTACTTCCTTTGGCCAAAGGAGAGCAGGTGTAAATTTTATCTCCCATTTGCTACTTTCCCTTGATAACCTTAGTAAAATCTCAAATTTCCCCCTATTGACCATAATCCCTATTTTCCTAGGTAAACATAAAAATTTTAGGTTTTAATTTTTGGTTTAATTATTTTTTAGGTTAACTATATTAATTAATTTTAGGTTTTTTATTTAACCTTGATTTAATTTTTAGGTTTATAATTAATTTAGAATTAGGTTTAGCCTTAACATAAAGACCATAAAAAACCCTAAAATGTATAATAGGTAGGTGTTGTCCATTAACATTCGTCTAGGTTTAACCTTTAGTTAATTAGGTTTTTTAACCAAAATAATTAATTTAGTTAATTAGGTTTTTTTAACCCATTAGTTTTTTTACCGATTTAATTAATTAGGTTTTAACCAATAATTAATTAAGTAATTTAGGTTAAATAATTAGAATTTTTTATTTTAATAGGGTTATATTTTAATTTTAGGTTTACAATTAGGTTTAGCCTTAAACTTCAAAAACCATAGATAACCCTAAAAACGAAGGTTAGGTAGGTATTGTCCATTAATATTGAACGTAGGTTTTTTTACCCATTAGGTTTCCCTTCTTAAATTTTTTTTCTTTTTTTTTCTCGTCTTATAACCTTATTTTAATCAAATCCTAATTTTATTCTATTTTTATCGATTCTTCGATTTTTCCCCGCACGTTTGATTATTTTTAATTATGTATCTGCTTCGAGGTTGTAATAATTTTAATAAGGTTTATTTTTCCGTACCTTTTGAATATTATTGTAACTGCCCCAAAGCTTTGTAATAGTTAGGGTTTTTTTTAATTTTCGCGCTCAATTATTCCTCTATTATGTAACTGCCCCAAAGTCATGTAATAAGTTAGGTTTATTTTCTGCATTTTATTTTCTGCCTTTTTCCCCCGGTTTTTGGTTTTGTAATTCCCCCTCTCCGAAGCATTGTAATAGCGTAGGTTTATTTTTTGCTTTTTATTTCCTACAATATTAATTGTTAGAAATTGAATAGGATTGTATGGCAAGACTAAAAGCAACATAGAATCACCCTAATTTTCATGATTAATACAAATCAATCACTATTGTTTCACACACTCACCTTTAGGGTAATTCCTCTTATGATGCCTTCGATTAAATAGTCAAGTCCCTCAGATGTAGGGATGCCTTAGCTTGCTGCCTACGAAAAATCATCATAAAAGATCATAGTCCCTTCGAGTTGCCTACGATTAAAAATAATCTTGTCCCTCAACGTTGCCTCGATAAATGATGATCGTCCCTTCGAATGCTAAGGTATCCTTACTGGTTGCCTACAAATAACTATTCCATCCTTTCCTAAAGACTTCTTGCCCTTCTTATGGTATGGATAGACTTATGGCAAACGATGATTCTCGATGACCCAATACATCCAATAAAAAGACTACCTACCCTCCTTATGGTATGGATAGCCCCTTCAAACGAAAGACTTAAAGAACAAGAAAGAAAAACTTAGGGTAGGTGGCTCTTAACAGCTTGCTCACAATCAATTCAAAATTCAAATTACTTTTCACACCTCTTTTCAAAACAATTTCCAAAAGGCTACACTTATTTACAAGATAAAGTCCTTATTCAAAAAAATCTTTTCTAAACACACACTACACTTTCTTTCCAACAATTCAAAGTGAGCTAAGCAATTAAGAGCCCATGGATAACCATGGATACAAAGAGTGCTTACACCTTCCCTTTGTATAACCTACCCCTCGAACTCAAAATCTTTCAAAGGTCTTTCCTGTTATTTTAGCCTTTCCAATTGGATAAAATAAAATTCGGTGGCGACTCTTGCTATCCGCACATTTTAAAAAAGTCAGTTCTCCCACCGTGTTACAGAACTGACAACTCTGTCGGGGATTTATAAAAGAGGGGTTACCTTAGAGCTAGGATCACTTTAATTGTTTGATTTGTTTGCTTTATCTTTAAGGGTACTGCTTGGGTGTTACTTGTGTGAAAGATTCTAACCTGAATCTCGAGATACCTTAGGTATGTGACAATAGACCAAGGAGACTGTATGGCTTGTCCCGATATGGTTGATCTGGTGGCCCCCGTTAGTATGACACTTTGGTTTGTCCTGATGGCTCTTGAACGTGATCGAGGAGACATTTGGCTGCAGCGTGGTGTTATTAAGCACTAATTTTCCCTTAGAACCCTAGTTGAACTTGACTTTGGCCTATTAGGAAGTAGCGAGATGGCTGGCTTTAGATTTTTGACTGAAGCTGGTTGATACTCGTAGCTACACTCATTGAGATCAATCTTTCAAGATGTCTTCGGTCAACCATTCGAGTGTTGACTGAGATAATGCTTTCGAGAAAGATCCGTGATATGAGATTCCCTAGAACCCGATCTTCATCTAGGACAAGTTGAACCAACTAAACTTCAGTGGGGAGGGTACTTACCTATGGACTCCATACAAGCCTTTAAACTCAAGGACACTTGTGTGACTTGCTTGTGTGTGCTACTGACCCTTTGGTTTCCTTGCAGGTTTTTCTTGTGGGACTCACTCGTCCTTATTACCTTATGCTTTGCCTAATGTATTATATCTTCATGACATCATGACACCATGACATCATAACATATCATGTTAACTAACCCTTTCAAGGATCTTAAGGATTTAGGGCGCATAATTTCAGGTGCTCTTATCAAGGATTGAAATCTCATAAAGGGGCAAGAGGATTTATTTTCCTATAGCCATGTACCTTCAAATTCAGAAGTATCCCGAGTCAAAGGCTATGACCCACTGGATATGGTGAGCTTGATTCTCAAAGAAGGACGCTCAAAGACCAAAAATGAAAGTTCTTCAACAAAGCTACAATTACAATGTCACAAACTAAATTCTTTAAAGATCCTTGAAAATATTGCATTTGCATTCATAACATTGCATAACAGGTTCCCGCCACAGGTCTCTCATCCTCTCTCGCTGTTTATTTCAGCACAAATGGATCTCGAGCAATCTATCAGAAATCTGCAGACTCAGAACAACCAATTCCAAGAGATGATCCTTAACTTGGCCAATGGGTAAGAAAAATTGAAGGCACTTCTGATCAAGAAGGAGAATAATCAACATAATCCCAATGCGAGGTGTGCGTACCACTCCAATAGTCCTGGACATGACACTAACAATTGTTGGACATTGAAAAATAAGATTCAAGATATGATCGATGCTGGGGAAATTGAGTTCGACCCTCCTGCAACCCCTAACGTAATCACTACTCCCATGCCTAGTCATGACAAGACTGATTAATGTCTAGAAGGATGGATTCTTGGTTCAATAACTTTACTTTCATTTGCAATTTGTTTTCTGTTTGTTTAAACATTTGACTTATGATAGACATTATCTGTTTTAATAATCATCATTAGTGCATTGCATATGTTTGTCTTGAATAAATCATTTTGCTATCACTCATTTAAACTGTGTCTTTACTTTGTTTTTGTTTTGTGATATTCAACTCCTGCTAAGCTGTAAGCCTTCTGAGGGAGGATGACGAAAACGATACCACAACTTCATACAGTATGCTTTTGAACAGACTATGCTGACGATGTACACGCATTGTTTCAATTCCTAAACAGTGGAGATATAAGGATGTTAATCCCTCATCAACCCCTTTGAGCCTAAGAAGTGGAAGTTTTCTTTCTCGTATAGATTAAAACCTTGATCATAACTTGGGACAGGGTAATTACTCAGTTAAATCAATTATACTAGCCATTGTTTACACAAATAGTGATGGGTTCCCGCAACCATTAAGTCAGGCAGTCAATATCCACCAAAAAGAAAAAAACTATTAAGTCAAAACCTATGAAGGAGACTTATCAAAAATTGAAACATCCCGCTGACTGTAATCTCAAAATAAACAGTTCAGGCAAAACTTAGGGATAACAAAGTCAAAAAAGAGGTCACTACAATTACTCAACAAAAGAAAACATTACAAAAAAGGATGACTGTCGGTGCTTTAACCATCACCAAACGTCAGTATTACGATTTCAAGCTCTACTAAGGCTTAAACGCAAAGTTGACTGAGCATAGGACCGAAGAACATCACAAAGATTGGGATGGGTACAAATAAACTTTGAGCCATTATTCTTTGTTTCTTAAACTATGAACCATGCCACGTTACAACCCTTGAAATTCCTAACTGAAGCATGGTTAGTTCAAAAGCGTACTGTCACCAAAAGGTATCCTGACTCCTTAAGGTTTGCCATAAATGCGAGTTGATATCACGTTCTTACAAATATCACGCTTTTACATCTTCTGTTTTAATGTTTTTTCAAAAACATTCAAGACAGACATATGCATTGTATCTCATGAATTCATTATTAAACATATTCTGCTACACAATTTCAAATGTTAGCATCTGAAAGAATCTGCACAGGGTTATCCCGACAGACAAAATCACTTCAGAAGCAATATCTCTTACGCCTGACTCAGTGGATTAAAATAACCAATATATACAAGGGGCATGACATGTTTTGTCCAATCGATCTGGGACAATCAGATCAAGATTCCAAGAATCTCTCAAGAATGCCAAACAATCAGAGGCATGCATCCAAGTGGGTCTGAAGCTACTTCCCGATCAGTCAGGGGCATCATAATAAGTACTAGGGGAATGTCACCCATAGTACACATCTCATAAGGTCCTCACGAGGCGAATCTCTTCAAATTCCCTAATAGCTGGAGAAAAGTTATGCAAGGCCTGTTTGACACTTCGATCAATACTCATTGGTGTGTCCCAATCAATACAAGTCTAGGAATGAAAGTTACTATAACCACTGGGGGCAATGTTCAAAGCATCCATGCCTTCCCACAGTGCCGGTTTCACAGGATCATATCCCCACAGGGTAATCCTCGAAAAGATATCTACAAATATTCTCGTCCCAACAGAGACTTAGTTCCTCAACGGAGTTTACATCTTTGACACTACCGGTTCTCCGATACTTTTCTTTTCTCCAAACAGGGTTATTCACCTCTCTTATCCCCAGTCAGGGTACATCATGATCAATCATTCAAATTGTTTTCATCCCCAAGCAGAAACCATAAATCCCCAGCTGTATATCATCAAGACAAGACCAGGCATCAGAATCACAATGCTATGGGGATTTATTTTCTCAATCAAGAAGAAATCATTAATATACTCCAAACGACATAAGTCGTGTTTATACATCATATATCACATACATATCCATGCATTGCATGTAGCGTCTCATAAACTCATGCTTAATATACAAGTTTCTCATTTATTTTGAGAACCTCATCACATAATACATGCATCATGACACTGCATAAAGATTAACTTTACCTTTTTCAGGATACAGGCACAAGAAGATAAACAATATCTCCAATTTTCAAAGATCTAATTCTATCATCACGAACGATGTAGACACGATCATCCTTCCAAGATCTAATTCGGTCACCACGAACGGTACTGACATGATCAACATTCAAAGATATATTTCTATCATTGCGAACGGTGTATACACGATCATCCTTCCAAGTGTTAGAACAAGATTTGTTCTGATCAATTATCTTAGTTTTGATGATAACAATAATATGAATTTTGCTTAAGATTATATGGTACTCTAATCCAATGCAATCTCCTTTTCAGGAAATACATAAAGAGTACGCATAATTCAGCGCTCAGAAGCTTTGTCTCAAAGGGTTCAGCATGCAACATCAGAACATGGTCTGGCAAGACATCAGAAGATGGTCGAAGCAGAATCAGAACATGGGTCTATGGAAGCATCAGAAGAACAAGAGAACAGAAGCACTGAAGTTCTGATGGTATCACGCTCAGAAGCACTTCAAGGTCAGAAGATCAGAAGATGCTTTGCACCAAGCTGTTTGACTCTGATGATATTCAAACGTTGTATTCACAAACATCAGATCAGAAGGAAGTACAAGTGGCAAGCTACGCTGACTGACAAAAGGAACGTTAAAAGCTATTATAGGCTACGTCAGTAGACACAGCGTGAACAAGGCTCGAGGTAGTTGACAAAAGCGTATAACATTAAATGCGATGCTGTACGGAACACGCAAAGCATTAAATGCACTCAACGGTCATCTTCTCCAACGCCTATAAATATGAAGTTCTGATGAGAAGCAAGGTTAACGATTTCTGCACCAAAACAACTCATATTAAACTTGCTGAAACGCTGTTCAAATTCAAAGCTCAGAATCTTCAT
Source organism: Vicia villosa (assembly GCF_029867415.1). Lineage (NCBI taxonomy): Eukaryota > Viridiplantae > Streptophyta > Magnoliopsida > Fabales > Fabaceae > Vicia > Vicia villosa. Next base: position 138,515,471 of record NC_081181.1, on the reverse strand, counting down.
CTTCATCAAAGCTCACTACATTGCTGTTGTAATATATTAGTGAGATTAAGCTTAAACGTTAAGAGAAATATCACAGTTTGTGATTATAGCTTTTAAGAAGCAATTGTAATACTCTTAGAATTGATTACATTAAGTTGTAAGGAACTAGAGTGATCGTGTGGATCAGAATACTCTAGGAAGTCTTAGAGGTTATCTAAGCAGGTTGTAACTAGAGTGATCGTGTGGATCAGTATACTCTAGAAAAGTCTTAGAGGGTATCTAAGCAGTTGTTCCTGGAGTGATCAGTGTGTGATCAGAAGACTCTGGAAGACTTAGTTGCTGACTAAGTGGAGAACCATTGTAATCCGTGCGATTAGTGGATTAAATCCTCAGTTGAGGTAAATCATCTTTGCGGGGGTGGACTGGAGTAGTTTAGTTAACAACGAACCAGGATAAAAATAACTGTGCAATTTATTTTTATCTGTCAAGTTTTTAAAGCTACACTTATTCAAACCCCCCCCCTTTCTAAGTGTTTTTCTATCCTTCAATTGGCATCAGAGCGCCGGTTCTAAGGTGCAAGCACTTAACCGTGTTTAGAAAAGATTCAGGAAGAGAAAAACGCTTCAGTAAAAGATGGTTGATGAAAGTGAAAAGTCTACACCTGCATCTACATCTGGCTCTGCTGAGCAATACAACGGTAACAATGGTTATACTAGACCGCCGGTATTTGATGGTGAAAACTTTGAATACTGGAAAGATAAACTGGAAAGTTACTTTCTTGGTCTAGATGGTGATCTATGGGATCTTCTGATGGATGGTTACAAACATCCAGTAAATGCCAGTGGCGTAAAGCTGACAAGGCAAGAAATGAATGATGATCAGAAAAAGCTTTTCAGGAATCATCATAAATGCAGAACTGTTTTGCTGAATGCTATCTCTCATGCTGAGTATGAGAAGATATCTAACAGGGAAACGGCCTATGACATATATGAGTCTTTGAAAATGACTCATGAAGGAAATGCTCAAGTCAAGGAGACTAAAGCTCTAGCTTTAATCCAGAAGTATGAAGCCTTCAAGATGGAGGATGATGAAGACATTGAAAAGATGTTTTCAAGATTTCAAACTCTTACTGCTGGATTGAGAGTTCTTGACAAGGGATACACCAAGGCTGATCACGTAAAGAAGATCATCAGAAGCTTACCCAGAAGATGGGGTCCTATGGTGACTGCATTCAAGATTGCAAAGAATCTGAATGAAGTTTCTCTGGAAGAGCTCATCAGTGCCTTGAGAAGTCATGAAATAGAGCTGGACGCAAATGAGCCTCAAAAGAAAGGTAAGTCTATTGCATTAAAATCCAATATCAAGAAATGCACTAACGCTTTTCAGGCTAGAGAAGAAGATCCTGAAGAATCAGAATCTGAAGAAGAAGATGAACTGTCCTTGATCTCCAGAAGGCTAAATCAACTCTGGAAGACCAAGAAAAGGAAGTTCAGAGGCTTCAGAAGTTCAAAGAAATTTGAACGTGGAGAATCTTCTGATGACAGAAGATTTGACAAGAAGAAGGTCATGTGCTATGAATGCAATGAGCCTGGACACTTCAAGAATGAATGTCCAAATCTTCAGAAGGAAAATCCCAAGAAGAAGTTTCATAAGAAGAAAGGTCTTATGGCAACCTGGGATGAGTCAGAAGATGATTCAGACTCTGAAGATGAGCAGGCTAACTGTGCGCTGATGGCGACAGAAGATGACGGATCAGAATCTACATCAGAATCAGATTCTGAAGAGGTATTTTCTGAACTTACTAGAGATGAGTTAGTTTCCGGTCTAACTGAACTTCTGGAACTCAAGTCTCAGATTAGTCTCAAATACAAAAAGCTGAAAAAGCTATTTGAATTTGAAACAAAGAAGCTTGAGTTGGAGAATTCTGAATTAAAAGAAAAACTTTTAAAATTATCCAATAATGTTGGATCTCCTTCTGATTCAGAAAAATCCACTCCTAGTCTAAACCATATTCTGAAAGAATATGATTTAAGTTTCAGGAAGTTCTTATCTAGAAGTATTGGCAGAAGTCAGCTAGCTTCTATGATATATGCTGTGTCTGGAAACAAAAGAGTCGGCATTGGTTTTGAGGGTGAAACCCCATACAAACTTTAACCTGTTGATGAAATGAAATTCACATACAAGCCATTGTATGATCAGTTCAAGTATGGCCACTCCCATGATATTAGGCACACTTCACATGCTCAAAGTTTTCACATAACACACACCAAAAAGCATGTGACACAACCTAGGAAATATCATGAAACTCACATTAAAAATTATCATGCTGTTCCTCCTATTGCTTACAATGTTAAACCCAAGTTCAATCAGAACTTGAGAAAATCTAACAAGAAAGGACCCAAGAAAATGTGGGTACCTAAGGATAAGATTATTCCTATTGCAGATATCCTTGACTGCAAAAAGGACAAAGCACAACATGTCATGGTACCTGGACTCTGGATGCTCACGACACATGACAGGAAGAAGGTCTATGTTCCAAGACCTGGTGCTTAAGTCTGGAGGAGAAGTCAAGTTTGGAGGAGATCAGAAGGGCAAGATAATTGGCTCTGGAACTATAAAGTCTGGTAACTCTCCTTCCATTTCTAATGTACTTCTTGTAGAAGGATTAACACATAACCTCTTATCTATCAGTCAATTGAGTGACAATGGTTATGATATAATCTTTAATCAAGAGTCTTGCAAGGCTGTAAATCAGAAGGATGGCTCAATCCTATTTACAGGCAAGAGGAAGAACAACATTTATAAGACAGATCTGCAAGATCTTATGAGTCAGAAGGTGACTTGTCTTATGTCTGTTTCTGAAGAGCAGTGGGTCTGGCACAGAAGATTAGGTCATGCTAGTTTGAGAAAGATTTCTCAGATTAACAAACTGGATCTTGTCAGAGGACTCCCTAATCTGAAATTCAAATCAGATGCTCTTTGTGAAGCATGTCAGAAGGGCAAGTTCTCCAAACCTGCATTCAAGTCCAAGAATGTTGTTTCTACCTCAAGGCCATTAGAACTCTTGCACATTGATCTGTTTGGCCCAGTCAAAACAGCATCTGTCAGAGGGAAGAAATATGGATTAGTCATCGTAGATGATTATAGCCGCTGGACATGGGTAAAATTCTTGAAACACAAGGATGAGACTCATTCAGTGTTCTTTGATTTCTGCATTCAGATTCAATCTGAAAAAGAGTGTAAAATCATAAAGGTCAGAAGTGATCATGGTGGTGAATTTGAGAACAGATCCTTTGAAGAATTCTTCAAAGAAAATGGTATTGCCCATGATTTCTCTTGTCCTAGAACTCCACAGCAAAATGGGGTTGTAGAACGAAAGAATAGGACTCTGCAAGAAATGGCCAGAACCATGATCAATGAAACCAATATGGCTAAGCATTTCTGGGCAGAAGCAATAAACACTGCATGCTATATTCAGAATAGAATCTCTATCAGACCTATTCTAAATAAGACTCCTTATGAATTGTGGAAGAATAGAAAGCCCAACATTTCATATTTCCATCCTTTTGGATGTGTATGCTTTATTCTGAACACTAAAGATCATCTTGGTAAGTTTGATTCCAAAGCACAAAAATGTTTCCTTCTTGGATATTCTGAACGCTCAAAAGGCTACAGAGTATACAATACTGAAACATTGATTGTAGAAGAATCAATCAATATCAGGTTTGATGATAAGCTTGGTTCTGAAAAACCAAAGCAGTTTGATAATTTTGCAAATTGGGATATTGATATATCAGAAGTTGTTGAGCCAAGAAGCAACGCATCAGAAGCAGAGCTTCTCAGAAGCAAAGAATCTGAAGATCAAGTATCAGCTTCTCTGGAGAATCTAAGCATTTCTGAAGAACCATCTGTCAGAAGATCATCCAGACTCATCTCTGGTCATTCAGAAGATGTCATTCTTGGAAAGAAGGATGATCCAATCAGAACAAGAGCTTTCCTTAAGAACAATGCAGACTGTCAATTAGGTCTTGTATCTTTGATCGAGCCAACTTCTGTTGATCATGCTCTAGAAGATCCAGACTGGATAATTGCTATGCAAGAAGAACTGAATCAGTTTACAAGGAATGATGTTTGGGATCTTGTTCCTAGGCCAAGTGGATTCAAAACAATAGGTACAAGATGGGGCTTCAGAAATAAGCCCAGAATGAGAAGATGAGAAGTTCTTATGAATGGGTATCTTCTGAAATGAAATTGTTTTTAAGAAGTTCTGATTGAAATCAATTAGAATTGTGATTCAGTTATTACTAACGTTTCATTGTCTAAGTTGATTCAGAATTTCTTTAAAAGCAAAACAGCTGTAACTGGCTATCCAGATGGTAAACACGTGTTCACTACTCCTGGACAAGCGTGCGTGCAGTTGAGGGGACGTCTACTTAGGTAACTGTGCAAATCACGTCTTTTGTCATTATTATCTCTCCTCACGTCACGTAACATTAAATGCTTTTCATCATTAACTCTCTTTCAGTTTTCTTTTTATATTCTTCAAACGTTTCTTTTCCCTCCTATATTTCTCTCTCTTTGCATACAGTTTCTTTTTCGTTCTCTCTCTTTACATTCATATCATAAACCCTAGCAGTTTCCAATATCTGCAACTTCATCATGAATCCATCGTCAAGCTCTGGGAATCAAGATAATGATCGGAAACAAAAGAGAAAGGCAACTGCTGATCCTGAAACCAAACCGAAAAGAGTAAGGATCACCTCCCTTGACGGTATCCCTCAATCACCTCCCTCTTCAAAGACCTTCACCACCTCTTCCTCCTCATTCATCCTCTCGGAACCACTCTCTTCACCATCTGATATCTCCTCTCCTTCAACCCATCCATCAGATATTTCTTCATCTCTCTCACACCCTTTTCCCACCAGAACACCTAATCCCTATAGTGTTGTTCTTTCCAACTCCAGGTTCACTGTCAACCCTCCAACCCCTACCACTCAATCATATCTGGAGCTTTTACATTCTGATGTAAATGGCTGGTTGGAGATTTTGGGTGCTGCTCACCTTAACCATCTGGATGAGTATGCTACAAGCAACCTTTGGGATACCTTTCGTCAGGATTTTCTGGTTAGGGCTACAGACACTCAGAGAAGGATCATGTCTGAAGCTCCTGGTATTCGTGGTCTTCGGTTGGAAGTTGGTGAAAGCAGCTGTCACCATCTCATCAGGAACAGAAGTGTTCTTGAGAAGAAGATACCTGCAGATAAGTTGGAAGAAGAAAATCTCTGCAGAGACATCGTGGTGTGGAAACCATGGTTTCCTGTGCTGACTGGAGATTTTCAGTGGCTGTTCAACTGGTTCAGAATGAACCCTTCTGAAAAAGCACCTCACATGGTCTTTCCAGTAGTGGTGTATCCTGCTGAAGTTGCTGGTCCTACTCCTCCAACAAACCTAGCAGCTATTCTTCAAGCATTGGAAGATGGAACTTCTGAGCTGCCTGAACCAGAATATGCTAAGGCTACTTCTGAGTCAGACTCAGATGAGGAAATGGAAGATGCACAAGCTGAAGATCTCCCAGAAGATCACCCTGCTGAGATTGCTGTCCCTTTTGGCAGAAAATCAGGTGCCTCTTCTTCTGGTGAAACCTCAGCTCTGATGGAGACCTTGGAAACTCTTCATCAGAATCAAGCTATGCTGGCTTCTCGTTTGCACGCGCAAGAAGCAGCCAATGCTGAGTTTCGCTCCTTCATGGCAAGGCAAGCTACAAGCACTGACGGGATTCATGATGTTCTGGCGCGGATTTTGCGTAGGCTAGGATCTTAGTCCTTTGGTCTTTGTAGTTTTCTTTCCTTGTTGCATCTGTTTTCCTGCATTCCTCTCCTGTAATCCTTCTTGTTGATTATCAATGAAAATTTTTTTTTCCTTGTTTTTACATTCCAGTGATTTTATTTGTCGTTTTATTCATCTGAATCTTTTGAAATATTCTTTTTGATGTTATGACAAAAAGGGGGAGAAGATAAATGATAAATGATTTGATTAATCTATCAGTTGCTGGGTAAAGCTCCCACACATTTACTAACAAGAACTGCAAGTTCTATATGGTTTAAGTGTTTTGCAGGTATAAAGAAGTGAAGAGAATCTTCAAAGCAAACACCAGAAGCAAAACCATAAGAAGTGTTATTCTGTAAAAAGAATAAGCTCATGGAAACTGAAGCAAGCTGAGTGCTGTCAAGCTTCAGAGATCAGAAGCAAGAAAGAAGAATGAATCAGAAGCACTGATAATAGAATATGATCCATATTTGTCTATTTGTTCTGACAAAATTCTATTTGCTCTGATACATTATTTTAGCCTATATGGCTCTGATACATATAATGTGTTCGAATATACATTTTATGTTCTGACTCGTTCATGCTGACTTTTGTCGTTTAGTTTTTGTTCTGTAACATTTCAGGATGTAGAGATGCTCTGATGATGCTCTGGTACATTCAACAATGTTCTGATACAAATCTAGCATGAAGTGAGGTTGGTAGAAATTCAAGCTCTGAAGCTATCCGAGGGAAGCAGAAATCAGAAGCTGTGAATGTTCTAAAGATCCAGAAAACTCAAGTTCTGAAGCTGTCCTAAATGGAAGCAGAAATCAGAAGCTGTGAATGTTCAGAAGATCAAAGAAATTCAAGTTCTGAAGCTGTCCTAGATGGAAGCAGAAGTCAGAAGCTGTGAATGTTCAGAAGATCAAAGAAATTCAAGTTCTGAAGCTGTCCTAGATGGAAGCAGGAATCAGAAGCTGTGAGTGTTCTAGGGATCTAAAGAAATTCTAGTTCTGAAGCTGTCCTATGGAAGCAGAAGTCAGAAGCTATGAATTCTCTAAATACAGAAGCTTATGTGATCGTCTCTACCGAAATAATCAGGGAAGTCTTTTATTAAAGTTCTTCGAGTATTTATTTCAGGGGGAGATTATTTATCTCAGGAGGAGATTGTTAATCTCAGGGGGAGACATATTCATATGCTTATGCTATAGCTGTGTAATTTGTCTTTTGCCGTCTGCTCTTTCTGATCGCAAATTCATATCATTTATATATGTTTTTGTCATCATCAAAAAGGGGGAGATTGTTAGAACAAGATTTGTTCTGATCAATTATCTTAGTTTTGATGATAACAATAATATGAATTTTGCTTAAGATTATATGGTACTCTAATCCAATGCAATCTCCTTTTCAGGAAATACATAAAGAGTACGCATAATTCAGCGCTCAGAAGCTTTGTCTCAAAGGGTTCAGCATGCAACATCAGAACATGGTCTGGCAAGACATCAGAAGATGGTCAAAGCAGAATCAGAACATGGGTCTATGGAAGCATCAGAAGAACAAGAGAACAGAAGCACTGAAGTTCTGATGGTATCACGCTCAGAAGCACTTCAAGGTCAGAAGATCAGAAGATGCTTTGCACCAAGCTGTTTGACTCTGATGATATTCAAACGTTGTATTCACAAACATCAGATCAGAAGGAAGTACAAGTGGCAAGCTACGCTGACTGACAAAAGGAACGTTAAAAGCTATTATAGGCTACGTCAGTAGACACAGCGTGAACAAGGCTCGAGGTAGTTGACAAAAGCATATAACATTAAATGCGATGCTGTACGGAACACGCAAAGCATTAAATGCACTCAACGGTCATCTTCTCCAACGCCTATAAATATGAAGTTCTGATGAGAAGCAAGGTTAACGATTTCTGCACCAAAACAACTCATATTAAACTTGCTGAAACGCTGTTCAAATTCAAAGCTCAGAATCTTCATCTTCATCAAAGCTCACTACATTGCTGTTGTAATATATTAGTGAGATTAAGCTTAAACGTTAAGAGAAATATCACAGTTTGTGATTATAGCTTTTAAGAAGCAATTGTAATACTCTTAGAATTGATTACATTAAGTTGTAAGGAACTAGAGTGATCGTGTGGATCAGAATACTCTAGGAAGTCTTAGAGGTTATCTAAGCAGGTTGTAACTAGAGTGATCGTGTGGATCAGTATACTCTAGAAAAGTCTTAGAGGGTATCTAAGCAGTTGTTCCTGGAGTGATCAGTGTGTGATCAGAAGACTCTGGAAGACTTAGTTGCTGACTAAGTGGAGAACCATTGTAATCCGTGCGATTAGTGGATTAAATCCTCAGTTGAGGTAAATCATCTCTGCGGGGGTGGACTGGAGTAGTTTAGTTAACAACGAACCAGGATAAAAATAACTGTGCAATTTATTTTTATCTGTCAAGTTTTTAAAGCTACACTTATTCAAACCCCCCCTTTCTAAGTGTTTTTCTATCCTTCACCAAGATCTAATTCGGTCACCACGAACGGTACTGACACGATCAACATTCAAAGATCTAATTCTATCATCACGAACGGTGTAGACACGATCATCCTTCCAAGATCTAATTCGGTCACCACGAATGGTACTGACATGGTCAAAATTTAAAGATCTAATTCTATCATCACGAACGGTGTAGACACGATCATCCTTCAAAGATCTAATTCAATCACCACGAACGGTGCTGACACAATCAACATTCAAAGATTTAATTCGGTCACCATAAACGGTGCTGACACGATCGACCTTCAAAGATCTAATTCGGTCACCATGAACGGTGCTGACACGATAAACATTCAAAGATCTAATTCTATCATCACGAACGGTGTAGACGCGATCATCCTTCAAATATCTAATTCGGTCACTACGAACGGTGCTGACACGATCAACCTTCAAAGATCTAATTCGGTCACCACGAACGGTGCTGACATGATCAACATTCAAAGATCTAATTCTATCATCACGAACGGTGTCGACACGATCATCCTTCAAAGATCTAATTCAGTCACTACGAACGGTGCTGACACGATCAACCTTCAAAGATCTAATTCGGTTACCACGAACGGTGCTGACACGATCAATATTCAAAGATCTAATTCTATCATCACGAACGGTGTAGACACGATCATCCTTCAAAGATCTAATTCGGTCACCACGAACGGTGGTGACACGATCAATCTTCAAAGAAAAAGGCAAATACAATCCATATGAAGATTCATTCTGACACTCATCAATACACTGGATCCAGTCTAATGTACGACTCATCCTAAGTACATCCCTTCAGATATAGGCTAACGTATGGTTATTTCTAGCAACCATATGACATTTCCTCAGATCTAGTCTAGCGTACGACTCATTCTGATCCTTACCTTATCTCCAAAAATGGATGGCATCTACAAGCCCATCTCCAACAAACACCTCTCAATACATTGAGCTCAAATACAGTCTAACGTACGACTCATTCTGACTTTTATATTATCAAAAACCAGATGGCATCTTTAAGCCCATCCTCGATAACTTTCTGTCAACATCCAGATGGCATCGTTAAGCCCATCTCCGATATGAGTTCCTGCATCAAAAAGGGAAAATATCTGGGTGTTCTAGTGTTCAATCCTCTTCTACCTTCAGATTCCAACAGGCCCAAAGGCCTATCTACATACTCAGGTTTAAGAAGATTGAACAGGGGCATCTGTCAAACCCCAAAATTTGCCCTCTCATTTTTAAAGACAAAAATCTTCAAATGCAAAAATAATTGAAGAGGACACCCTTAGCTTTCCAACAAATTCAAAATTATTCCCAAATAATGAAAATTGAGAAAATTATGGCTGGTGAAAGTTGGGAAATTCTGAGTCGGTGCATAAAGTCCAAATTGAGCAAATTCATTATTGGGCCACAGTTTTAATCCAATCACCCCTTAAATTATTTTATTTCAATTGTTTTGATTTATTCATTTAAATAATTCAAAATAAGGAAAATAAAATAAATTAAGCTCTTATAGTGAGGTCCTAGCCCATTTTCCTTTTAACCTAATATTTTCTTATAAATAACTAACAACCCTTATTTTTAACGATTCACCAACCATTCACCTCTACCAAATTCTCTGTTCCCATACACTAACAACAAATAACTCTCATAATTTTAAACTCATCCACAAAAAAACCTTTACCATTGTTTCTGACAGTTATGAATAATCTTCCGTCACTCAAATCCGGTTGCAGCAGAGTGATAAATTTTTCAGCCTATCAGCCGAATTCTGAAACTACTATTTTGATTTGCTCCGAATTCTAAAGGATTTCGACGCTCAAAATCGCAAATTCCTCATTTTTCTATTTTATTTGATTTAATTTCTATTTTCATATTTTCGAAAAAATCTCAAAAAATTTGTAGTTTTGTTATCTTATTTTATTTGATTTATAATCAAGTTTTTATATTTTTTTGATTTTATTTTGATCACTTTTCTATTTTTCCATTTGTTTTCTTAACCGTAACATTGCAGTGGTTTATGAACAGGTTTCCTATGGATTAACCAAGTGGAAGGAGCTTTATTCCTTGACCTCAAGGGGTGCCCTAAGTGTTTTTTTGACCAAAAGCCTTTTGGCTTTTGACCAAATCAAGGTTATTCGTATTTGGCCAAAAACCTTTTGGTTTTTGACCAAATCAAGGTTATTCGTAATTTTGGCCACAATTTAATTTTCTAAACCCCAATTCTTTTTTTATCTTATATTATTATTATTATTATTATTATACTATTATTATCATATTCTTATTATTATTATTTTTTTTGCAGGTACTTCCTTTGGCCAAAGGAGAGCAGGTGTAAATCTTATCTCCCATTTGCTACTTTCCCTTGATAACCTTGGTAAAATCTCAAATTTCCCGCTATTGACCATAAACCCTATTTTCCTAGGTAAACATAAAAATTTTAGGTTTTAATTTTTGGTTTAATTATTTTTTAGGCTAACTATATTAATTAATTTTAGGTTTTTTATTTAACCTTGATTTAATTTTTAGACTTATAATTAATTTAGAATTAGGTTTAGCCTTAACCCAAAGACCATAAAATACCCTAAAATGTATAATAGGTAGGTGTTGTCCATTAACATTCGTCTAGGTTTAACCTTTAGCTAATTAGGTTTTTTTAACCAAAATAATTAATTTAGTTAATTAGGTTTTTTTAATCCATTAGGTTTTTTTACCGATTTAATTAATTAGGTTTTAACCAATAATTAAATAAGTAATTTAGGTTAAATAATTAGAATTTTTTATTTTAATAGGGTTAGATTTTAATTTTAGGTTTACAATTAGATTTAGCCTTAAACTTCAAAAACCATAGATAACCCTAAAAACGAAGGTTAGGTAGGTATTGTCCATTAATCTTGAGCGTAGGTTTTTTTACCCATTAGGTCTCCCTTCTTAATTTTATTTTATTTTTAAATTTTTTTCTCGTCTTATAACCCTATTTTAATCAAATCCTAATTTCATTCTATTTTTATCGATTCTTTGATTTTTCCCCGCGCGTTTGATTATTTTTAATTATGTATCTGCTTCGAGGTTGTAATAATTTTAATTAGGTTTATTTTTCCGTACCTTTTGAATATTATTGTAACTGCCCCAAAGCTTTGTAATAGTTAGAGTTTTTTATTTTCGCGATCAATTCTCCCTCTATTATGTAACTGCCCCAAAGCCATGTAATAGCTTAGGTTTATTTTCTGCATTTTATTTTCTGCCTTTTTCCCCCAGTTTTTGGTTTTGTAATTCCCCCTCCCCGAAGCCTTGTAATAGCGTAGGTTTATTTTCTGCATTTTATTTCCTGCAATATTAACTGTTAGAAATTGAATAGGATTGTATGGCAAGACTAAAAGCAACATAGAATCAAACTAATTTCCAAGATTAATATAAATCAATCACTATTGTTTCACACACTCACCTTTAGGGTAATTCCTCTTATGCTGCCTTCGATTAAATAGTCAAGTGTCTCGGATGTAGGGATGCCTTAGCTTGTTGCCTACGAAAAATCATCATAAAAGATCATAGTCCCTTTAAGTTGCCTACGATTAAAAATGATCTTGTCCCTCGATGTCGCCTCGATAAATGATGATCGTCCCTTCGAATGCTAAGGTATCCTTACTGGTTGCCTTCAAATGACTATTTCATCCTTTCCTAAAGACTTTCTACCCTTCTTATTGTATGGGTAGACTTATGGCAAACGATGATTCTCGATGACCCAATACATCCAATGAAAAAGACTACCTACCCTTCTTATGGTATGGATAGTCCTTTCAAACGAAAGACTTAAAGAACAAGAAAGACAAACTTAGGGTAGGTGGCTCTTAACGGCTTGCTCACAATCAATTCAAAATTCAAATTACTTTTCACACCTCTTTTCAAAACAATTTCCCAAAGGCTACACTTATTTACAAGTTAAAGTACTTATTCCAAAAAATATTTTCTAAACACACACTACACTTTCTTTCCAACAATTCAAACAATTCAAAGTGAGCTAAGCAATTAAGAGCCCATGGATAACCATGGATACAAAGGGTGCTTACATCTTCCCTTTGTATAACCTACCCCCCGAACTCAAAATCTTTCAAAGGTCTTTCCTGTTCTTTTAGCCTTTACAATTGGATAAAATAAAAGTCGGTGGAGACTCTTACTATCCGCACATTTTTAAAAAGCCAGTTCTCCCACCGTGCTACACTTACTCACGATTACATGGGCCATGAAGTTGCCTTAATCGACTATTCAAATTCAGAAAAGGTATATGGGAACTCCCTTGATGAGAGAGTTTATTCGCTGAATTCTTTAAAGGTTTTCTTATCAGATGACGATGGTGAGGAGGTTCGCACAAAGGTCCCTATGCCCCCTTCCATTTTAACTAATGCAAAAATACAAGCTGCCAAGCGGATGAGAGAACACACTGTTGATTTTTATAGGTTTATCGAAAACTAATAATCGTGAACCTAGCGATGCTAAATTTAGGACCCACTTGGAGTATCGAGGTAGGCCGAATATAGTGTATTGGATCAAGCTCGACAGGTATTTTAAGGTTGATGAGCTATCCCATAAGGGTGTGACGTTGTTGGAGTCGAACAACACAGTCAAATACGGCTGGGCGTCTGCAAAAATAGTGGGGACCCCTTGTATTTTGAATACTAAAGAGACTATAGATGTTGATGACATCATGTTCGGTGACCCTTTGGATTGGTCGATTCATCTCGTGGGTCTGAAGAAAAGGATATGTATTTCCTTTGATGATTGCTTGTGTAGCGCTAAAAATTACTCGAGGTGTCTACACACTCGAAAAAGAACAGAGTCGCCACCGATCTTTATTTGTTCCAAAAAGGAAAGGGAAAATATCGAATAAAACCCATGAATAAAACAAATGGATAAGACGGTCATTGTAACCAAATTAGGGTTCGGGAGTCAGTTAAGCAAGGGGAAGGTATTAGCACCCCTCACCTCCATCGTACTCGATGGGACCCATTTAGCTAGTTTTATGAATGAGTGTTTGCGTTCTTTAATTTATTAATCGATAAAAGAAAAAGGATTTTTATTTTTTATTATTGTGCTCGCCAAGACATTTGTATCTTGTGCCTACGTATTCCCTCGTGCAATGGGAAAGTCAGAGCGATCGTAGTTCGGATAAAAAAAAAAAACTACGAGTTTGTTGGTTAATTTTATGAAGGATGTTTATTGTTTGGTTCAAAGGATCAAAGGTATTCAAGAGGTGTGCACCCCTTGTCACTTAATCACTTTGATTTGATTAAGAAAGATTTTAGTTGTTTGATTCAAAGGATCAAAGGTATTCAAGAGGTGTGCACCCCTTGTCACTTAATCACTTTGATTTGATTAAGAAAGATCTTTTAATCGTTTGATTCAAAGGATCAAAGGTATTCAAGAGGTGTGCACCCCTTGTCACTTAATCACTTTGATTTAATTAAGAAAGATGTTTATTCAAAAGATCAAAGGTATTCAAGAGGTGTGCACCCCTTGTCACTTAATCACTTTGATTTAATTAAGAAAGATTTTTGTTATTTGATTCAAAGGATCAAAGGTATTCAAGAGGTGTGCACCCCTTGTCACTCGATCACTTCGATTTAATTAAGAAAGAAGATTATTCAAAGGATCAAAGATATTCAAGAGGTGTGCACCCCTTGTCACTTAATCACTTTGATTTAATTAAGAAAGATTTTTGTTATTTGATTCAAAGGATCAAAGGTATTCAAGAGGTGTGCACCCCTTGTCACTCGATCACTTCGATTTAATTAAGAAAGAAGATTATTCAAAGGATCAAAGATATTCAAGAGGTGTGCACCCCTTGTCACTTAATCACTTTGATTTAATTAAGAAAGATTTTTATTCAAAGGATCAAAGGTATTCAAGAGGTGTGCACTTCTTGTCACTTGATCACTTCGATTTAATTAAAAAGAATATTTTTATTTTGGTTCAAAAGATCAAGGTATTCAAGAGGTGTGCACTTCTTGTCACTGGATCTTTCAGTTTGATTAATGTGTTTTGATTCAAAGGATCAAGGTATTCAAGAGGTGTGCACTTCTTGTCACTTGATCACTTTGTTTGATTAAAGTGTTTTAGTTCAAAAGATCAAGGTATTCAAGAGGTGTTCACTTCTTGTCACTTGACCGCTTTGATTTAATTAGAAGAAGAGATTTTTTGAAAAGAAACTCGACGTTGAATCGAGAAATTATTTGTATCGACTTGGCGTTGGACCAAGGTTTATTTATTTTTGGATTGAGAGATTATTCTAATATTTTTGGTATTTTTTATAAATAAAGAGAAAATCTAATAAAACTACATAATAAAATATTTTTGTATTTCTGAATATATTATGAAAACAAAAGCAATTTAAACAAGAGTTAAAGAAAAAAATAAAATTATTAAAGAATAAATACAACATGGGTTAAAAAAGCACAAATGGGGTGTGATTAAAAAGTGGGGCGCTGGGCCTAATTGTCCAAAGTCCAAAGCAAATATGTAATCAGCCATGGGGTGTGTTGACCGAAGTAAGGGAGTAGTCAAAGGAAAATCAATGGGCCTCAAGCACTTAAGCCCACAATATTAAAAGAAAGAGAAATGCTAGCAACACTCTCTTTTGAACACCCTCTCAAACACTTTCTCTCTTATTGGTTGAAACATGTGTGGGTCCTACTACTTTATGTGGGACCTATTTTTAAAATGAGGGGCCCACACATATATCAACCAATAAGAAAGTGAGTGCTTGAGAGAGTGTTCAAAAGAGAGTGTTGCTAGCACTCCTCTTAAAAGAAAACCCTAAAATCTAAGAAACAAAGATCTGCCCCTCTCTCTAAAAAAAACGGTCCTCACCCTTCAGACTCAGCTTTTTCGTCTTTCTCCCTCCTCTCTCGTTCTGTGTTTCGATGAACAACAACAAACAACACGACATCCTCAAATCTCTCTCGATCTCAATACTCTGCTCGCGTTTCTCTCTCGATCGATGGAGCTTTCGAAGCTCTCACATCTCTCTCGGCTTCTCTTGCTCTCTCACTCTCGCACCGCTCTCTCGGTGTAACAACAATGTCGCAGAGAAGTGGAAACAAAATATCCCTCTATGCCTCTCTCGATTTCTCACTCTCGCTGCGGAAACAACAACGGTCTCGGTTCTCTCTCGACCGCTCTCTGAAATCTCTCAGGATCTTGTCATGATTCGAGAACAATAGAGCAACACTCAAATGGTGCAGAACCAAATCAGTCCTTCACAGGGATATCAATCGACTCTCACTATTAATCTCGTAGGTAAGAACAACAATTGGACCCTTATTACCCTTTGCTATTAAATCAATAACTATGTTAGGGTTGATTAATTTCTCTCAAAAAAACATGTTATTCAGTTTTGATTTCAAGCTCTCCTCTTTAAGTGATGCATCTGGTTATTACAGGGAGAATAGAAAACGAATAAAGGTCAATAACTTTAACAAATCAGCAGCACAACATCACCTCAGCATCATGGGATTTCAGCTGAAAGAAGCTTTTCCCTTTTTGTGCTTTTCATTGGTGAATCGGTTAAGTTCAAATATGGCATCAGATGGACACAAAATGTATAGGCAGAAGCACATAAAAGAGGCAATCAGGTACAAAGTATTTTCAACATTTCGCAGAGTTTCTATATAGGTTTGAACAAGTACCTTAATCTGAGAATAGGGGTGATAGAGTTTATATATAAGCTTTCTTTATGTCTGTCAAGAACTCTTCTTCTATAAGTCTGAACTGTGATTAAGTGGCTTAGTTGTATGCAGGGAGGCTATGCTCAAATATCTCAGAGTTTCAATGTGAAAACTGAGTATTTCTTGGTATATTCTTGAGCTTTAAGTGATAGGTTAGGGTTTTCTTGAAGTGAAAGTGGGGGGCTGCCGATTTCTCCTTTTGGTTTCCTCCCTCTCTCTTCAATGAAACAGTGAACATATATAGTGCTTAGGTTTGGACATCATTCTAGGTTAGGATGGATTCAAAATCTGGTTTGGAATCAGTTTGGGAAATTCTGCAGTGAGCTTTTGCATAACAGTTTTGGTCTTGCCATTTTCTTGCTATTCTTCACTTTTTCTGCTGTACCAATGTTTTGCATTTTCCCTCTTCTTTTTCTTTTTGAAATTGGGTTTATTTTGTTGCTTTGAACCAACTATTAGTGGGCCTGCATAAACATATCCTTTGCTGATTTTTGTTGTGTTTGAATCATGTAAATGGGCTTGTATGGTCATACTTGTATGGCTGCCCCCTATCTTGATGTTATGTCACTTTGTGATTCAAATAAGGACTTTGCTTTTTTTGATTCAAGGTACATTTCGTGGAATACTTATGCAAGAACGTCGAAAGCATTGGTTGAAAGTTCAAAGATCGGAGAATGCTTGAAGACTTTCGCAAAAAATATGGAAAAAAGAACGATTGGACTCAATACTTATAGCTTTTGGTTTAGGCTTTAGGACCGATTTTTATATTTTGTGCAACTTGATTGTAATTTCTTAAATCAAATGATTAAGGATTTGTAGAATATGACTTGTAATCCTTATAATTTTCAAATGAATTTGGAATGAAGCTTCCATCTCTTTGTAAGATATAATTGCGATTGAATACAATTTGTTCTTGAAATGTCCAAGATGGAATCAAAATGTGATCTTTCTTTTTCTTGTAAGATGTAAAGCTATTGGGAATTGAATGGAGAGTGGAACCTTGTGACTTGAAATGGCTTCATGTTTAGATTCATGGACCTTGTATTTAGATGACAAGTATCTCTTATAACTTAAAGAAATTATCTTATAAGTTAACCTATAATATTGTCAAAAACATACAAACTTTGTCTCTCGAATTCTTGAATCAAACATTTGCCTTTCTTTTGCGAAATTGACACTTAATCTTGAATTCTCAAACGCAAAGAAGCACAACCTCACCCTAAACCAATGATCATGACCAAAATGATTCTTGAATTCATAAACTGAATCAACATATTGATGAAATAGAAAAACCCTGATTTCTTTCCACTAGAACCAACACTCGAATCACGCTTAATTGATATACCCAGCTTAAACCATGCAAAAAAAAAACCGATTTTGTACGAATGTCAATTGTTTGAATTCATGTCTTAGTGAGTGAATGAATGATATGCAAATGATCTAGTGGAATAAAATGTATGGGGCAAAAATTGGGGTATGACAGATGCCCCTATTTAAGTGTCTTCAATCTAGAGGTACGAAGATTGAAATCTTCGTCTCGATGTGATTGAAGGGACTTAAATACAAAAATACACAATTTTTGGCCCTAAGAACCGCAAATATGCATATGATATGTATGAATGCATATGAGGGAAATTAATGGTACAAGGTGTCACAAGAGACAAACTACCACTAGAGAAACAAAGTAAAAGACAAATGAACTCCACAAGGGAAAATCGACAAAGCGACCCAACTGGGGAAGGGATTGCAACAAAGGGATATCCAAGTCCACTTGGAAATGGAATCGAACTCCAACTGGAGAAGAGATTACAAACCTATAGGGGAAAATACCTCATAGGTAAAGAAACAAAGGATGCACCGACTTTTACTGAAGGTGGAGAAACAAAAGACACACCGATGTTTTATGAAGGTGAACTACCGACTTTTACTGAAGGTAGAGAAATAAAAGAATCACCGACGTTTACTGAAGGTGAACTACCGACTTTTACTGAAGGTAGAGAAATAAAAGAATTACCGACGTTTACTGAAGGTGAACTACCAACGTTTACTGAAGGTAGAGAAATGAAAGATACACCGACGTTTACTGAAGGTGAACTACCAACGTTTACTGAAGGTAGAGAAACAAAAGATACACCGACGTTTACTGAAGGTGAACTACCGACTTTTACTGAAGGTAGAGAAACAAAAGAATCACCGACGTTTACTGAAGGTGAACTACCAACTTTTACTGAAGGTAGAGAAACAAAAGAATCACCGACGTATACTGAAGGTGAACTACCAACTTTTACTGAAGGTAGAGAAACAAAAGAATCACCGACGTTTACTGAAGGTGAACTACCAACGTTTACTGAAGGTAGAGAAATAAAAGAATCACCGACGTTTACTGAAGGTGAACTACCGACTTTTACTGAAGGTAGAGAAATAAAAGAATCACCGACGTTTACTGAAGGTGAACTACCAACGTTTACTGAAGGTAGAGAAATGAAAGATACACCGACGTTTACTGAAGGTGAACTACCAACGTTTACTGAAGGTAGAGAAACAAAAGATACACCGACGTTTACTGAAGGTGAACTACCGACTTTTACTGAAGGTAGAGAAACAAAAGAATCACCGACGTTTACTGAAGGTGAACTACCAACTTTTACTGAAGGTAGAGAAACAAAAGAATCACCGACGTATACTGAAGGTGAACTACCAACTTTTACTGAAGGTAGAGAAACAAAAGAATCACCGACGTTTACTGAAGGTGAACTACCAACGTTTACTGAAGGTAGAGAAATAAAAGAATCACCGACGTTTACTGAAGGTGAACTACCGACTTTTACTGAAGGTAGAGAAATAAAAGAATCACCGACGTTTACTGAAGGTGAACTACCAACGTTTACTGAAGGTAGAGAAATGAAAGATACACCGACGTTTACTGAAGGTGAACTACCGACTTTTACTGAAGGTAGAGAAACAAAAGAATCACCGACGTTTACTGAAGGTGAACTACCAACTTTTACTGAAGGTAGAGAAACAAAAGAATCACCGACGTATACTGAAGGTGAACTACCAACTTTTACTGAAGGTAGAGAAACAAAAGAATCACCGACGTTTACTGAAGGTGAACTACCAACGTTTACTGAAGGTAGAGAAATGAAAGAATCACCGACGTTTACTGATGGTGAACTACCGACTTTTACTGAAGGTAGAGAAATAAAAGAATCACCGACGTTTACTGAAGGTGAACTACCAACGTTTACTGAAGGTAGAGAAATGAAAGATACACCGACGTTTACTGAAGGTGAACTACCAACGTTTACTGAAGGTAGAGAAACAAAAGATACACCGACGTTTACTGAAGGTGAACTACCGACTTTTACTGAAGGTAGAGAAACAAAAGAATCACCGACGTTTACTGAAGGTGAACTACCAACTTTTACTGAAGGTAGAGAAACAAAAGAATCACCGACGTATACTGAAGGTGAACTACCAACTTTTACTGAAGGTAGAGAAACAAAAGAATCACCGACGTTTACTGAAGGTGAACTACCAACGTTTACTGAAGGTAGAGAAATAAAAGAATCACCGACGTTTACTGAAGGTGAACTACCAACGTTTACTGAAGGTAGAGAAATAAAAGAATCACCGACGTTTACTGAAGGTGAACTACCGACTTTTACTGAAGGTAGAGAAATAAAAGAATCACCGACGTATACTGAAGGTGAACTACCAACTTTTACTGAAGGTAGAGAAACAAAAGAATCACCGACGTTTACTGAAGGTGAACTACCAACGTTTACTGAAGGTAGAGAAATAAAAGAATCACCGACGTTTACTGAAGGTGAACTACCAACGTTTACTGAAGGTAGAGAAATGAAAGATACACCGACGTTTACTGAAGGTGAACTACCAACGTTTACTGAAGGTAGAGAAACAAAAGATACACCGACGTTTACTGAAGGTGAACTACCGACTTTTACTGAAGGTAGAGAAACAAAAGATACACCGACGTTTACTGAAGGTGAACTACCGACTTTTACTGAAGGTAGAGAAACAAAAGAATCACCGACGTTTACTGAAGGTGAACTACCAACTTTTACTGAAGGTAGAGAAACAAAAGAATCACCGACGTATACTGAAGGTGAACTACCAACTTTTACTGAAGGTAGAGAAACAAAAGAATCACCGACGTTTACTGAAGGTGAACTACCAACGTTTACTGAAGGTAGAGAAATAAAAGAATCACCGACGTTTACTGAAGGTGAACTACCGACTTTTACTGAAGGTAGAGAAATAAAAGAATCACCGACGTTTACTGAAGGTGAACTACCAACGTTTACTGAAGGTAGAGAAATGAAAGATACACCGACGTTTACTGAAGGTGAAGGGATCTTCATCAAAGGTGTAAATTAAATAAACTCTTGATCCAAATTTCATTGATTTTAGAGGTCTAAATGATTAGAGAAAAAGCAATCCAAGAATGAATTGGAGAGAAACGGTAAACCAAGACTCTTCCTCATGAGGAATAAGCTCATCTAAGGATTTATCCTATCCGAAATGGAAAGGAAAGCTAAAGCAAAACACTCCCACGAGGGATAAACTCAATGGGGAATTTAGAAAGGATATACATTTTTCTGCTTAGGGCTGACACTCTATTGGAGAGACGGAATATACTACTTGGTGATAAACACAACCAAAATGGATTTAGGATCATTAGGAAATGCAAATGTGCATGAAAGGTCTAAGTATGAATGTATGAATGCCATGCACATGCTGACAAAAATGAACAAAACAGATAAACTGGAGATCTTCAAAACATCATAGTACAACGAGATACTCGACTAATCTCAATTGGATGGAGACTTCTACATAGAGTTTGTCTTTTATAACATCTTCTAGAAGAAATAAATTTATGCTGGAGACGAGAAAAATTTGATGGGAATAACATCCATTAGGGAAATAAACCCTAGAGGGAAACCACACTTATCGGAGAAACTTACTAGCAGCGGAACCACACTTACTGGGATAACCCAAAGCGAAACTGGAAACATCAATTGTTGGAAAAGCTTCAAAACTGCTTGGGGAATCAGGACCACCACTTAGGAAAAAATAGAATCAGCTTACTCCATTGGGGAAATTAAAAAATCGACTGGAAAAAACCCCCAAAATTCTTAAGGTTTCAAACGCTATCAATAATGCAGCAAATAAACCAACCGAAGGAGAAACACCATCAACCAAACAAATCATGATTCACAAATCATTGAGGAATCTTATGCACTGTTATAAATGAGGATTTGAGATCTTATGCCCCTATGCTTGGCACTTGGAAGAAGATTGCCCCTGAATGATGAGCCCCTCAAGTGACTGACTTTAACATTTCAGTAATGTAACATGCCCCAGTGTGAGCCTTTGAGAGACTTTGTCTCGAGGTAACTGCCTCAGATCGACTGGATCTTGTAATAACTTGCCCCAAGTTGACTATGCTTGGGAAGAATGTGCCCCTGATTGAATCACTTGCAGATACCTAATTTCACACATCTGCGATTCCTTTAATGCTAAGTGCTGACTTGCAAATAAAACAGTTTATTCAAAAATGGTAATTTTAATGGAACACATATGCAAAATTTTGAAAACAAATCATTTATTGGAATGGTAAAAGGTATAACAAAAGGTGAGTCCTTATGAGGAAATTTTTATTTTGAAATTCAATTTGTGAAAGATAACGTGACAGCATGATGTCAACACAAATGATTAGCAAAGTAAATTAGGAGTCAAGTTAACACAACCTTGCAGTAGTATGCTTTCAAAATAAACCTTGCTTCAATTAGGTCTTTTTAGGGGTTGTAATGTGGTCTGGTTCACGGTTTATGAAACAAAGGATATAGGCTCAAATTTTGATTTTAACCCACCCATTCTTCATAATGTTCTTCAGTCCTAAGTTCAGTTGACTTTTTTAGTATTCAATTTCCAATAAGGATTACAAATGATTGCTCGAGAACCAATGGATTCTAAGGTGGCAGTCACCTATTCTTCTTTGGAAGTCACACAAGTTTGTTCTTGCTTTTCTTTTGACAATGATCTTTTATGATATTTCAATCTAGCGGAATGCCCTAATTTTTGCCTAAGTCTCCTTTTTAGGTTTTGACTTAGCGGGCCTTTCTATTTTTTCTTCTTTTTTTTATTCTTTTTTTTTATTTTTTTATTTTTTGAACAACTTGTGTGACGTTTGTCCATTTGATTAGAGAATCTATAAATTGTCTGCAACTTTGATGGTTCAAGAGAGCACAACCTTCAAAAACTTTAGATTTTTACGACTTCTTCGACATTGTGTACGAAGAGAGGACGCAGTTGAACCTCTTTTTGGGATGGTTACTTCAAAAATGAATGATTCTCTTGGAAATGAATTAATCATTGTAACTGAATAACTACCCTGCCCCAGGTTCAAGATTAAGGTTTTTAATTTCTTGTAGAAATAAACTCCAACTCCTAGGCTCAAAGGGGTTAACGAGGGATTATCTTCCTTATAACTCCAGTGTTTGGGGATTTGAAACAATGCCTGTACATCGTCAGCAAAGTTTTATTTAAAAGCATACTATTTCAATTCGGGTATTTTGTTTTCATCATTCTCCCTCCAATACTTGCTTAAACAAAAGTACGATAAAGAAAAGGAAATGGGAGAAACAAAGACATATTTTGGTTTTGTTTTTGTAAAGAAAGTAAAAAAACAGAGTGAAACGAATGGATTGATTCAAAACTTGCATTCATTTCATTAATACTACCATTAAGTTTAACAATGTTTTTAAAAGCAAATAAACACTTAGCAATCAAGGAAAAAACTACAAATGCAAATGATAAAAGTGGCTCAATGATCTTCTTTGATTGGCTTTGAGGAGACGATTCAGGAAGTCATCACACTGATCATGGCATAGGATTGGTGACCATATTAGGACTGATATCCTTGAAAGAGAGTATCTCATTGTCAATCAGATCTTGAACTATTTCCTTCAGGACATTGCAATCTTCAATGGAGTGACCTGATATCCCACTATGAAAATCACACTTGACGTTTGGATCGTATTCCTTGGGAAATGGAAACTTTGCAGGTTGGGTTGGTCTGGGAGCCACCAATGAGTTCTGAATCAACACAGGATACAACTCTGTATAAGTCATAGGAATAGTATCAAAGCGGCGAGGCCTCTTTTGTTGTTTCCTCAATGTTTTATTCAGCTTCTTTCCTTGCCACTGATAACCTTGGCTTTGTCGAGGGATAGGCAAAGATTGTTGATCAGGAATTTTTGAAAAGGAGGGTTGAGGAAGATCCATAGGAGACGGGCCATAGGCTTCCACTTGAGCAACCACTGAATGATACAACCTTTGGGCTATAGGAGCATGCACTTCTGGTGCAATGATCGGTGGAGAGATTTCTCCACCTTTCAGTAAGATTTCCAGAATTCCCATGATATGCTTCATCTGCTCCCTCAACTGGCTAACTTCCACTCTCAACAACTTTTGGTCTTGTTGAAGTTCTTCCATAGTCTTGAGGAATCAGTTTCTAGTCAATGTTTCGAGGAATCAACTTGACGATTGAGGGTGACTGAATGAAAGAGACAGTTGGAATGAGGTATAAGGACAACATGGATGTATGCATGATGCAAATGATATGCAACGGCATGCAATATTGGATGTAAAGCGTGATAACAAAACAACCTATAGGAAGGCTCCTTGAGTTAGGATAGTTCTAAGTTCTTTACCCAAAAAATCCCCTCACAAGGTTAGCTCTAAAGTTTTTGGATATAACGGTTCCTAGAGGCACCCAAGCATGATCAGAATTTCATCATTTCATCATGCGACAGGTGAACCGTCTTATAACGAACTTCATGAATATGCAACCTCTAGGCGAGGTTATTGTATCAATCAGACAAGGAGTGCACCTTGGGGATCGATACATAACTTCTTTAGATGGAACAGGTTCTAAAAGGTCCTTGGAGTTAGCGACAAAATCAGATTTCGGCCATGCGATGGGCGAACCATCTTATGACAAATCTCATGACCAAGTCTCCTCCAAGTGGGGTTTTCGTATTAGCCATTCAAGGTGTTCACCTTGGGGACTAGCACTACACAACCACCTCCTAACTTATGTTTTTCTCTTGTTTTTCAAAAGCTCGGGTAGAGAGCTTCACTCAGGTATCATTCCCATATCCACAAATGAGTATATACAGAAATAAATAAAAGCGGTAAAACAGGAGTAAAGAAACATAAATAATACGAGAATAAATATAAAGAACATAAGCATAAAAACACAAGTATAAACAAACAAAAGCAAACACTTAAAACATAAAATAAACTAAACTAGGGTTGACTCTCTTAGGATAGTCCCCAGCAGAGTCGCCAATTCTGTAGCGCTAAAAATTACTCGAGGTGTCTACACACTCGAAAAAGAACAGAGTCGCCACCGATCTTTATTTGTTCCAAAAAGGAAAGGGAAAATATCGAATAAAACCCATGAATAAAACAAATGGATAAGACGGTCATTGTAACCAAATTAGGGTTCGGGAGTCAGTTAAGCAAGGGGAAGGTATTAGCACCCCTCACCTCCATCGTACTCGATGGGACCCATTTAGCTAGTTTTATGAATGAGTGTTTGCGTAATGTTTGCGTTCTTTAATTTATTAATCGATAAAAGAAAAAGGATTTTTATTTTTTATTATTGTGCTCGCCAAGACATTTGTATCTTGTGCCTACGTATTCCCTCGTGCAATGGGAAAGTCAGAGCGATCGTAGTTCGGATAAAAAAAAAAAACTACGAGTTTGTTGGTTAATTTTATGAAGGATGTTTATTGTTTGGTTCAAAGGATCAAAGGTATTCAAGAGGTGTGCACCCCTTGTCACTTAATCACTTTGATTTGATTAAGAAAGATTTTAGTTGTTTGATTCAAAGGATCAAAGGTATTCAAGAGGTGTGCACCCCTTGTCACTTAATCACTTTGATTTGATTAAGAAAGATCTTTTAATCGTTTGATTCAAAGGATCAAAGGTATTCAAGAGGTGTGCACCCCTTGTCACTTAATCACTTTGATTTAATTAAGAAAGATGTTTATTCAAAAGATCAAAGGTATTCAAGAGGTGTGCACCCCTTGTCACTTAATCACTTTGATTTAATTAAGAAAGATTTTTGTTATTTGATTCAAAGGATCAAAGGTATTCAAGAGGTGTGCACCCCTTGTCACTCGATCACTTCGATTTAATTAAGAAAGAAGATTATTCAAAGGATCAAAGATATTCAAGAGGTGTGCACCCCTTGTCACTTAATCACTTTGATTTAATTAAGAAAGATTTTTGTTATTTGATTCAAAGGATCAAAGGTATTCAAGAGGTGTGCACCCCTTGTCACTCGATCACTTCGATTTAATTAAGAAAGAAGATTATTCAAAGGATCAAAGATATTCAAGAGGTGTGCACCCCTTGTCACTTAATCACTTTGATTTAATTAAGAAAGATTTTTATTCAAAGGATCAAAGGTATTCAAGAGGTGTGCACTTCTTGTCACTTGATCACTTCGATTTAATTAAAAAGAATATTTTTATTTTGGTTCAAAAGATCAAGGTATTCAAGAGGTGTGCACTTCTTGTCACTGGATCTTTCAGTTTGATTAATGTGTTTTGATTCAAAGGATCAAGGTATTCAAGAGGTGTGCACTTCTTGTCACTTGATCACTTTGTTTGATTAAAGTGTTTTAGTTCAAAAGATCAAGGTATTCAAGAGGTGTTCACTTCTTGTCACTTGACCGCTTTGATTTAATTAGAAGAAGAGATTTTTTGAAAAGAAACTCGACGTTGAATCGAGAAATTATTTGTATCGACTTGGCGTTGGACCAAGGTTTATTTATTTTTGGATTGAGAGATTATTCTAATATTTTTGGTATTTTTTATAAATAAAGAGAAAATCTAATAAAACTACATAATAAAATATTTTTGTATTTCTGAATATATTATGAAAACAAAAGCAATTTAAACAAGAGTTAAAGAAAAAAATAAAATTATTAAAGAATAAATACAACATGGGTTAAAAAAGCACAAATGGGGTGTGATTAAAAAGTGGGGCGCTGGGCCTAATTGTCCAAAGTCCAAAGCAAATATGTAATCAGCCATGGGGTGTGTTGACCGAAGTAAGGGAGTAGTCAAAGGAAAATCAATGGGCCTCAAGCACTTAAGCCCACAATATTAAAAGAAAGAGAAATGCTAGCAACACTCTCTTTTGAACACCCTCTCAAACACTTTCTCTCTTATTGGTTGAAACATGTGTGGGTCCTACTACTTTATGTGGGACCTATTTTTAAAATGAGGGGCCCACACATATATCAACCAATAAGAAAGTGAGTGCTTGAGAGAGTGTTCAAAAGAGAGTGTTGCTAGCACTCCTCTTAAAAGAAAACCCTAAAATCTAAGAAACAAAGATCTGCCCCTCTCTCTAAAAAAAACGGTCCTCACCCTTCAGACTCAGCTTTTTCGTCTTTCTCCCTCCTCTCTCGTTCTGTGTTTCGATGAACAACAACAAACAACACGACATCCTCAAATCTCTCTCGATCTCAATACTCTGCTCGCGTTTCTCTCTCGATCGATGGAGCTTTCGAAGCTCTCACATCTCTCTCGGCTTCTCTTGCTCTCTCACTCTCGCACCGCTCTCTCGGTGTAACAACAATGTCGCAGAGAAGTGGAAACAAAATATCCCTCTATGCCTCTCTCGATTTCTCACTCTCGCTGCGGAAACAACAACGGTCTCGGTTCTCTCTCGACCGCTCTCTGAAATCTCTCAGGATCTTGTCATGATTCGAGAACAATAGAGCAACACTCAAATGGTGCAGAACCAAATCAGTCCTTCACAGGGATATCAATCGACTCTCACTATTAATCTCGTAGGTAAGAACAACAATTGGACCCTTATTACCCTTTGCTATTAAATCAATAACTATGTTAGGGTTGATTAATTTCTCTCAAAAAAACATGTTATTCAGTTTTGATTTCAAGCTCTCCTCTTTAAGTGATGCATCTGGTTATTACAGGGAGAATAGAAAACGAATAAAGGTCAATAACTTTAACAAATCAGCAGCACAACATCACCTCAGCATCATGGGATTTCAGCTGAAAGAAGCTTTTCCCTTTTTGTGCTTTTCATTGGTGAATCGGTTAAGTTCAAATATGGCATCAGATGGACACAAAATGTATAGGCAGAAGCACATAAAAGAGGCAATCAGGTACAAAGTATTTTCAACATTTCGCAGAGTTTCTATATAGGTTTGAACAAGTACCTTAATCTGAGAATAGGGGTGATAGAGTTTATATATAAGCTTTCTTTATGTCTGTCAAGAACTCTTCTTCTATAAGTCTGAACTGTGATTAAGTGGCTTAGTTGTATGCAGGGAGGCTATGCTCAAATATCTCAGAGTTTCAATGTGAAAACTGAGTATTTCTTGGTATATTCTTGAGCTTTAAGTGATAGGTTAGGGTTTTCTTGAAGTGAAAGTGGGGGGCTGCCGATTTCTCCTTTTGGTTTCCTCCCTCTCTCTTCAATGAAACAGTGAACATATATAGTGCTTAGGTTTGGACATCATTCTAGGTTAGGATGGATTCAAAATCTGGTTTGGAATCAGTTTGGGAAATTCTGCAGTGAGCTTTTGCATAACAGTTTTGGTCTTGCCATTTTCTTGCTATTCTTCACTTTTTCTGCTGTACCAATGTTTTGCATTTTCCCTCTTCTTTTTCTTTTTGAAATTGGGTTTATTTTGTTGCTTTGAACCAACTATTAGTGGGCCTGCATAAACATATCCTTTGCTGATTTTTGTTGTGTTTGAATCATGTAAATGGGCTTGTATGGTCATACTTGTATGGCTGCCCCCCTATCTTGATGTTATGTCACTTTGTGATTCAAATAAGGACTTTGCTTTTTTTGATTCAAGGTACATTTCGTGGAATACTTATTTCTTCTTTTTTCCTTTCCCTGTAATACTGGCCAGGTTTTTATGCCTTGGCTAAATAACAATATTCATATAAACATATTTTTTTACCTCGACGAGTTGTGGCTTCATTGAGTCCTTATTAGATAAAAATGTTATTGCATTTGGGCTTGCAAGTTATACCTGCAGTTTAAAGCTTGTTTGCCTCCGAGGCGATTTAGATTTTGTTTGCCTCAAAGGCCTTGCTAGTGTTTGTAACACATTGAAATCTAGATACATTATTTAACTAGTTATTTAATTGATTTAGTGTTAATATATGAGTTAACATGAGTACTATGATTTAACTGTGAATTATGTGATGTTTGATGAATATAACGTGTGATGTCTATGTGTGATGTAGGTGGGGTAGTATGGATTAAGGCGTTGGTTAAAATAACATAATAATAATATAAATAATTGGTATAATCGTTTAGAATTACTAATTAGAGTTATTATTATCTATTATTAAATAAATAATATATAATGATATGGTGTAGAAATTTTGAGGGCAAGGTAAGAAGTTAAGTGAGGGTAAGATGGGAAGACCATATTAAGGGTCCAAGGGTTAAACTAGGAAAAAGTGAGTGTCAATGATCATTTTGTGCGATTGTAAAGTTGAGAAGAGCGCGGATAAGAAGCTAAGGCACGAAGAGAAGAGGGAGAATCCATCTGTAGAGTTTGGAACAAGGATCAATAGCTATAATCTAAGGTAAGGGGGTTAATCTTGATTATTATAAGGGTTAATAAACTTTTTGGTCCCTCTAAATATTGCAGATTTCGTTTTTAGTCCCTCCAAAATTTTCCTTTAAGAAATCGTCCCTTCAAAAATTTTCGTCTAAACTATTGGTCCCTAACGTCAAATTTGCTAGAAATTAGCTACGACTTTAGCCACCGATTAACTACGAAATTTGACGTTAGGGACCAATAGTTCGGAAGAAAAATTTTGAAGGGACGATTTCTTAAAGGAAAATTTTGGAGGGACTAAAAACAAAATCTGCAATATTTAAAGGGACGAAAAAGTTCATTAACCCTTATTATAATTGGTTTAGGGTTTAGATAATTGTAGGATGCGTTTTGGGGTTTTTGTTGAATGATGATGATTTTGGTAAATTTGCGATACAAGTTGTTAGTGAGAACTATGATGAGATTGTGCATAATAGTGTTGTATTAATGAAATTGTTGATGATGATGTTTGTATGCTATGATTGTGTGTGATATGAAGTGATGATGTGAATCGATGTTGAAGTACCATAAATTGGTGCCTATGATGAATGTTATAATATGCTTTGATGTTACTATCTGGTATATGTGAAATACTATGTGTTTTTGGACTGAATTGGGATTGAAATCGCAAGTTGGAATGGCATGGAACAACATCGAAATTAAACCCAACTGCAAAGTTGTAGATATCGCGCTTTTGTCGGGAGAGCTAGTCGCGAGCTAGGAGCGCGTCAGTTGCTTCGACTTCGCGGGGCCAATGAAGCAACGGAAATCTCAATCACTCATTTTTACGGGAAAATGAAGCAGCGAGACCTTTATCGCTCATTTCACCGAGCGAGCGGGAAGCGAGCAGAGCGCCTCCAGGGCACTGGGCGAGCTTGGAGCGAGTAGTCTTTGTCTTTTTTCTTTAAAATGTTGTAACTTGAGTTTCAGGACTCCGTTTGACGCGCCATTCGAAGCGTTGGGAAGCCGACACATAGAACTATAATATAATTTAGTCATATGAGTGATTTGATGCATGATTCCAATACCTATGTGTTTGTATGATTGAATTGTTGTAGATTATGACGTTAGGATGTTCTAATTTTGACAATGAATGTGATTCCAATACCTATGCATGATTCCATATGTTGTTAGGATACTGGTCCAGAGATGGCCCAATCCCATAGTGTGGATTGAGTGCAATTTTGTGAAATGCTCTAGTTCCAAGAATGAATCAATCCTATTGGTGAGGATCTTTGGAAAAGATGACGGAGTCATCAATGAAGTTTTGGTACCACATGCATGAGTTTTATGTCATTGCATTGCATTATTTGTGACATTACACAGTGATTGATTAAGTGATGTTTGTGATGATGTGTGAATTAATGATGTCTTGGTGATGATTGTTGAGTGATGACATGATGATGTTGTGAGGGAATCACTTATGTGAATCTGTATGAGTATATATGTGAAATATGATGATATATGGAATCTGTGATATTTAGTGTGTAACTACTATATTTATTTCCTCCACTTTTATAATGATTAAGATTTCTCACCCTTTTTGCTTGAAAATGTTGCCTTGATGTGTGGATTGTAACACCCTTCTAAAACCCCCATGATTTTCACGAATATTTTTAATAAATAAATAAACGTAAAACAAAAGCAAGGATGTCACATCTTCATACAACTTCATATAACAATTAATCCTGCTCCGTAACACGGGTTGTAAAACATTCAAACATAAGTAGTATCTTTAGTGCCATTAATCAAGTTACTTCAAAACTTCGCAGTGGAATAAATATATCTTAGAAACTTCTTTATAATTAATCATTAACATGAAAGGTAGTTCAAACATCAACAAAATCACCATACTTCGTGTTTATAACTTGATGATTATAAAAGTAATACAAACTCTTCAAAATAACAAAGTGCTCAAGGTTCACAATCAATCGATCCCAATCCCGATGTTACATTTCAAAGCAAGACCCACTAGACTCAACGACACTAAACTTGATCACCTACACATTACCCACGTGTAGGTAACATTCAAACAGGCAGGGTGAGTAAATTGCAATCATCATAAAAAACATAAGTAATTGATATAGTATTCATGGCATGGGAATAACAACAACATGGCATCAATTTATTACATTCTATCACATAACAACAATCACCAGTTCTTCACGTCACAACATCATAAGTCCAAGAATCAATAAAATACATCGCTTAAAATATACCAAGCATCATCTTCTAAGAATCAATTAAAGACATCACTTAAAATATACCAAGCATCATCTTCTAAGAATCAATTATAGACATCACTTAAAATATACCAAGCATCATCTTCTAAGAATCAATTATAGACATCACTTAATCCAGGTATTGTGCAATGCCACAAATAATGAAATGCAACTTCATAAGACTCATGCATGTGGTACCAAAATAAGGGATTAAACCCATCTCACCGATCCAAACACCACCAGGATACGGCCACCGCCAACTCACTAATTCCACACAATGGGAATTAGCTACCACTGATCCAAACACCACTGGGATACAACCACAAATAATGATTACGAATGCATGCACAACATATAGCATACTAATCATCATCACCAAATCAAGATGAACAATATCATCCTAAAATAACTCACCGAAAGCAATACCGAGTATAGTGTATTCATGCTTCAACACCATTCAAACAATCACATTATACATAATTCACACCGAACACAACATCAACATTACAATTATGTTGGCATAACATCACCACATGGTCACATTTATCCAATTATACACACAATGTACAAACACACCATAAATGGATTAAATCGAGATTTTCAAAATAAAATCGAGTCATTGCATATTAGGCTAATCCATTAGATAGGATACTCAATAACCTTTCCAACGCACAAAACAACGACCAAAACGGACTTACGGTTCAAAAGTTATGACCTTCGAAAAATCTGTCAAAAATTGAATGTTGTGAGCCGACGCATAGATGATTTTCCCCCTTTGGGTTCACTCAGGCCGACCCTATGGTCGAATCATACTGGATAATTTTTTTGCATGAGCCAACGCAGAGATCCCTTGAGTCGACACATGGCAGTTTTATGCAGAATTTTTCTGCGATTTTGTGTTTCTAGGTCTACGATTCCTTGACTCCAAAATCTACTTTTTCCATTATTTTAAACAATTTTAAGCCTTCTAATACATGTATAAAACTATGGTTATTAACTACACCATCTTAACACAATTTTTATTAATCTATTGCATATTAGCACATCTAAATCACCAAAATTCATCATTTCATCATCAAACCCTCATAACCCAAAATTTACCAAAACCCAATCATACAATTATCAATCACTTAAACCATTTATGATAATCTAGATAAACTCCCCATACTTTATATTGAATCTTGCTATCAAATCCTCTTCTTGTTCTACGATTCCCATTTGTCTCTCTATGCCCTGGCTCTTGCTTTGCCTTTACCTCTTTTCCAATTCTCCAACTTTTTTACGACTGAATGAATATCTCTCATTTTAACCTAGTTTAACCCTTGGACCCTTTCTATTATCTTCCCATCTTACCCTCACTCATTCTCCTCAACTTACCATCTTGCCCTTAATATCTCTAACACTAAAATAACTCTTATTTTTCTAATTAAATTAATTCCACTTATTAATCTAATTATTATAATTATTTTCAAATACTCTAAAATCACCTAATACATCTAAGCATCACATAAATCACTACAACACCACATGATTTATCAAAACATCACATAAGTCATCACTATAAATCATCACAAGAACTCAACATAATATCACATATTCAAATACTTCACAAAAATCACTAAAATATCATTTATGTCAAATACTTCACAATGACTTATAGATTTACGCTAATTAATTAAATAAATAATTAGTTCTAGAATTTGGGGTGTTACATGGGTAACTTGCAGGTAATCAAGAATAGACGTAGAAGCTCGAGGATAGCTTTATGGAGTCTTTTAGTGCTTTATTTTTTTTAATAAAGAGGGTCTTGCTCTACGTAACATTGGGGTTTTTGGGATAGCTTGAATAAAACTATATGTTCTTTGTTGACATGATGTTATGAGATGTTTTTATTTGTTTAAGTTGCTTTAAATATAATTTATGAATCATGAAGAAGTGATAGTATATTAATTGTTACATTAGTGGGATAAAGGTGTTTTGAGACAATAATGTTGCTGCGATGTTTCAAGTTTCATGATGATATTATCAAAGAGATAAATGTTTTAAATTTCTTAAACCCGTGCTACGGAGCAAGACGTTTTTATTATGATGTTTCTATGAAGATGTGACACCCTTGATGATGATTCGTGCTTATTTATTTGATAGAATTTTTGCGCATAATCGTGGGGCTTTAGTAGGGTGTTACAATGTTCACTAATAGGATGAAAGTCTACACCGCAGCAGCTGCAAGGTGTTGTCTGCTTTGAGTGTGAGAACCCTTACGGCTTTTCCTTACTTCAAAATTTGTAGTCACAATTGGAGTTTCGTTTTTACTATCCCCAATTGAGAAGATTTATTGTACTTTATCCATGTCACTATGAACTGTTTTCGACCAAAGGTAAGGTTCGTGTCCTTGCCCCAAGGGGTGGCCTGGTTCGGGGTGGATGCCTCCGGTCTCCACTGTCAATGCTTTTGGAATGGATAGTTTCTAAGAGAGGGATGCGCTAGATAGGTTAAGAAGAATGCTTTTTAAACGTGAGTCGGACTTTTAAGACATATTGCCTGTTATTTACAACATTGTTCACTAGCAAAACTCCAAGGTGTTGGAAAAATGTTTCTTCGTCTAGAATAAAGCCTTCAACACATTTATCCTCGAGCAAATACAGTGCAAGAAGTCGATTTGAGAAGAAATCGTCCCGAATTGTCAAAGTCGTTCACCGCAAAAGAAGAAAGGAAAGTCAATAAATCAAAAGAGTTCTCCAAAGGAGATAAACGTAATTATTCCCCTAGGAGTCTGGGTGGAGACCGAGGAAGTTATGCTCCATCCCAAGATCATAATGAACATCAACCAAACTGAGAACAACCTAAGCATTCTCTGTGTGTCAGATCTTGGAGAGAAAAATCGTCAAATCCATACAAAAACCTCCCAAAC
This sequence comes from Vicia villosa, assembly GCF_029867415.1. Classification (NCBI taxonomy): domain Eukaryota; kingdom Viridiplantae; phylum Streptophyta; class Magnoliopsida; order Fabales; family Fabaceae; genus Vicia; species Vicia villosa. The sequence continues at coordinate 138,481,600 of NC_081181.1, read as the reverse complement.
TGGAGGAATAATACGGGAAAGAGGATCACGGCGAACACGTGCAACTTGTTAACGACTGGCTTATTTCTTTACATTTAGGTCATTTATTTTCTTTTGTTGTATTCCCTTCTCTCTACTCCGATTTTCTTTATTCTGCTGCTTATTTCTTGTTTGTTTCACAAACTTGTTTTAAACTTTGATAATATCAAAGATTTTTTATTAGAACATTATTTTTCAAACCCCCACAATTTATCCCTCTAGTGTTTGGAGTAACTTGTCCAACATAAATTGATATTTTTTTATAAAAAAATTCTTCCACATGTTTAATGAGCTTATGATCTCATAATAATAATAATGAGGTTTTGAGTGTGAGTCATTGATGTGAATTACCTAGAAAGCCTATCTTTTATGCGATGAGATTAACTCCCCCCTCTGAAAAATCCCTTTTCTATGGTGATGAGGGCTTCTGGGCCTGCCACGCTTAGAAGATCGCTCACTTGGTCCAGAACCACTTGCACTCACTAAGCGTATCTATTGAGATTCCCTTCTTGAATAAGACGTTATATCTATTTCTTTAGGTAATGGAAATCATTTGTACAATGACCTTTTTACCTTGTAGTATTTGCACCATTTGTTGAGTTTGTGTTCAGAATAGGGATCTTGTGTAATAAACCTCTTTCAATATATATATATATATATATTCTCAGCTTGTATTTAAAGATGTGTAGTTTTTCACATGCCTATTGGATGGTGGTTTAAAAATTTCTTGTCTTTGACTAGTTAAGGGTAATTGTTCTTGCATTGACTGAAGAGTTTATTTTGCTGCTGCTTCTTTTCTTCATGTCTCAGTCTCTTTTTTGTGCATTGCATTTATCGCCCTTAACATAACACTCCACCCTCTCCTTTCTTTCCTTCATTGAGTTTACAAGTTTCTGAGCGAGGGGCTCGTTGAAACGTATAACTTTCAACTCATCCTGGAATGCTTCTATGAGAACCATATGTTTAGGGTTCACCGTCTTCATGGTGACTTCATTGAAACTTGTTAGGTATTCACGCAAGGAATCCGAATTTTTTCATACATTGAAGAGACTTGTGGTAGACACCTTGTGAAGTTTAGCGTTCAAGAATTCGTGAATAAGTTTCACAGATAAGTCTTAGTATCTGGTGATATAGAATATAGGGATATTCATATACCAACGCAAGGTCACCTCTTTCATGATTTTGGAGTAGAACTTGAATTTGAGTGCATGTTTTATGCCTTATACTGTCGTCAACACGTTGAAGGTGAAAACATGCTTCTATAAGGGTCGTTTTCCCCATCAAACATCACCAAAATAGTGGTTTGAAATTCTCGAGGATTAGAGCGTCCCTGATTTTGATAGAGAGGGGCTAAGGGCCTTTAACCTTTATTCTCTCCTAGTGTACAATTTTTTATCTCTATTGTTGTGAATTATTGTAATGGTTTCTTACATAGTTTGATTATAGCGGTACAATTCGTCCATAGTGGAATGCATATTTGCTAGGGCTTCGTGATCATCATAACTCAATGTAACACATGTGGCCTCCATTATGAAATGGCGAGTGCTTGAAAAAATTCTTGTTGAAATGGTGCGGCTCAAGAATGTTTTAGAGTGCCCTCGTGATGGTGTCAAATATACTTGCGGTAACTATAATAGTATAAACCTTGTGGGTGACACATCAAACAAGATGTCTTTAGTCAGTGATTTGTGAATACGACGACTCAACATAATGTGATATATATATATATATATATATATATATATATATATATATATATATATATATATATATATATATATATATATATATATATATATATATATATATATATCTATTACCTAATGAAACATGCAGAGTCTTAAGGCTATGTCCTTGGATTTAGTCAACATGACCCCGCCCCATCAATGATTGTGGTAGGTGACTCTTTTCCAAGGAAGTCTCCTAATATGGCAAAGTGGCCCACGCGACGAGCTCATGACCTAACTCGTTATGCCTTAATTGATACCTCTCGTGTATTCCACGTGAATGCAATATGTCGGGCTAAGATCTTTGATAATGTGTAGACCTAGGATACAATATCAATGATGCTCCAACTCTCATGCCAGTTTGTACGCGTCTCAGAGGTACCTTCCAGAGACCTTTGTTGTACTATTGAGTTAGTTTATGATTCCTTAATTACAAGTTTAAGACACCATACTGTGATGTTTCTCGTTTTTTATTTAAAATTATAGAAAAACAAAAGATTAAAATGAGCGATTAAGACACAATAGAGTATTTCATCATGCATATGTGAGGGGAAAGAAAAAGCAGTCGTTGTGGGCCCAATGTACAAAGTTTTTCATTTAACATCATTTTTCTCATTTTCAACATCTAAATAACTAACAATTGAATGAATTGCTAACTTTAGATCTAATTAATGTGTAATCCTCAAACCATATTGTGATGTTTCTCATTTTCATTGTCCTAAACTCTAATCATATACTCCCTTTGATCTTAAATATAAGAAAAGTTTACTTTTTAGGTTCATTGAAGAATCAATGTATTTGGACTACATGTAGTCCAAATACATTGATTATTCGATGAACCTAAAAAATCCAACTATTTTGATTAATAAATATTTTATAACAAATTCGTAAGCAGTCGGGTTTTTATTTTTTATTTTCACTTTTTAAACTAAGTTTTTGACATTATTAACATAAAATTAATACAATATAAACATATCTTAACATAACTTGTTATGAATTCATATTTCATAACATGAATTACTATTCAAAACTATCGGAACAATCACAACTAGACAAAATATATACATATAATCACAAAGATACTATAATTTAAATACAAAACAAATTATATTCTTCCTAACTTATTCTTTTCAATGTCTTATACGTCGCACATATGTTGTTTCCCATGCTCTTGCATCTTTTTCACCTTCGCTAGAGTCATGTCTCCAACGATGAGTGATAGGAGGCAGTGGATAATCGGGTTTCAACTTCACCAGAATCCAATGATTATTGTTAACAAAACAAACAATAAACTTATGTCTACTCACAGACATAGACCGAGATACCACAAGTAGGAAGAAATCCATATTAAGTTTACTGGACAACGAGACCAATATCACATTGTATCTAGAAGCAATATAGTAACCCATATCAAGAATCGTCATCCATTTCTCATGATCTTAAACACCTAAGCTAGATACTCGCAGCAAACTCCTAACTTTAGATATTGTGTCATATAACACCTGGAGTACAACTGACTATTTAGATAAACTTCTTCATCTAACTGCATCTGAACCAAGGACCATGACTCTTCACCCCATCAAAGTAAAGTTGTAATAGCAAAAAAACTAAAATTTCCACCCGCCTCCACATCTAAAATATCTTCAATGTAAACATATAAGAAAATAGGAATCTGAGACAAGTAAATATGTTTGCAAGACTTGCTAGACGGATGATTTGATGGAATTTTACTAGATGATCTCTTTGTCGCTTGACTTCCTTTTAAGGCCTTAGAATACTCCCAATGAGAAAAATCACGATGCATATCCCCTTTTACTCTTCTTCACTCCCCTTTTTGGCTTGTACCTCACTGGTGGTGGACATAGTGAAGTTGTGCATGGATATGTTAGTTCATGAACTTTTTTCTTCATTGTCCTCTAACCAAAAATATCCAAGTCACTAAAATACCTCTTGAACTCTTCACATTCTTCTTTTAAGTCCAATTGTGTTTCACTCTCTTCTTTAGTGACTTCATGATCTTTAATGTGTAATTTCTTCCAAAACACATAAATTGATTCTAATGGAACAGGGTAAACTTATATTTGAAGACCTGTAAGTTCATACACACACAAGATATCCCATGTGTTCCCTGAGTGAAGCGACCGCATACAACTTTGTCAGAACCAATTATTTTTACCCTTTCCAACGTGCTATATTGAGTAAAATGGAGTGTTATACCAATGCTTAATGTTGACAACACCTTTTTGAAACAATTTTATGATTGAAACTATTTGCAGCTTCGACATGGTGTTCACAACATCCATACATTAGCATAAATCTCCTCAATTAGTATTCAACATGTTTTTGAGTCTCCAATGAGAAGACTTAGCTCTATAAAATATATAATATTAAAAGATGTAATAAATAAATTGACAAGTAATTGCATAATAAAGTCAGACTCACAAGGATGTACCTGTTTGTTGTTGTGTTTCCCAAATGAGTGACTCGATTAGTCCATGCAGCAACAAACTTTTCTTTATAGAGTGTTAACCATGTTTGGTGCATATACCTCAAAATGCTGCAAGCGTTGCTCAAACTTAGACTCACTATTTGAATACATTACCTTATTCCATAGATTCATAATATGCTCTTGCCTATTAGATTCAACATTTGCACTTCATATTAACATTTTTTGAAATATGGAACATACACAACATATAAAATGAGGCTGGGAACACGACTTCCATGGCATTCATTAGGGCAAGTTCTCAATCTATCACTATGACCTTGGGAAGCAAATTCTCGAATGTGAACAAATCCTTCAACTTCTCCAGTGCCCATGTGAAGTTTTCCTCCCTTTCATGTTCGAAATAGGCAAACCGAATTGAAAATGTCAATCTTGTTAATGTAATACCAACAATCTCAAGTAGTGGGAGTCGATACCTATTTTTTTTGTATATACCCTCAAAAATCAAACCAAATGAAACATGTTCAACAACTTCACAGATTCATGATATGTCCAAAATATATCAACTATAACTTTGACAGATGTTGCATTTTCATGAATGGACCTCTAATGGTAAACCGATATGTAGATCTTGCCATATACACCTACGTTGTACTCGTCAAGTTGTTAGAATCTCTATATTTTAAAGCGATAACTATGAACCTTGACGCCATTGCTGTATTTTATCATTTCATTCACAAATTGTCTTTCAAGCGGTTTAAACGACCTAATATGTCATGACCCACTAAATCTTTAGCTAGTTTATGATTGTGAATACCACATCTAACTGTTACCTTTCAAATAATACCACTTGACACAAATCTCAATATAAATGGACATTTAAATTTTCTACTAAAAATGTCTTCAGAGGGATTTCGGTTCTTGTAGTTTTCTCCTCTCTCACAACCCATAATCAATTATCTTTCCTCTCTTTGAGCCCATTTTTTGTATCAAAAAACAGTAACAACAGTAATACCATGTTCTCTCCCAATAGATTGTGCCCACGATAACACCTCGATCTGGAAGGGAAATAACTATCAATTATAACATATAATGAATTATTTATGCTATATATACCAAAAGTCGATTTCATATTTCAAAAGATTAAAAACATTTAAGTAAACATATAATGTTAGTGATGAAGAACTGAGTAAAATATATAGAAGACTCATCCACCTCAGACACGAATAACGAATGCATGCTAAATTGAACTACCAAATATTTCAAGGGGGACAAAAATCTGGTATACCAGATTTTCAAAAAATCATGGATATCACTGTAAGTTTACAAATATCTGGACTATTTATATTTTACTGGATTTTTTTAAAAAACATTTTATAAAAATTCATTCTGAATTTTTAAAATTCCGATAAAACTCATACTAGATATTTAAAAATTTGGTAAAAATGCAACATTTTCACCTATATCAGTAAAATTATACTAGATATTTTTTTATTGGTTCTCAAGAGTGAATTTTTTAATCAAATATTAAGGTCAAATATAATAGAAAGGGTATTTTTATCAATATAAAAATTTGAGGGGTGCCAAATATAATAGTAAGGGTGCCATAACCAATTCTTGAGAACTTCCCTACTGGGTTCTAAGTTCCCGCAAAGCCCATTGGATATTGGGCCGTTTAAAATGAAACTTATTGTATTTTAGTTCTCTTAATACTACTTGTTAATTAGGCTATAAGTAAATGGAAATATATTTGATTTTAATATAATCTACATATATTTTTATATTGAAAGCATCTAACCGTAATTGATTAATTACGTTAGTGTCATTTCCAGAACATACTTTACAATTATTTTTAAAAAATATTTTCTAGACTTTTTAATTTATTGGTATAAATGTTTTTAGAGAAATTAAAATAAAAAATATCAAAACATATGTGCGTTTTTTAAGTTCAAAAATTTAATTGAATTCCTCAAAGGGTTAGATCTACCCTTACAAGTTATAAACATGTATATAATACATACATAATTCAAAATGATTTATCTTTCTACCCAAACAAACTCTGATAATTATCTGATTCTCATGAGAATCAAATCAATAGTTGAATTAAAAAACAATATTGATGATTACAAAATTCTAAACTAACTTTATCAAATCACATGATTTAATGAATGGGAGTATTTTTTATTAACTGTCAAGAAAATAGTATTTTATAGGGTTGAAAATCGTATATCATATCTCTATCTCCGTGACTCCAACAGACACAACAACAATTCAATATTTTTGTGTCAGAATAAAAAACAATCTAGTCTCCATGTGTTCAAATCAAAAGGTGACATTAATTCATATGTGCTCGCAGGTAGAGATAATCATATGATTTTCAAGTTGTGGTAATAAAAATTAAAATGAGACCAAAGAGAGTCAACTAGGTGGATACCATGAATGTTGGTAGATACATTCACAGGAAACTTTCAGTGGGGATGATCCATATGGCCCATGATTACTCATGATAGACGAGGTTCTGTTCTGGTGCCGACATCATATATAACTTGGCTAAAATGATAACAAAAAGATAAAAAACTAAAATAAAAGACAAGAGAAAAGTATTGGTTATGTTCAAAACCATGAGGCAAACTCTAGTTTTCAATGACCGAGATTTTCACCACCACAAAGCTTTTAACATATAATATCCCACAAGAAACCTCTACTAAGTAGTTAATTTCGGAGCACTAAAATTATATTTGAAGTGAGTATGAAAATTAGAAGCAATGTGAGATTAGAAGAGAAAGTGTTTTTTTTTAAAAACTTGTGTGTTTTTTTTAAATGAACACAATACCTCTTTTTATAGTAAAAGATTTTAAAAAATTTGGAAATTTCGGAAAGACCTGATCCGATCCAAAATTAATTATGCTACAACCATAATTGAGTATGACCTAGCAAATAAGGGAAATTTTGTTGGATGAGAAGTATAATCGCTTACCAGGCGAATTTCTCCTCATAATCGATTACATAAGTTTCTTAATCGTTTGTAGGCTAAATTTTCTTCAGAATCGATTAATCAAACTTTATAACTAATTATACTTTATTTTTAAAAGGTTTGACTAAGTCCAAAGTAATTTTTAGAAGAAGTTTTGAGATAGATTTTCTAATTGTATGTATGATTTTATTCCTTTAAGAATAACACACTTAATTTTACGTAATTGATCGTAGAAAAAATAAGACATTTTGATCACATTATCAGATCGCGAGCTTTTAGCAAATGAAATTGATTCTTGATGTTGTTCTTTGCATTTGATTTTTTTAATCCATCATTAGAAATTCTTGCTTTTTTTAATTAAAATTTTTCTTTCTTATTCATTTGATGTTGTTTATGATATCATATATTAATCCCCTTTGTCATCATCAAAACCTGTTAAACCCATTAAGTACATAGAACCAAACTCTCCTCCTTTTGGATAATGATAATGCATTTCTCAAGGAGGTGGATTAGAAGAGAGGTTAAAATGAAGAGAAATTGAAATTTTAACTCCCTTTGAGAGATATAACGAATATACTTCTCCCATAGAGTATACTTTTCTTTCTTTGCCATTATCTAAAAGCGGGAAACATATAAATATAAGAGAAGCACATAAAATAAGAAGTGTCACATACAACAATTTAGTAAATATATGAGTGATTCAATATTCCTAATTTATTTCTTAAGATTTTTTTTATTTAGGAAGAGGTTTAATATAAATGCCTCATGAATTCACAAACTCATTTACACAATCTCCTTTTTCAACATGATCTCTAATAAAGTGGTTACAAATTGTAGTGAGGCTTATGGAGCTAGTGTTTTCTCACATAATCGGGAAATTTTCGATAATAATACCATAATCACTTAACTATTGCTTCATCTAAATTATCTGTGTATAACAACTTCCTATAATGATGTATTTCGTTTCGATTATTGATAAAATGAAATTTTATCATTTCTTATTATTCCAGGAGACAAATGAATTCCCAAGTGTCATACCCCAAATTTTGACCCTAAGATCATACATCATTTGCATATCAATCATCAATAAAGAAGTTTTCAACTTAGAACTCTACTTGTGATGTTGTGTACAATTCATCTGCAAAGGAATCATCAAGCACCAATGTTTTTCTTGTATATGTTGTTTACTAACCAAAATACCAAAAATATTGCCTTGTGCTTTTGGATGTTTGTGTTTTGTAGGTACCAAGTCAAAGTATCGGGCATTTTTCAACAATTTCACAGTGCAAATCGATTTGCATAAGGTGTAAATCGATTTACACAACTGTTTCTGCACCAGATTTGCTTCTGCCATCAGTGCAAATCGATTTGCATAAGACAGCAATCGATTTGCATAGCTGTTTTTGCCCCAGATTTTGCCTTTTTCAGCAATGTAAATAGATTTGCATAAAGTGTAAATCGATTGCACCAGTGCGAATTTTGAAAAATGAAGGCAAATTTCAGCTTTTGGAAGTGTTGACATCATTTGCAAGCATGGAAAGCATGACTTAGATCTTATATTTGATTACCTACATCATTTAATCATAAACCCTCATGTGATTGCATCAAGACCATTGGATCTCTTTTTTTGGCTCCAAAACCATTTCCCAAGCCTAATTCTATTTTCCAATCCTAACTCCAAGCCACAAAATTTCTCAAGCCTAAGTGCTATAAATTGAGGCATTCCCCTCCTCATTTTTCAAGCTTTGATAACCAAGAAAACTCTTGCTCTTTCTCTCCTCACCCCTTCCAAACCCCTCACTCAAAGCTCTCTTCTTCTTCCATAAAAATTAGTGAGTCACATCTTGAACCTCACTAATTTAGAGCTAAACCTCCATCTAAACATCACTTTCTTCATCAATTGTGAGAGATCAAGGCTTGTGTTTGTGTGTTCTTGAAGAAGATTCAAAGTTTGTGAAAGATTTGGTAAAATTCTATATCCTTTCCATAATCCAAGATGTGATCCATTGTTGTTTATGTTTGATGCACCTTTGGTGCTACATTGCTGAGTTTTGCCTGCTTACTTGATACATTTTCGTGCACAAATTGATCCAAGATCACAAGGTGTTTGGTTTTATGTTTAAACAAGTTTTCTTCTCTTGATTTGCTGTTTTTTGAAAAAACTGTGTTGTGCAAATCGATTTACATCGGGTGCAAATCGATTTACATAACTAAAAACTGCGCAGATTTGAAAACAGAGTTATGTAAATCGATTTACATTCTGTGCAAATCGATTTACATCTGAGCAGAGTGTGTTTTTTTGCTTTTTTTAACTTGTTTTTGGTTCTAACTCATCTTCTACTCCATTCTTTTGATATTTTCTTTGAATCACAAGTTAGAGGCCTAATTTCTCTCTAATTTCAATGGACTTAGGGCGTCGATAGGATGAGAATCCAAATCCGCAAAATTAAGTGATTGAAATTATAGATGAAAGGAGCTTTTGAATGTTGTTCCATCTTTTACTTCTTTTTTATTTGATCGATGAAAGTCTTAATGCCTTGAGAATTCTTATGGATTCTTGGTAAAGACTAGATCGCTCCCTATTTTTCTTTTCGTGCGGTATTGCTTTCGGAGAGTGATCTACATATCACTTCTCTCGCATGCATTAACACATAAAGTTTTAACCGAACTCGTTGTAGGGTGATTTCTATATAAATCACTTGGCGATCTGCTTAACATAGCGCAATATTCCGTGTCCCGAATAAAAAAGATCAAATATGGAAGAGAATTGTATGCGGTTGATTTAAGACTTATGGAGGTTTATCGTGTAGTCGCTATGATTTTATCAAGCTTCTGATAAATGTCTATTGAATTTAAATCCGAGAACATCCTTCACTCACCATCGATCTTCATTACTAACTTTGATAACATACTTGACAAGTTTCAAGATGGTTATCTTTAACATCTAACAATTGACTTTAATTTCCGCAATTTATTATATTGCTCTTTATATTTTGCTTTATGCTTTATCATTTCATCATATTTACATTCCGCTATTTTCTCTTTATCCATTTGGACACTATGTTTATGTTTCCGCAATTTTCTTTTTGTCCACTTGGACCATACTTTACTTTTATGCTAAAACACTAATAAACAACAAAAATATAAAAAACGCTTAAGGCTCTCTTTTGGACTATTGGTTACTATCCCGAGCATTTTGGAGATTCGGACTTAGGGACTTAGTGCCTCTGGACCCTTATTTTGTTGTTACTCTGCCGTTATTCTGTCTGTCTGGCATTGAATTGTTGTCTGTTTGTGTATGCAGGTATTTCCTTGAAAGTCCTTGATGGTTAATTCCAAGGCATGAGATAAGGATTTTACCCGAAAATAGTCATTACTCTGCCCGATTTTCGTCAGAATTTTAATGTGCTTAATGCAAAGTGGTGCTAAGATAATAAGTTCATCTGGATCTCCAAGTGGTAATGCATTGGTTTGGTATTGATAGTCCAAAGGATGGGAAATCTACCTTGACTCATAATGTCAGGTGTTGGCTTCTTATTTCGGTTAGACCGTTCTTTTCCTTAGCTTTTATTTTACGCAATAGGATAGCCTCTTCATCTCCTCCCCTTCTTTAATTTTCAAAATCTTCTCCCTTTTTACAAAACCTTCTTATGTTTGCAATCTTTTCAAAACTTTTTCTTTTAAAATATCTTTTTGCCCTTAGTGGCCTTTTCTTCAAAAGTTTAGACACGATTACTTGTTGAAACGAGTGGTTATACCCCACGGTTTTGAAATTGATTGATATAATGAGATATTTTCCGCGTGAGAGAGCTAGTGGCATACTCGTCGATTTTATCCGAGTTGGAGCCCTTCTTTCATTTGCGATGCAAAGAACTCGTTTGTTCTCATGCTCAAGATCAATGGCTGAGTATTTCTCTCCGACGACAATAAAGTGTTTATTCGTTTTTTTATAAAAATGTTTTCCCTTTTAAGCGGAACTACATTAGCTCTGACTTCTCCATTGCACCGAGGAGGTATGTAGGCACAAAGCTTAACGCTTTGCCGAGCTTATTTTTTAAAATAAAACAAACTCTATTTTTTTAGCACACACGACACAGATTTTCAAAAAGGTTCCTGTGGAATACCACATATATGAGGGGTGCTTAAAACCTTCCCCTTGTATAATCAACACCCGTACCTAAGATCTCTTTTTGTTTTTAAAAACAAACTTTGGGTTTTTTTCGTTCTTTTCCTATTTCCTTTGGAAATAATAAAGCACGGTGGAGACTTTCACTGAAATATTGAGTCGAGTCAATTTATGGCTCAGATCTCAGATTTTCCCCGCTACACCAAGCAAGTGGCACGTTCCACTTGTACTTTTCTCATTCAATTTACTACCTTCAAAATCAGAATCAGAGTCCCCAACCAAAGCATAATTTGCCTTGGTATACTATAAACTCAAAACTGGCATTCTAGTGAGATAATGATTTTAATTGCAATGAGGTGTAATTATTTGGGGTTTTCTTGAAAATATGCACACATATAGATACAAAACATAACATTAGGATGATATGCAGTAAGAAAAAGAAGAGAACCGATCATACTTATACATTTGCTTTCTTCCACTAATTTGCCCCTATCATCTTTATCTAAGTAACAATATGTGCTCATGGGATGTGATATTGTTTTGGAATTTTCCACTATAAATATTTTTCAAGGTTTTTTGCAATACTTTTCTTGATTTATAAAGCTTCTTTGTTTTGTTTCATGCATTTGTAGACCAAGGAAATATCAAAGTTCACCCATCATTGATATTTTGAACTTAATTTACATATATCAGAAAACTCCTTACACAAATTTTAATTGACTAATGATCATATTAAGTAATGGAAGACTTGTCATGTTTATTGGGGTGAGGCAGTGAACCTATGATCCTTGTTAGTTATCCTTTTACGAGTGCTTATATGATCTTTTACCTTAAAAGTAAACACATTTCAATCAACATAGATGTAGTGGTGAATGAATATTCAAAATCAAGGGATTGGGAAAACAAAATGAGTAAAGTTAAATCAATAACTTTTATACAGTTTGAAGAAAATCAAACAAGAGAATGAATTAGAAAATGACATGAGCATAGGCCTAAAAAGAAATAATTGCTATAACACATCATGATCAAAGAACAATATCATTACTAACCAAGCTTAATGAATGTGAGCTACTAGATGATCATGACATAAAAATAGAAGATGATTTGATGAACTTTGCTCTCTTAGGAGGTGTTAAACCAATCAATCACGATGAATTATTAAGGAAAAGTAAGGGCAACAATAAAATATGAATTGAAAATAAGAGAAATAAACAAAATACCAGATCTAGTTCAATTACCATCAAATTAGAAATCAATTGAAATAAAATGGATATATAAACTAATGCAAAATCCAAATGGGACAATTGTAAAAAAAAACAAGAGTAATAGCTTTTTTTAATGACCCCAACTATGTTAGCCTAAGTGACTTTAAATACAAGAGATGAGGGGGAACTATGTTGAAACTATTTTTTCAAAAAATTAAATAGATTAAATCGATTTTTAAGTTGATTTTAAGACTAGAGTAGAATAAGAAAATTATAGAAGAAGGATAACATATAAGGGGAAAATAAGGAACACGCTAGAATTATACTGGTTCGGTCCAAAACTATAAAACCTACTTCACTCCCCGAAGATCACACCTTGAGATTTCCACCACCACAAATTTTTTAACATATGATCAATCCATAACCTTCTTACATAAAGCTTTTATCTCAATTTCACCTTGCAAACTTTATATCTCGTCATAGTTCAAGTGAACAACCGTCTCTTGATTTACAATTATAGATCAGAAAATAAAGCAACAATTATACAAGAAATCTCTACTAAATAGTTACTCTTTTATCACTAAAATTATATTTGAAGTGGGTATAAAATTTAGAAGCAATGTCAAAGTAGAGGAGAAAGTATATTTTAGAAAACATGTGTGTTTTGAAATAAAAGGTTTAGAGAACTTTAGAAACTTTGGAAAGGCCATGTCTAGAATTTAATCAATTTGGCTACAAACATAATCAATTGTAACCTTGCAAATAAGGAAAGTTTTTCTAGATCATAATCATAATCATAATCAATAGCCAAATATTCATAATTGGTTATTGAGCCAAATTTTTCTCATAATCTATTACATAAGTGCCATAATCGAGTACAAGCCAAATTTCACTTCTTAACAGGTTAATCAAACTTCTGAATTATTTATAATTTATTTTTAAAAGGCTAGGATCAATCTAAAGTTATTTTTAGAATATGTTTGAAAATTATTGATGTTTTAAATAGATTATATGAATGTGTGTATGACCTTATTACTTTAAGAGTAATATACTCATTCTTACATAATCGATCCTAGAGAAATAGGACAATTTGAACACATGACTAGATGGTGAACTTTTAGTAGATAAGACTGCTTATTGGTGTTGTTCTTTTGCATTTGATTCTTTTGAGTCGATCATAATAAAATCTCAGATTTTTATCTAATTTATCATTTCTTCATTTGATGATATTTATGATATCTGATATTGATCTCCTTTGTCATCATCAAAACATATTAAACCTATTAAGCTCATAAAACCACAAGATAGACAACTCAAAAGTATATACACTAGTAATAAGGACATAAATAATAAGATCATTTATTGCCTTGGCAAGTGAAAAGTGAAGGTGAGAAAAACACAATAAGGAGGTTAAATTGGGTTAACCTTTTCTTTCTTTTCTGAAAGTATGTTATCAGATTCTGAACACAAGGCAAAGAATATGAATTAGAGTTAAGTGTTTAGCAGCAAATTAAAGTAATTCAGAGGTAAAGAAGAAGAACAAAAACAATATATCATGGTTCCTCCCACAAAACAGGAGTAGTCCAGTCCCCTTGCGCTTCCAAGAGATTTTAACTATAGCCAAATCTGATTACAAATACTCAAGCATATAAGCAAGAGACTTCTAATGCTCAAACCATCAAGTAAGAGACTTCCAATGCTCAAAACCTCGAGTCAGAGACTTTTAATGCTCAAACACACAAGCAAGAGACTTTAGATGCTCAAGTACACAAGCAAGAGACTTTTACAATCTAACTTAGAAAGAAAGACTGTTTGAGTATTACACTTGATATACAATTAGAGGTGTAAATAAAATACAACACAGAAAGAATATAAAACTTAGAAATTTCTAGCATATACAAGTGTTAAGATATTCAAAGTTAATATTGTGCTTAGTTTTTGATAGAGTAAACATTCTTTGTTGGTCAAGATGCAATGTTGTAGTTTTCTTCAAATCTTCAGCTCGTTATATAGAGGAGCACAAAAGAGTCATTGAAGAAGACTTCATGCATAAGGAGTTTTTTTAGAGAAGCATCATCAAAGACGTTGGAAAGCTTCCTGATATCCTCAATGTCGTTGAAAGACCATTTGAAATTCCTTTGCTTCAAGAGGAATTAGCTGTTACATTTCTTCTGTCTTCTACAGAATTCTGCCAAGTCTTCTCGTGATTAGAATAGGAAAATCAGAAGAGGATAAAATGTCTTTAGAGTCAAATAGTGAATGGACATAACCTTCTTGATCCTTGAGCTTTGACTGACTTCTGAGCCTTTCGAGTTTAGATCTTTAGAGGTTGACTTTTTTCAAACTTTGGTCTTCTGAATTTTACCTCTTCAACGATACATCTTCAGGTTCTGATCCTTCAGATTATCAACTTCTTTTTAATGTTAAATTTTCAGTGCTAGAACTTTGTTATCATCAAAACCTTAGGGATATGGTACAAAATATTTTGTTCCAACAAAAGGAATCACCATATACTACTTGAATGTTAAACAATTTTTTAAAAGGTAACCTAGAAGAAGTTGTTTATGCCATTCAACCTCAAAGTTTCATAATCAAAGGACAATTTTGGGTCGATTAACATATTTCACAAGTATGGAATTTATTATTACTTCAAAAAGAATAATGATACATCAAAATAAGTATACAATAGAGGGGTTAAAAAGACTCTAAATAATGGACTAAAACTATGTAAACACCTAATCATAAGTGAATCTTAAACTAGAAAGGATAGATGAAGAAGACAAAGTTTCAAAGAATTTGGGGAAGACCGGAGCAAAAACGGGTCCAATACGCCAAGACCGCAAAAGAAATAGACGTTAAATCTCTATACAAAACCTTAAGGAATTAGGTATATGAGTCACCTATCATATAAATCAAACATTTTATTAATTAATAGGCGATGTGAGACTTAAACACTCACACTTGAACCCAATAATCTCCCCCACCAGTGTGAGTTTCCACCTCATAAATTAAATCAATGGGGAATCTGGGGAAAGAGGGAGCAACAACGAGCTTTATTCTTTAGGACCTCAAGAGAAAGAGGTGTTACATCTCTACCAAAAAACTTAAGGCATTAAGTATATGTGTCACCTTTCTTAAAAATTTTATCCATTCATAGGCGAAGTGGATCTTAACCACTCACACTTGAACCCAAAAATATCCTCAATAAGTTTGAGTTCCCACCTGCTATAACAAGAATTGTTAGGAAAAATCAGCATAGAGAAAATAAAGAACACAATTATAACACAAGAATATAAGGTGGAAACTCCAAAGTATGAGAAAAAAATTCAGTCATTGTCAAATGACAATAAGAAAATAACACTATGTGAAAATTATTATAACATATAGACTACCCTCAACTACCACTATGACCTCTAGTACACCCACACTCTCAAAAAAAATTCTAGATACACTACAACACAAGAGTATAAGAGAAAAGAAAAATTAATATACATTTAAAGTACTTTTGAGAATCAACATGTAGCATTTCAATCAAAAACCAACAATATCCACTTTAATTGAAAATGATACGTCAATTTTCATTATTGTCACTGAGAATCACAGTTCAGAAAACTATCATACTTCATCAAAATGAGTATATTTCATTTGAAGTTAAATCACTCTAAAAGTTTTCACATTATATATATATATATATATATATATATATATATATATATATATATATATATATATATATATATATATATAAAAGATAAAAACACATAGAAGCATAATGTGAGACAAAGGAAATATTAATGTAAAAAAAGAAAAGGAGAAAATATTATGGCTATGTTTGGATTGATGGAACATAACGGAGCGGAGTAGAATGGAACATAACGGAGCGGAGTGGAATGGAGCGTAACGGAATAAAGATCCCACTCCATTGTTTGGTTATTTTATTTAAAATTTCTCATTCTATCACATACACCCCAAATTGGATGAAACAAAAAAAATGAGGAATTGGATGGAATGAGATGGGATGGATTCCATCATGTTCCAATTTCATTCCATCAATTATTTGTAAATTCAAACGATGGAATCTCATTAATTACTATATCATTCTGTCCCATACCATCAATTCAAACATAAGCTTTGTTTGAATTGATGGAATCAGATGGAGCGGAATGAGATGGAATAAAATGATATTTTATTGTTCGGATAATTTAAAAACAGATGGAACGAAGCAGAATAGATTGGTATGGATTCCATTCCATTCCGTCACTTATCACCATTTTTCTTACCATCTGACTTGGGCGGAATGAACAACTTATCTTGTTCCGTCCTAAAATTTTCAAACAATGCAAGGGTAACTTCGTTCTACTCCGCTCCGCTCCATTTCTGCTCCGCTCCATTCCGCTCAGTTGATTTTATAATATCCAAACATAGCTATAGAAAACCCACCTTCAAACTATTTACTTCCAAAATATTCTTTTATTCACTAATATTTTTATTTCCACAAAAACATATTATTATTTTTCTGAGATAATAAACTATATATAGGAATAAAAAATAAAAAACAATAATAAGTACATTTTTAAGTTTGAACACATTATATACTAGTGGTCATGTTTGAATTAGTGAAAATGAGATTCACTCAAACTTGTTTCCTCGTGTCTCATGAATCATCAAATCCAAACCTTAACACATGGGCTGAATTTAAGAATCGAAAAACGTTATCTTAAAAAGTATTTTAGATTTTTATCGTTATAGCCGACATAATAAGCAGTAAAGACATGACAAAAGGGAACAATAATTGTTTCATAGGATTCTCTGGTTGGTTGGTTGGTTTCTAAAATTGTACAAATTACACAATGGTTGAAAAAATGGCTATATTCCTATATACAGTAAGTACACATGAAGCTAAACTCCCATGCCTAGCTACCACCTACCACTCTATTAATATTCGCATTTGTTAATGTTCAATCAAAGAAAAATTTACGAATATGTTCCTTTTTTTGTTTTATTACTTTCTTAAAAAAAAGATAGTATATGCTGCCAAAAGTAACATATTACTAATTAAAAAAGAATCGGTCAAGATAAAAGAAAGATTCAGTGTAATAACTGGAGAAATATGTCTTCCTCACTCAATCTGGAGGTGAAACAGAGATAACAGTTATGGCCTATGTACTTGGTATGTACCCTACCAAGAGACTCAAACAGGAGGTTCATAAAGCAATATGGATGGGGAGAAAAACACAATTAGGACAACTTAGGATATTTGCATTTCTATGATTCAAATATGTACCAAATAAAACAAGAAAATGTAGAGTTTGCTTGAAATTTTAGCAATTTGTACCGTCCAAAACTTGAATGCGAGATAGGTGAGCAATTGTTTTTATATGATTTTTGTTCTACTTCATGTGAGAGGCAGATGAAATTAAATGTAAGGAAGACAAAGTTTCATTGAGCAATCGAGAGACAGTTGAAGGGCTATGAGATAGGTGTTTAGAACTTTGTGTCAGGTTAAAGAAGTTTTTTTTGTGCCATTTTTGTTTAAAGATGAACTTTTTTTAAAGAGGAATTGTTAGGTTTCATATTCAAAGAATTTGAGTGATATTTTGTTGTAATATAAGAATTGATAAACACTTTCAAACAAATTAGAATCGAGTGTTTATGTATTAGGATGAGAAATTTGGCCACAAATAGATCGAAATAAGGAAGTGTCTTATAAATTTGTTGAGTTAATTTCGTGTAACTCATTTATAATTTATTGTTTGAGACTCTTGATTTGATATCAATTAGGACATATGATTATAATAAAAGACACACTCAAAATGAAAGGAGGGGGGAAGTACTGTGTCATAATTCATAATTCATTTAAACTTGATATATATTATTTGAAAATTTCTTTACCCACCTCCCTATGGGGGGTCACCCCCAGCGAAATTCCCAAACTACCCCTGCTTCGGAAATGAACTTCCGAAGCGTTTTTTTTTTTAAAAAAATTTCTTTGATTCGGAAGTTCATCTCCGAAAACACCTCATGGGGGGTGCGTTCGGAGATGAACATCCGAAAACACCTCATGGGGGGTGAATTCGGAAGTTCATTTCCGAATTACGCAGAAACTGTGTTTTTTTTTATGTTTTTTCTTAAACGCAACCGCATTTTAATTAAACGTTACCGGCAAATAAAATAAACAATAGATAGACTGAAAAACACTAATATGATAAATAAACAAAAAAAAATACTAATCCGATGAAAATAATATATACAAACCGAAAAAAATAAAAATAGTGTGCTAAAGATACAATCCGATAACAAAAAATATATAAACCCGACCACTACTGGGTGTGCCTAAACCTCTCCCCCAGAGACCTGCTCTGCCGCCTGTATGTCGCCGCACGGTCCGCATCAGTGACGATCATCTCCATCACGGCGACTGCCTCTGGACCGCCCCGCTCCACGATACCTCGATCCAACGCGTCCCGCCCAAGCATCGATATCCGCTGGCAGATCGGCATGAGATCAATGGCGTGATCATCCTCGGCCTGCTGGTTCTCCAGGATCTCCTCGTGTGCTGGCCTAGGAGCGTCGGGAATGTCGGGTCTCAGAAGAGGATGTGACACCCGGTAGAACCATGTGACGTACCCCTCCTCACTGTGCCAGTCCTGTGTGACCCGAGTGAGACGGTACTCCTGCGGTACCACATGTTGCTGCCACTCCGCCCATATGGCAGTGAGCTGCACTCGGGTCACAGTGTCGGGAGCAGCCTCAAAGGGTGACCTGGGTATCCGCTGCACGAATCCGAACTGACGCATGCACCGCTCAGGGAGATATCGAACCATGATGCCGGTCCCGCATGCCAACCAGCCTGAATATAGAGCAATGCCGTCAAAGGGGACAATCTGAGCGTAGTCGACGAACGGCCTCCAGGTGACGTCGTCGTGCATCGTGCGGTCCAAGTACAGACGGTATGGTCCCACCGCATCGTTCCCCCTCTGGAGAGCGTATCTGGCGGCCCTGGGCATGGCGTCCACGTACGCAGGATCGATGTGAAAGTCGTGGATGCGGGAGAAGTAGGAGATGATCCAGCTCTGAAACAGAAACAAGATAATGTATTAAAATTAAATACGAAACATATATAAATAAATAAATACGATAATGTATTAAAATAAAACGTACCGTAAGCAGTGTGCAGGATCCGACCAACTGCCTCGTCCTCCAGTTGGAGGCCTCATTCAGCTTTTGGTAGAGATATGCCAGAGTAGCTGACCCCCAGTTCCACTGGTGAACGGTATCCAGGTCCATGAAATAGCGGAGGTAGGCCACGTCGACGTACCTGGCACTCTTGTCCACAAAGCATGCAGCGCCTACCACATGCATGTACCAGCACCGGAGAGCGCAGCCGCGGTGGTACTGTGTGAATAGCTCGTCACCCTCCTGCCCGGCATCGGCCGCCGCGTCCAGGTGGTGCTCAAAATAAGCGCTCAGTGTGGTGAACCGGATGTGAGGCCCAGATGTCGTGACGCACTCATAGTGAGCAACCTCCTCCTCCATGCCCAGATAAAGCGTCATCCACTCGATGGCCTCGACCCTCTGGATCCAAGAGTGGTCCAACAGCGGCCCCCTAATAGGCAGGTGGAGAAGACACTGGACGTCATGCAAGGTGATCGTCAACTCCCCCACCGGCAAGTGGAAAGAAGACGTCTCCTTGTGCCAGCGCTCCACAAATGCCCCCTGCATGCCGGTGCTGATGGTGGTGTACCCGGTCATGCAGAGCCCGCTAAGCCCTGAACCTCGCACATGGTCGTTAAACCACTGAGCTGCTGGTTTAAACAGACCGAAAATCTTCCTGGAGTGGTTCACCATTTTCAATGGCTCTCTCTCCTGTTACAAAAAAAACAAATAAGCGAGAAATAAACGGTAAAATTATAAAAAATGGTGACAAATAAACGGCTAAGTTAAAAAAAATACCTCTCCCTCCCAGATCCGCCGAGCGACGTGATCCTGGTAGTGAATCAGCAGGGAAGCATTACGCCAAATTTAAGCTGTAGCAGCGCAGCTACTAAAGCGCTTTTAGCAAAAGCGCTCTCGTAGGGCTCGCTAAAAACAAAATTAATAAACAAGGAAAAATGATGCAAAAAAAGCGCTCTGGTAGGGGGAGTTATGAGAGCGCTTTTAAAAAGCGCTCTGGTAGGGGGGTATGAGAGCGCTTTTAAAAAGCGCTCTGGTAGGGGGGTTATGAAAGCGCTTTTAAAAGCGCTCTTATAGGGTGGGTGCTACGAAAGCGCTTTTGGGATAAAAGCGCTCTGGTAGGGGGTGTTATTAAAGCGCTTTTGAAAAGCGCTCTGGTAGCCCATTTAAAAAATTATATATTTTACAAACACACGCGTTTTGTTTCAGATCTTTCTTCTTCCTTCGTTGCTCCGCCGTCCTCTCTCTGAAACCCTAGCAACCTCCGCCGTTCTTCTTCCTTTCAGATCCAAAACACACGAGTTTATGGTGAGTTGAGGTTCGTGTTGTTGCTGAGTTCGGTTTCGATTCTGAATCTACAAACCAAAACCGGGTGAGACCTTTCTGAGTTTATTTCTTATTCTCTCTTCCTCTCTCAAATTTCTGAAGGGTTTGTTTGATTAGGAAAGTGATGAACAAATGTTTGGGTTTGATGAATGTTTGTCTGGTTATGTTTGATGATGATTTGTGAATGGTTTTGTTTCTGATGAATGGTTTGCGTGTATGAGAAAGATGAACAATTAGGGTTTTGGTTAGTGTTTGCGGCTGTGTATTGTGATTGTTGTTGGATGAATATGAACAATGTATTTACAGTTTCTGGAGAGGTTTTTCGAAGATGATGAACAGAATTTTTTTTAGGGTTTTTGGTTGTTGGCTCTACGGCTCTACGGCTGATTTTTTTTAGGGTTTTTGGTTGTTGGCTCAATTGACTTGTTCTTTTATCAAAAACTATTTTTATGTGCATGTGGTTGTTAATTGATTTCTTATAAATTGGTTTCTGTTCTGGTATAGCACTATTTTTATTAACTATTTTGTCTTTTGTTCGGAGATGAGGAAATTTTTGGTTGATAGAGAAAATATTGAGAATGTGAATGTTGTGTAAATAATCACGTTTTTCTATTGTAGGTTGAGCTTCAAACAGTGGATGGACTGGTAAAGGATAGAACACAATGTGCCCCTGCCGATTATGTTCCACAGAATATGAATCAAGTAATGTACCCCGAAGTCTTCTGTGGCAGGATCGTTCGGGGTACAATTATTTGATTCATATTCTGTGACACAATACAACATAGCTCAGGTGACTACTGGTTCTCCACTAAAGCATCAATACAACATAGCTCCAGATAATACAGGAAGCGTACATTGGTTGCATAAGAACTCGAAAGTTGTTTCCCATTTAGTTGTTTTGGTTTAGAAATATGTGAATTGGTTTAGTTGTTTTGGTTTAGAAATATGTATATATGTATTTTGATTTACATTAATGGTATATAATATAATACTTTTTTTGTATATAATCGATATCGATTATAATGGTATATATCGATTTGAAATGATAAATTATAGGTTCATGAAAAAATACTGCCAAAAAATAGTAAATTACAGGTTCTAAAATATTGCTGCCAAAAGTGTAGGTTTAGAAATAATAAAAAGCATAAAAAAAAAAGCAACATACGAAAGCGCTTTTGAAAAAAGCGCTCTTATAGGGGTGCCTACCAGAGCGCTTTTTCCTGAAAAGCGCTCTTAAAGGGGGGCCTACAAGAGCGCTTTTTCCAGAAAAACGCTCTTATAGGGGGGGCCTACCAGAGCGCTTTTAAAAGCGCTTTCGTAGCCTATGCCAGCGCTGGCTTTGGCAGCGCTTTAAAGCGCTGTTAAAGGCCAAAAAAAGCGCTTTTAAAAGCCTTGCGCGTTGTAGTGAAGTGTCAAAAGGCCCTCCCGGAAAGCTATCCACCTCCTGCTCCTCCTCCTCCCCAACTGGAGGGTCAACATCCGGTATGACCTCCTCCTCCTCCTCATCCTCATCCTCCTCCTCTCGCTGGCGGGAAGAAGATACCCGAGCCAGCCTACTCCTATAGCCTGAAGCAGATGAACTCTCCACCAAGTCCTGTGGAACGCGGACACGGCGTCCCCGTCCCTGCCCCCGTCCCTGGGTCGACGCCAGATGCGCCGCCGCCCGCTCGCGTCTAGCCGACGCAGTCTGGGACTCTCTCCCCTGTCTGATGCGTGCTGGCTGGTCTGACATGATCCTGTAAAAAATCGAAATCGATTAATATGCGAGACAAATGAAAAAACAAAAAAAAAATGAACTTCTGGTACAGTTCGGAAGTTCATTTCCGAAAACTGGGATGGAGGTGTTTTCGGAAATGAACTTCCGAAACACCCCCACGCAGAGCTTCTCTGCAACCTCCAATGGCAGACCCAAAAACCTAAACCAAATCCATTTTTTTGCCTACTAAACATCCTAATATCAGTACTAAGCTATCTTAATGTCATTTTTTCAGATTCTAAACACCCTAATATAGTTTAATCAAATAGATCTAAAACTTGAAAAAACAATGATAAACTTACCAATTAGTGTTTAATGATGAGTTTGGTTGAGTTTGGAAGAAGAGTTTGGCTACTTCACACTTGCTTCTGCAGAAATTTCGCCTATGGAAGTGTTTGATGATGATTAGGGTAAATGATTTGGGGGAGGGGGAGAGTTCTGCTTAATCTGCAGAACGCGTCTTATTTCGGAAGTTCATTTCCGAAATTGTAGTTTCGGAAATGAACTTCCGAAATAAGACATTTTTTTTCAAAAAAAAAGGCGCTTTCGGAGATGAACTTCCAAAAACACCTTTTTCATGCATTTCGGAAGTTCATTTCCGAAGTCAGGGGTATAATGGGGTTTTCACCGGAGGTGGACTAGAAGATAGGGAGGTGGCCAAAGAATTTCTCATATTATTTTACATATGGCTAGGATATATTTATATAGAGTTCAAATCACACAAAACTTATAAGCTAAGGAAAATAAATGGCGGTGATGTGGTGGTGCTACAATTGCTAGTTGGATTTTAATTTTATTTCTTACGTACTAACTATGACTTTAATCTTATCTCTTAAACATAAGCCACTTCCTCAATTAATTGTCCAATAGTAATCTTTGTTAATCATGAATAATAGTGTCATGCATTTTCTATGGTCTTTTTAATTTAATTATTTAACATTGTCTCCCTTAAATCAAGCTCACATCATTCAAAATATTTTCTTCAACTTGTAAAATAGTTCAATCTTTAATAGTTTTTTAAAAATATCTAAAATTTGTTCTTTAGTGAGACGATACTCGATCACCACTTCTTTCTCAACTTCAACTCTCTTATCTTGTGAAACTGAATATCAATATGCTTGGAATGTCCATGAAAAATTGAATTCTTACTCAGTGTAATAGCTGACTTGTTGTTGCAATATATCTTTGGTAGGACTATCTGCTTATGATGTATTACTTCTAAAATTATTCTCATCCATATTGTTTGAGTAGCACAACCAATTACTACAATATATTGGGCTTCAGCGGTAGAAAGGCCAACAACTGGTTGATTCTTCTAAGACCATGAAATTGCACATGTGCCCAAATGAAATACATACCTTGGCGTGCTTTTTCTGGTTTTTATACCCTAGCATAAAAAAATTCATAAGTCAGTGTACCTTTGATATAACAAAGAATCCTCTCAGCTCTTTGCAAATGGCTAACATATGATTCTTCCATGAATCTGCTAAGTGAACCAACTTTATAAACTATATCTGATCTTGTCGCAGTCAAATATCTCATACTTCCGAACAAACTTTTATATTGGGCTAAGGTCACCCTCTTGCCACCATTTTCTCTTGTCAACTTCAATTTTTCTTCAATGGGCGTGTAAATTGGCTTTGAATGCTCCATCTTGAACTTCTTCAAAATATCACTTGCATACTTCTTTTCGAGAAATAAAAATTCCATCATTTTGTTGGACAACCTTAATGCCAAGGAAATATGACATTAGTCCCAAATCCTTCATTTCAAAACAACTTATCATAGTCTCTATAAATTATGTAATCATCTTTGAATTATTTTCAATGAAAATCAAATCATCAACATATAGGAACACATTAAGGACATCTCCAAGATCAATTTATTTGATATATAACATGTACTCATTAAGACATCTCTAAAAATTATTCTGCACTAAATAAGACTTAATCTTCTTATATCAAGCCCTTAGCGCCTGCTCTAAGCCATATAATACTTTTTTTAATCTATAAACTTTATCTTCATATTCTTTGACTACGTATCCTGCAGGCTACGCAGCATATACTTCTTCTTATATATTACCATTAAGAAATGTAGGCGTAACATTCATCTGATGTATTTTTCAATTATTTTGAGCTGAGATCAAAATAAGCATTCTAATTATATCCAACATTGCAACATGAGCAAATACCTCAAAGTAATCAATACTTGGTTTTTGTTTGTATCCTTTTGCCACCAACCTTGCTTTAAAGTGATAAATCTCACAACTGGGTTTGTACTTTGTCTTGTACACCCACTTCACTCCTCTAGGTTTCTTGTTTGCCGGTAAATTTGTCAGCTCGCATGTTTTATTCTTCTCAATTTCATTGATTTCTTCATTCATGGTTTTTCTCCAATTTTAATCACTCGAGGCTTCTTCAAAATTTAATGGCTCACAATGTGTAAATAATGCAAAGTTGACAATCTTCTCATCATATGGGTCATTATCGTTACAAAAAACGTAATCTTACAGTCTGGATGGTAATCTATGTGGTCTCTGTTGCCTGTTGGATATTACTGGCTCATCAGGTGTTGGATTATGTTCATTGCCCTCTTCGTAATCATTTGAAGTCAATATTAGATCCTTTTGTGACTTTGAGGACCAATCCCACATTCCTCCTTCATAAAAATTCACATCTCAATTGATAATCACCTTACGTGTCTTTAGATTGTAAAGCTTATTAGCCTTTGAGTTTGAACTGTAACCAACAAAGATACATATTTCTTCTTTGTCATCTAACATCTTTCTCAATTGATATGGTACATGAGCATTTGGAATACATCCAAAAACTTTAAGGTGTCAGATTGAAGGTCTTCTTCCACTTCATGCTCCTTCGGGAGTCTTTTCTTGGACACTCTTTGTAGGACACCTGTTCAAAATATAAACTGAAGTAGCAACAACTTCTGCCTAAAATTCCTGATGCATTTGTTTGTCCTTCAACATGCATCTCACCATATCCATGATTGTTCTATTATCTCTTTCAACAACTCCATTTTGCTGAGGTGTTTATCGAGTTGTTAATTGATGATCAATTCCATGTTGATCAAAGAAACTTATATCAATGAGGTATTCTTGGACTCTATCTGTTCTCAATGCTTTGATTTTACAACCACTTTTTTCTTCTATAAATGCCTTGATGTCTTGAAGGTATCACATGCTTCAGATTTCTGGTTCAAGTAATACACCTAAGTCTTTCTACTGAAATCATCAATAAAAGTAATAAATTACTTACAACCATCAGATGTTGGTATTTCCACTGAACATAAGTCTGAATGAATTATCTGCAGTAGTTTCTTCACACGCCAAGATATTCTAGTTGGAAATGAGTCTCTATGCTTCTTTCCAATTTAACAAGTCTCAGATATTCCATTTGGAATATTCACAACAGGAAAACTAGAAACATATTCTTTTTGTGATAGGTAATTTAAGCCATAAAAATGAAAGTGACCGAATCTCATATGCCACAACCTATCATTATTTAGAATAATTGAACTCAAACAAGGAAATTTTTCATGTTAAATTTTCAAAAGGAATAGGTGTTTCGGTTTCATTCTTACCTTTGTGATAAATTTGCTATCTTTGTCAATCATAGTGCAGAAACTATTGTGAATCTGCATGTTGTAACCTTTGTCTGACAGTAGTCCCATACTCTATAGATTATGATGAAGACCAGGAGCATAGAAAATCTCCATGTTGTAACCTTTATCTAAGAGTTTTCCCATACTCTATAGATTGTGATGAAGACTAAGAGCATATAAAACATCACTAGTAAAGTTTTTTATCTATATTTCAACTTGATAGAAATTCATCCTTTCCCCAAAATTGGAATATTTGAATTATTTCCAAATTTTACGACTGACTTTGTTGTTTCGTCTAGAGAAGAAAATAACTCCCCTTTCCACACATATGATACTACATCCAGTGTCCAAATACCAAATATTTTCTTCTTCTAAAAATGTATTACTTCCCAAAAATAAACTTTGTGGAATTTCACAGTACTCAGCGGTTAACAACTATAGTTTTTCCTTTCTTGATTGTAGTTACCTCTTCCTCTACCACGATATGTAGATCCAAAACTACGTCCACCTCTTTGTTAATGCGCTTGAAACGCTTGAAGTTATTGTCTCTTCATTGGTAAAAATTGTCATGTCCTCTTCCTCCATAATTTCCTCGGCCTTTGACTCTATAATTTCTTGTTCCTCTATTGTTGTAATTATTTTGATCTCTTTCTTCTCCAGTACGACTTGATTCAGTAGTATTGAAATTTATTTGATTCTTGAGAGCTTCTTGTTTTACTACATTCTCAATATTTTTGAATATTTTGTAGACATGAATTTCAATGTGATTCCCTGTAACTCTGCTACACAACAAATGTTTGTATCGTGAGACTCAATTATTGTAGTCACCACACGATCATACTTCACCAGCATCGTATGTAGAATTTTTTCTTGCCACTTTTCTATTCAGAATATCTTCTCCATATAATCTCATCTTATTGACAAGGTTTATAACACGAGAAAAGTATTATTCTACTGTTTCAGAACTAGACATTTCGTACCTTTCATATTCTCTATGTAACTATTGTTATTTGGACTTCTGAGTCTTCTCTACTCATTTATGTGACAACTAAAGTATTTCCCACACTTCTTTAACATTCTTGGCATTTGATATTTTGTAGAATATTGAGCAATCAATTCCTTGATGAATTTGTAAAAGTGCCAATTGGTCCCTTCTACAAGAGACTTCATCAACTCCTGGTTGTAAATCGGGATCCACAAAGCTCCAAACATTATGTCTTTTTAGATGTTGTCATCAAAAGTTCCCAATAACAAATTTAATTTGGATCAGACCAGACAAAATTGTAATTGTTTGTCATATCTCTATCACAAAAGTACTCACAATAATTTTTGACATTATGAGAACTCTTTTGTTCCTCACACACTCAAAATGAAAGGAGAGAAAGAGTATTATGCTATAACTCATAATTCATTTAAAATTGATATATTTTTTACATCATGGCAAGGGTACATTTATATAGGCTTGAAATCACACAAAACTTATAAGCTAAGGAAAGTAAATGGAGATGAAGTTACGGTGCTAAAATTGCTAGCTGGATTCTAGTTTTATTTCTTACTAAGTATGAGTTTAATCTTATCTCTTAAGCATAAACCACCTCCTCAATTAATAGTCCAATAGTAACCTTTCTTAATCATGAAGAATAATGTCATGTATTTTCTAAAATTATATATGATATTTAAATCATTTTCTTTCAATTTTTTTTCTAAAGATGAGTTTTCTAGAGAAAGGAGAAGATTGATAAATTTTTTAGGTTTCATATTCTAATGGTTTGGAAACACTTTCTAATACATTGGGATTGATATTGAGTGATTGATATATTGAGAGAATAAGAGATTGAGTCACAAAATGGATAGAAATTAAAAAGTGTCTTACCAACGTATTGAGATAATTTATCATAATTTATTCGCAATAACTTGTTTATTTTGTTGATTGATAATGGATCATAGAGCTTTTATCTCCCCAATAGTATATCCAGTTTGATTGAATTGAGTAAACAAATTCTCTTGGTTGATTCTCTTCTTTTATCTTTTTTGTTGTTAGTTTATGGATTTGCATACACACAAGTTAACAGATTATTATTTATTGAGTTGTTTGATTTTGGTTTTCATTATTCTTTGTCTAACACATCATATTTCTAAGTGTGTTAAAATATTTGCGTTAAATTTAACAACAAAAAGAAGTTATATGATAAAAGTGGGAGGGTTTTTTTGAATAGTGACCCCTTTTGAATTTGTGCTTTATATTGCTAAAATAAATTTATCAAATAAAATATGAATAGATCAATAAAATAATGTAAATATGATTATGTGTGTAAACTACATGTAAAATAAGTATAAATAAAATAGAAGAGTTTAAGAAGAATCACACACAAGAATTTATATTGGTTCACCAAAAGATAGTTATTCCAATCCTTATAGTTTGTGAGATTTTCCACTTGATGTTCAATATATTGTTTGATCTTTTCTTACGATGCCGTGTATTTTCTTAGCCTAATCGGGTTTATAATGTTGATTATGAAGTTTCAACAAGCTTACATTATGATACAAGTTCATAGTAACTTGATGATATACAAAGATATGATGAAATTTGATTTTAGTATCAGATTCATACTTTCACCAATAAATGAATATTGGAACATTGTAATTTTAATAAAATACTCTTCTCAATGGTTATTATTGATTCTAAGTGAATAGTTTTAGAAGAGAATGATTTTAAAATGATATGCGAGTTTTCTTTTACTTAGAAATTTGCTTTGAATGGTTAGGTGAGATGTGAAGAAGAATGAATTTGTACTTCTCCAACAAAGAACTATTTGAGAGGATATGATTTTAAGATAAATATTTGGAATAATATAATTAATTTTCTCTCTTGAATTCTCCTTGAAACAATGTGTGAAATGGAAGGGGTGAAGAAGAGTATAAATAAAGTTTTTATATTCTAACTGGAGTTACAAAACTACAATTTTAATGTAGAAATCTGATGATAGTCTAGGATGAGGGTAGAACTACAACTTTGCAATTGGTACAAAAAAACGGATCCTCTTTGATGGTGCAAAATTACAATAATGTCAATCAAAGATTTTCTTGTTACTCAAACATGAAATAACCTCTTTTCTTTTAAGAATTTTTTTTCTTTTGAGAATTATTGCTACTCTCATCTCATTGATGATAAACTTTATACATATTTGTATTAGTTATTTCCATTCAAAAATCACACATCAAATAATAAATAAGATCATCATTTTAATTATATTTAACAAAAAAAATCCATCTTCAAAAATCAAAAATATTTTTCATCAATAATCTCTCCTTTTTTTATGATGACAAACTTCTTGTAATTAAGATTTTGATTTTTCAAAATGAAAATTTTTGTGTGCCCCCTCAATTTGTGCATCAATATAAAGTTTGTGCTCCCCTTAGCTTATACATAAAAAATCATGACTTTTTAAATTTAATTTTAAATTATTTCTCCCTTAGTCATTCTCTCCCCTTCTATTATAATACAAAAATAAAGGGGGAAGAGATGCAATTTCATGGAGAAAGAGAGCTATCATCCAAATATTTGAGATAAATGCACATAAATAGAAATAACATGTACCTAGCTTCTCTAGTGATGTTTCTTACTTTTAATCTTAATGAAGAAATCATCTTAAATTTTTAGTTTCTCCATCATTTGTTGATTTTAGCTTACCTGGGAAATAATGGTCATGTTGTTTGGATCTTCTATAAATGAGTGTCTTGTTCTGATTCCATCAAAAATATTTCCAATAATTTGATCTTGAGGATGATATTTTACTATTTTCCATCTCCTTTGAATATCTTTAGATGATAGAGTTTGTATATCTTCACTATTTTGATTGTTGTTCATCTTCTTGATCACCATATTCATTTCTTTTATAATCAAAGATATGAAATTCATTAAAAAAAATAACATGTATATTTTCTTCTACAATTTGAATTTTGACATTGTACATCCTATATTTTTTGGCGGATGTAATATATCCTAAAAGTGTGTCTTTGATTGATTTTGAGTCAAATTTCTTTAAACTTTTTTTATTATTTAAAATATAATCAAAACACCAATAAAAAATTGAAAGTATGATATGTTTAGTTTTCAATTTTTTAAAGTTCAAATGGAGTTTTATTTATAATATATCTAATTAAAGATTCAAAACATAGCATGCAGTATTTATGTCTTCATCCCAGAATTGTTTTTTAAATTTTGATTCAATAAAAAATTACTATCCATTTCTTGCAAGGTTATGTTTTTTCTCCCAACAATTGTATTTTATTTGGAAATTCTTGGGAATGATTAATTATGATTAATTCCATTTTCCTCAAATAAATATTTAAAGGATGAAATTTCAAATACTTTTCAGTGATCACTTCTCACAAATAAAAATATATAAACTTTTTTCATGTTGAACCATTTTGAAAAACTTTTGAAATGCTATAAAAGAATCATATTTTTGTTTTATAAATAAAATCCAATTAAAGTTAGAGAAATTATCAACTATCACTAGACCATATTTCTTAACACTAAGACTTGGAGTTTTAATAGGATAAAAAAGATCAATATGAATAAGTTCAAGAGGTTTATTTGTAGAAATTGTAATTTTAGAATAGAAACTACTCTTGACTTGTTTTACTTTGATGCAACATCTATGCATTTTATCTTTATCAAAATTAATTTGGGAAAAATTTTTAACTAGATCAAGATTGGATAGTTTTGAAATAGTCTTCATACTTGAATGACCAACTCGTCTATGCCAAATCCATTTATCTTTTTCTAGGGATATGAAACATAGATCTTTTAGGAGTTCATTTAAGTCTAAGATATACAAATTTTTATTTCTTGATATAGAGAAGATAGTTTTTCCCCAGGATAGTTGTTTTACTTCACACATGTTAGGTTTAAAAATAACTTCAAAATCATTATTTTATAGTTGACTTATACTTAGTAAACTATATTTCAAACCTTCCACATATTGAACAAACTCAATCTTAGTAAAATAATTCTTACCAATGATACTAATAGCTTTGCTTTTGAATTTGACATCATTCTCATAAGTTATTATTCCACCATTTTTTCCTTTGAATTAGAAACATTTTCTATCTGCGGTCATATGTCTTGAGCAATCACTGTTCAAGTTCTAAATCTTTTTCTTGTTTTTTTAGAAGATATTCGTGTATCATATGTTAGTAATAAATTGGGTACTCATTTGGACTTGGATCCTTGATGTTAGTTTGTATGAGATGTTTAGTCTTGCTAAAATACTTAGATTCATGAGGACCAGTTTGATTGCAATAAGAGCATTTTTTTTCTTTTTTCTGAAGTAACGGTTTTATTCATGATGGATTTTTTTTACAATAACAACATCCTTTTATGAGGTTTCATTTGTATGGATTTTTCTTGATACTTTCAGTCTTTTTGTATATACACTTTTCTTTTTTGATTTCTTTATTTTTGTTTTAGGGAACACAAATAATTTTGTAGTTGTTCATATCTTTCTTAAAACTTTCATCTTGCATGTATACATTTTTTCTTTCATCTTTGCTGTTAGGGACAATTTTTTTTATCCTTTGATTTTTTGAAAGTATCGAATTCGATTCGAGCATTGCCAAAAACTCCTACTTGAGATCCCATGAATTTTTGAAAAGTTTCAGTAGAATTTATAAATCTAGTAAAATCATTTATTTGTTCTTCAACTTTTTTTCAAAGTGTTGTTGTCTTTTTTAGTTTTACAAGGATTTTGAGGATAAATCACTCGTCCTCTCCTTGAGGTTCTTATGTTGCTTAGATATTTTACAATGAGTTTGCTGCATATTTTAAATGATTTTAAGATATTCATCATTTTTAATTTGAAGAAATTCATTTTCTTTCTTTATCTCATAAAAATGGTTTTTTTATAAACATTGTTAGTTCCATGGTTTTCTCTTGGCTTTAATTTTGCTAAAACATGGTTCTTAACTGGTGTTGAGCAAAATATTGAAACATCTTGACCAACTCTCATAGCAGGTTCAACTGTGTCTGTTATGTGTTTTGACAGATGTTTTACCAGATGTTGTGAAATCCTATACCAGAACATCCTAACAGTTCAGACTGAATTTTAATCCTTGAAGATTTGATTGAAAAATATGAGATTCTGGAAGATTCACACACTCATACAGGCGCAGCCAATCAAGGAGTTTTTAGGATAAATGCATATTTGATTTAGTTTCAGAAAAAGGATCTTTGAGACTTTTTTAGGAAACTAAGATTTGTTTTGATTTGATTTATTCTATTTTGTGTGAAGATCTTGTAGCTGATTCAAAAGGAGAAGATTGGATTTATTTCAGAGTCTAAATCCATATTGCAAGAGTCTATAAATAAGGACTTACTAAACCTAGTTTTGCAAGTATTCACAAATAGAAAACGTGGGTGCAAATAAGGGTTGGTATTTTAGGAGTCCTTTAAGGTTTTTTCGTGTGTTCTTTGTGTGTCACTTATGTATATTCTGATACATTGAGGTGGACTGTATGTTCTCACTCTTTAAGCTTTAAAGAAAGAGAGTTGTGTATTGTTCTTGGTTGGAGCTTTTAAGCAAGATTAAGTATTGTTTATTTAAAAGTATAATCTTTCTATTTTAGTTCTTCTAATCACAAGGTTTGTGACTTTGTTATCACTGTACTGATTGAAAATGAGATGTCGATTTCTCATATCTAGATGTCAATTTCTAGGTAGAAGTAGCACTGAGTAGTGATTAGGAGAAAAGTATTAAATTGAGACTATTTAGGCTTTGAACTAATACTGCTAATAGTGAATTTCTTTCTTGGTTTGGTAGCCCCTATATTAGGTGTTGTTGCATTGAACTAGGTTAATAATTACTTGTGTTATTTATCATTCTGATGTTTATTTCAATTTTGATATTTGTGTTGTCTGTCACCAAATGTTATAATATATGTCTTGGCATTGTGTGATGTTAGGACATCAGTCTTGACATTTGTTTTGTAAGTGCCAGAATTTCAAACATTTCTATACAAAATGTTTGAGTAGCTTAAAGTACAAAGTTGAGAAAAACCCACCTCTTCGATATTTGAGTTTGCCATTAGACACATGTTGGTTTCTCCCTATTCTAATTTTGAGGATGACATTTCATGAGTTTTCAGAATTTGTTTAGAATTTACTAATTCATTTTCATCCTTAACTTATTAAGTGTGTTCTTGATGCTTCATCTTTTTCTTTTCTTGACATATTTTTATTCATAATCTTTTTCATTAGAATATGTTGGTCTACTTAGGATTTTGATGCATATATAAATTTGATTGGTTTTGACATTTGTTTAAGGATATTTTCCTCTTACATTGTTAAGTTCTTTAACCTTAGATGGCTTGCTCTAATACCAATTGAAGTAGATAAAAATGTCACTAGGAAGGGGGTTGAATAATGACCCCTTTTAAATTTGTGCTTTATATTAATGAAACAAACTTATCAAATAATATGAGAAGAGATTAATAATATAATATAAATATTATTGTGTGTGATATATGTGTAAAATAATTATAATTAAAAGAGAATAGTTTAGGAAGAATCACACAAGAATTTATATTGGTTCACCAAAAGTTAGCTACTCTAGTTTCTATAGTTTGTGATATTTTCCACTTGATGTTCAATATCTTGTTTGATCTTTTCTTATAACACGTACCATGTATTTTCTTATCCTCGCCAGATTTACAATGATGATTATGAAGCTTCAACAAGCGTACAATATGATACAAGTTCAAAGAAACTTGATGATATACAAAAAATATGATGAAATTTGATTTAAGTATCAGATTCATAGTTGAATATTGTACTATGAATCTGAAAAGTTGTGATTTTTGGAAAGTACCCTTCTTAATGTTGGTTCTTGATTATAAGTGAATATTTTTAGAAGATAATGATTTTGAAATGATATGAGAATTTTTCTTTCACTTAAGAATTACTTTTAATTGTTGGGTGAGATGCGAAGATGATTGAAATTGTACTCCATTAACAAAGAGCTATTTGAGAGGATATGATTTTAAGATAAATATTCTTAGAAATTAAGATCCTTGATTATAAGAATATGATTTTAGTGAGAATGTGATTATGGAAGAATATGATGATTTCTGTCTCTTGAACTCTACTTGAAACAATGTATGAAATAGAAGGGGTATAAACAAGTAAAAATAGAGTTCTTGATACTTTAAGTATCAATGAGACCATGTTGTTCAAAGTATATAATCAGAATTACAACATTGTCATTGCAAGTGTAAATGGTGTAAAGTTGATTTACATAATTGCCATTATGGAAAAGCTGATACTCTTGATGTGAGGCTTGATACTCTTCTTCTTAGTGGAATTACAAAAGTTTAATTTAGTTTTAATTTAATGTAATGGTCGGGTGCTTTTGGATATCATAGAACTACAACTTTGCAATTGGTTCGAAAAACTGATCCTCTTTGATGGTGCATGATTATGATACTGTCATTTGAATATTTTCTTGATACTAAAACATGAAATAACTTCTTTATTTTATTCACATGATTTTCTTTAATTTCTCTTGTAATGGAAATAATAATAAAATTGAGAATCATTTTTTTCTTTCATCTCATTGATGATAAATTTTATATGTTTCTGTCTTATTTATTTCATTTCAAGAGCACGCATTAAATAATAAATAAGATCATAGTCTTAATTATATTTGCACAAAAGTTTTTCATCTTTAAAAGATTATAAATATTTTTCCTCAAAAATATGTGCATAATGGTTTATGATTCAGTTACCAAGATCATAATCAGTAGTTAAAAATATTTATTTTTATCGTATCCACTAGGAATTGTTGTATAATTTTTAAATCGTTCGATAGTAGTAATGATTCTCTATGCATTTTTAATAGTTTGTGTTTTTATACATAGGGTGCGTTTGATTTGTAATAGAATATGTACTGGACATAACAGTACTAGACATATGACTAAGTTACAGGACAACTTTTTGTACCATCTCTTGTTTGATATCTGATGCATAGGACAGACAATTTTGTACTGTCTCTTGTTTGATATGCCAAAATACTGGACAAAATCATACAAAATTTACTCTAATACCCTTTGTAATGTTTAACATTTAATTTTTCACTATGTAAAGACACAAAACATATTAAATTAAAACCAAATCACTAAAAAGCATATCATAAATTAAAAAACAAATCATAAAAAAATACATAAAATTAGCTTCCAAAATATAGACTAAACAAATATATTAACCAAGTCTAATGTTGATAGAGTTCAAAATAAATCTTAATCAAAACATAATCTTCAAATGACATCATCAAAATTTTAAATTTTATCACATTCTCATAATCTTCCTTACAAAAGACATTCTTTGGGAATCTTCAAACTCCCAAAAGAATTTTTCATATTGCTGATTTTAAGAAAATTTAATCACCAAGTCAATTTCCTCTTCATCAGTTAATCCCAAATTTTTAACCTCTTCAACCAAGTCAGATTTTAAAGGATCTGGCTTTGAAGGGTCTGGAAGTTTGGCTACAGCTTTAGCAAAATCAGTCGCCACAACTTCCATTTTGCTATTAAAACTCTCCAAAAATTTAGTGGCTAATTGATCACGTCGAGGTCGCTTCAAAGATGGTCATGGAGTTGTATTTCCATCAGAAAATGGTGAATTATCATGTTGGTGCACCGACTCATCATTTTCACCAACTTGATTCTCAGTTGTTTCATTTTCACCTCCATCATCGGCCCTACGACCATTTGCACGATCTTTTCCAAAAATACCTTGCAATCTCTCAGACTCTTTAAACTCTTGATTCACATGATTTCCAACTTTGGGATGTTTCTGCAAGAAAAATATATATTTTCAAATGAATAAATTATTCATATCAAACCAACACATTGTATAAAGTATATGTTAAATACCTCCAAATACTGAGGTGATACTTGACTACTGTCGCAAATGACACATTTTTTTGTATCATCCCATCCAAATCCACTAGTGTTCATCATGTCAACAACATCATTCAGATTTGTTGACCACCTATTCATCTTATTAACTATTTGTTTCACATTGATAGCTATTTCTGAAATTTTATTTTTCATTCTCTTGCAAACTTCTTCATGAGTTCCAGTCTTGAATGTTCCATTCTCTGCTTTGTTTCCAGCCACCACCATCTCTTCTAATATAGTGAGTAAAGTTTCTTCTTCAGTTGTACTCCAATTACGTCGAACTTTAATGTTACTCATTGATTCCACACTTATAATGCCATCTTCATTTTCCATTTCGAAATACCAAAAAATTCAAGAAAAATTATAATAACCAATATCATTCACAAGTGCAACAACAGAAAATAAATCGAATAAAAAATCAGAAAAAGATATTGCATTCACATGATAATAAGTTTAACTTCATTCTAAACATAAAAGAATCTAAAAAAATTATGCAATCACATGGTAATTAGTTCACAATTCATTCATACCCAAAATACATATCTAATAAACTGGTTTTATCTAATACCTATGTCTATTTCTCCATTCTGTAAACATTTCTTGAGCATGCACATCCCTCCTTTGAGTCCATTGATTACTAGGTTCAATAGTTTCCACTATATTGATTATTTCTTCTCCTAAAGGTAGCTCATCTTCTGCAAATGGAGAAAATTCTTCTGGATCCATTGTCATGTTCATACGGATGAAGTTATGCAATAAACAACAAGCAAGGATCATTCGACATTGTGTTCTAATAGGATAAAGCGACGAGCTTCTCAATATATCCCATCGTTTTTTCAAAAGGCCAAAACATCTCTCTATCACATTTCTCGCCCGAGCATGTCTATAATTAAACAACTCTTCACGATCTTGAGGTGAACGACGACCAGAGCCCCAATATATGGGGCAAGAAAGCCTTCACCGTTAGTGTATCCACCGTCAGCAAGATAATATGAACCTAAAATATTAACAACAACTCATTGTTTGTAATCATGTTCAAACAAACAAAAAAGAGAAGAAATTGTCATACCAATTGGAATCCTTAGTCCATTTTGTCTATTTATTGCATCACATAATACCTTAGAGTCTGAAGCTGATCCTTCCCATCCTGCTAACACATATATAAATCTCATAACCCTAGTACAAACACCTAAGACATTTGTTGCAAGTCCACCTTTTCTCGTACGATATCTAGGTCTGTCAGAAACACTCAGTGTCACTGCTATGTAAGTCCCATCTAAAGCTCCTAAGCAACCCTAAATTTTCAATAAATGATCTAGATTAGTTTGCTTAACCAAAAGAATATATTAAGATAACTAGGTACAAATTTATTACCTTAAACCATTTCCATCTTTCATCAGAGCAATCTTGAGGTATAGGTTTTGGTTTAGCAAGTAAATCATTTCGTAATCTCAAAACTGCGACCAATACTCTATGACAACATCTGCTAATTGTTTGTCCTGATCTAGATAATCTAACTTGAATACTTCTATTTTTTGTGTGATGTGCGAGTATATTTAAAAAAATCTGCAACTTGTTCTTCAATACTTACTTGTCCAAGTTGCAATAATCCTCCTCGTACCCTTAAAACCTCACAAAGATGTGCAAATGAGTTTCTACACATTCTTAATTCCTATACAATGAGAATCACTTGTACTATTAATTGATTCCAAAACATCCCTACGTGACTCATACCTTGCTAAAACTTTTTCATTCAAAGATCTTCTCTCATAATTATCACTTAAAACAAAATTCAAGAAAAAAAAAAACCAACAACGTGCATGGCCAGAATCTGAATATACATCCTCCAAACAAGAAGATAATGAAAATGTTGCTTATCATCCATTTCGACTACATATAAAAAAAAAAATTAAAAAATTAGTGATGAATAAAAATATAAAAGTTAATTGAATTCAAAATATTTATAAGTTATTATGTACATGTATGAAGAATGCTAATGTTTTCTTATATTAAAAAATTGAATATAGGAAAACATGAAATGAAATTCTTCTTCGTATGTGCTAACGGTGGTAACGTTTTCGTTTCATAGGTGCTAATGTTTTTGTTTTGTTTACTATAACAGTGAATGAACACAACATGGAAAAGGACAAAAAATTAGAAAACACATGGAAAGATTGTATAATAAATACAAATCACAACCACTATTTTTTATGTTATACCAAAAATATTTAGAGAAGACTAAATAAATAAAAAGGGATACTAGAGCAATTAATTAACAAAATAAAGTACCTGGGCAATAAATTAAGGAGGTGACCCCTTGCTTATGGAGTTTGTGACGTCGTCTTTTGCGGTTGGTGTGAAGAGGCATTAGGTTTTAAGAGCAACAATGTTTTGCTGAATATGAGGAACCCAAGGATAATTTAGTATTTTCATTTATTTGTACGTGGAACAACATTTTGTCCGGCACTTAAGTGAGTGACAAAAAAATTGATAGTTGTTCAGTCCCTCATTCCTTTATTTGTGATGCTCTTTATTTATTTTTTAAATAAAACGGTGGACAAATAATTTTGTTCTATCCAGTCCATATTTTTTAACAAATCAAACGCACCCATAGATAACAGAAAAGAAGCGAGCAAGCAAATAATAAATTTGTTGTCATTAAATATATTTTTAAGTTCTTAAAGATATAGATGTATGTCATTCATCCAACAATATGTATTTCTAAATAACAACATAATACCAATCATATTATTTAAATAGAAATACTTTGGTCACTTATTCAATACAAAAACATTTACAATTTTGATAGTAAAATGATGATTAAACCTAAATATGTCCTTTAAGTTTAGCTTGTTTAATAGAAAAATTATCAGAAATGTTTAAAAATACTTTCCAATGACGATCTAAACCTAGTGAACATGTTATGAATGACAATTCACAAAAGCATTAAAAGCAATGATAAATAATGATTTCATGAACTCTGGGATTATATATGACATTCACATCAAATGTATTACATTAAAACTTAGAAACCTAAACCTTATCTGGATAAAGAGATAGATTAGGTACACATAATATATGTAGTTTATAGGAATATGGAAGAAATAGATGAATAGTTCTATTTTAGTTGAACCCTCGAGTGCTTCCTTCGTATTCACCATGTTCCCTCATGATTGTAACACTATTACTCCTTCAGAACTAGGATTAAAACTATGAATATATCAATTTTTAAGGTTACAAGCTTCAAAAGTTTCAAGATTCTTTCAAATGTCTGAAGTGTGATCTATTTAAAGATTTTTGTAGATGGAATTTTGTTAGGAAAAGCGTTGTTTTCCTAGTTAATTAGTAGCATTATTGACTATGCTTTAGTATGTTTTATTCACAATTATTAAGTAGCCAAACCTTGTTTTGTGTATTTTTACTGTCGGGTTTGTGTTTTCTCTTTGTTTATGGCAAAAAGAACCAAACACGTCGAATTGGAGTTAAAACAAAGCTTATTGTGCAAAGACTACACGAGAAAGGGACCTCTAGCACAAAAATCAGAGCCCACTACGGTCTGACCCTAACAGGGACTACTGGTTGTAGTAAACCGTTTCATATCTTCCTAATTTTGGCTCTAGTACAAAGGAGCATAGGGCGCTACGATTTACCCGTAGCGCACGCTACTGATCAGCATCAACCTCAAATTCTATTCTATGACAGCTGATTCTTGAAGGCTTTTAATGTTGTGATTATTTTAATTGTTTCAATATGCATCAAAGGCTCTTAACACAAATTAAAGACATTGGTAATGGATTTTAGACCTATAAATAACTATGTAACAATGAGAAAAACACAGATCATTTTTTTTTACATACTAGAATATTGATAAGCTTTTTTATTTTCTACATTTTTCATTTATGCAAGTTATTGTAGTTGTACTTTTCTTGAAGTCTCTTTCGAGAAAAAAATTTATCTTTCATGCATTTTATGTTTTAATTCCAATATTATTTTTATGAACATTTTTGTGTTGTTAGGTGTTTTATGTATGTTAATTGTAAACATGTTTAGGTAAATTATTTTATAGGAAATGAAACATGAGGACTGTCTAATTGACAGACCTTATGCAACATATATGATAACGATAAATAACGAGAATGCTTTGTTTGTTTTAATGTTTCTATTTTTAAAGATTATGTTCACTACGAAAGTAGAAATATTTGGGCATCAATTATACGCTGAAAGGGTATAATTGATCCATGGCTTAGAAAATTGAACAATTGAGTTTGAGAATAAGAAAGTGTCTCATAGTTAACTAGAAAATATTCTATCTTTTAATAGCTATATTTTTACAAGTTTCTAAACAAATGAGATATGTTGCGAAAACAGGTAACTTGTAAGTTTAAAACACAGTAATACGCTAACGAAAATGGGCATTACTACTTATTTCTATTGTTCTCTACAAACAAACTTCTCGTTATAATCTGAATTAAACATGTATGAGTAAATTTGTAGGCATGAATCATTGTCATAGATCCTCCTTCCCAATTATTAAGAAAACCAATTTTTAACTTTTTGCAAAACAGCCATAAAAATTGACTGTCTTAGAGAAACAGAGAACTATTAGAACTAGATACTTAAATCGATCTCTAAGGAATGATGACTCTTTTTACTATTTCGATATTGTTGTACACCTGCGGTGTCTCGAGTTTTGGTGCTGTTGTCGGGGACCAATTTTTGATATTGTTATTCTACTATTTTAACGTTTAGGCTAAGACATTTATTTTTCTATTTTATATTTTATGCAATATTTCTTGTTATCAGTTGTCTGCAAAGAACCCGAATTTAGGGAACCTCGTTGAACCGATTAATGAAATCGAATGTTGTTTTCATGAAAGGCGTTTATTATGACAAAGACCTGTAGTGATGGCCACACCTGCACCGAATCACCCTGTGAAAGAATAAGTTATTCCCACAAATAAGGAACCTCATTAGAGCATAGTTCATTCTACTATAAATCCCTATTTGATATCCATGATTCAACAAAAATAATTTTCAGGTGCGGCGACAGATGACTCGAATTTTCATATGTCTTTTTCTATAGAATTTTGCGATACTCACAAAATGAACGGAGTAAACCCAGTTTCAATTTGAATAAGATTTTTTTTCCATTTTGCTTAAGGGATAGAGCTAGAGCATGGTTACAGTCCCTGCCTTCAAACTCCATTACAATATGAAATGAACTAAAAGTTGTGTTTCTCGCTCGATATTTTTCGTTGAGAAAAATGGCACAACATAGGAATCAAATTACTCCCTTTAAAAGAAAAATGACGATGAATCACTCTTCGAAGCATATGAGTGAATCAAGGAAATTATGAGACTTTGTCTGCACCATGGGCTGGAAAAATGGCTTATAGCCTGTACCTTTTTAAATGGTCTTCTCCATTCCATGAGAATGACCTTAGATGCTGCTTCGGAAGGGGCCTTAATGAACAAAGTTTTTGATGAAGCATATTTCCTTATATAGAACATGGCGCAAAACTATTACGAGTGGGGAAGCGAACACGCTCCTATAAAAAAGACCTGAAAAAGGTGGAATATACGAAGTTAGCACCCTTGGCCATATTAACACTAAGGTATATACCATATACAAAAAATTGATAACCTAAGCATTAACCTTGTATCATCCACCAGAAAGTGTGTCTCTATATTTCGCTTTCCTTGTTTCTTCGTTGCTGCATCAAAAGGGACAAAGTTGTTTATGTAGTCCAGACCATCAAAGAAATATACCAATGGTCTTTTCAGGTAAACTTCCTCTTGAGACAAGTTATCCATTTTGTAAACATATAATCCAGAATCTACCAAAAATGACTCTGAGGCCATAACTTGGAGAACTTGTTCGAACACTGGTAGAGTGGCCCGAGCTCTATGTACATATGCTGGCATGGTCTACCTCATTGAGAGGATTAACCAAGAATTATAAATCTTTAAAGTGTTTCACGATCTCTAAATATACTTTGAACATCTTGGAACGATTTAAACCTCCCTTAATATATAAGGATGAAACACGTCATTTCAAATATTCAAATTCATTCTTACTCACACATTACTTCCAATTCCTCTCACTGACTTGGACTTTTAAGTAATAACCTTATAGGTTAGCACCCTCTCCACCGCATCAAAATTATAGATCTACTGTAACAAGACACAACTTGACTACCTCAATTTTCACTCCTAATTTTTAACTGAAGAATTTGAACACGTTTAACTAAAATTCAGGATCAACTCATTATTGTTATGACTTGTTATTTCAAAACTCTCATATTGTAATTTTTTGGTTAGTAAAAGTTTATCACTTGAAACTCTTACTCTAATTATATTTTGTTATTTCAAAACTCTCAGATTCTAGTTTTTTTGTTAGTAAAAGTTTATCATTTGAAACTTTTACCCTAATTATATTTTGTTGTAGTTCCACAAACTAAATGAAACATACAATAAATCCCAAAAAGAAATAAGAAGTTGTTTGAAGTCAATTTCTTTGGGTTTAATGAAATAAGAAACTTTTCTATAAAGAAACACAAAAACATTGCAACGGAGGGAGTGCAAAACATGTTTTAATATCTTTTGGGATTGAGTATCCAACTCATACAAGATTTTTAGAAAGCATTTAGTAATTCAATAACAGTATAACACCGTCATTACTAATGGTAGAAAATAAATTACCATTTAAAATGTCAAACTAACCAAGTAGGTAATGAGCTTTTAAAGTATGCGTACACTTGTATTACAAGTAAATTGTTTGTCCAACTAGATTAAATAAAATCTGCTTTTGATCGGACACATTTTCATCCCATATGTTTTTATCATAAAAATAAATTACTTAAAATATTTTTATAAATGTCAAAAACCATAAGTTAAAGATTTTTATAAATGATTTGTGATTTATACGTTAAAAAAAAATAAATAGTATGGCCCAACATAAATTTGTCATAGGTTAGGTCATAACTCCTTGTCAGACAACCTATAATTTCTCTCACATCCTAAACCTAGTTGCATACATATTTCAAACGTGTCATACGTACAATCTAGGGAGTTTTCTACCAACAACATTAAATAATTTGTGTTTGTCATAGAAAAAAATAACTGTTTCTTAGGAGGGGGTAATTCATTTGAACCAACCAAGATAAGGTACCAAATGAAGGATTTTTGTTAGTACTACTAGTTAAGAGACACCGTTATTGGTTTCAAAATAGTGAAACAAAAGTTAGGTTGTGGTAATAATAATATGTAGTAGTTTTTTAATGTTGGAACAGAAGTTAGGTATGATACATAGGTGAAAGAGGTTAAGGATAGTAAAGGAAGTGGGCCTGGTGGTACCAGGGTGTGGGCCTGGGCTTTTGAATAATTGAATGGAGAGTAGGGCCCACTGAAATGGTTGTAGTACTGTTTCCAGTTAGGGAAAAGAGAAATTCAAAGATAGCCTCGTCCCACTTCCATTATGGGAAGGTTATTAGTTTTTCATGAATTCTTGCTCTCCACTCATTAAGTGGTCTCATGAGAGAGAGAAAGTGATTGGTAATATTGGACGGATCACCACGTTCCTTATTTTTTGATGTTGAATTTGTTTTTTTGATGTTGAGTTTGTTTAGGAGTTTCTAGACTTCGATGTGACATATGACTTTCTCTAAGTCACGTT
This sequence comes from Vicia villosa, assembly GCF_029867415.1. Lineage (NCBI taxonomy): Eukaryota > Viridiplantae > Streptophyta > Magnoliopsida > Fabales > Fabaceae > Vicia > Vicia villosa. The sequence continues at coordinate 138,437,596 of NC_081181.1, read as the reverse complement.
TTTAACATATTCTAATCAATAATAAGAGATTCATGAAAGAACATCAATTTTTCTACATTTCATACAAATTAAAAATGATTTAGATTAGACCACTTATATTAATTAAAATCTTAATATATACTTTATTTTATTGGTATTTTAACCACGCGATTACCATTTTATTTATTAAGAGTAATATTCTCTTTTCTAATATTTATAATTTTTTCATAATACAATTTTTTATTTTTAATTAAAGAATATTTTTTCTACTCGTTGAAATATATGCTTTGGTGAAATAGTAGATCGACAATAATATTATGAGTTTAAAGATAGTGCACCGACAGTGTAAATTAATGTTAAATTGTGTCATATTAGTTTTTTAAAATATAAATTGTGTTTTAATTTGATACATGGTTGTGATTGATTGACAGTGTAAAACTATTTTACACTGTCAGTGCATATCCTTTTTTCTCTAGTATTATTATTACTCGCTTTGTAATATTATTTTATTATTATTCCTTATGTCTCACAATGATTGATTCAATCGACTATTTTACACATATTAAAAAAAGTGTATAAAAGTAAAATAGAAAATAATATTATGATATACCCCTCCGTCCCATAATGAGTGACCCATTTGGAATAATTTAGTGTCCCAAAATGAATGGTCCATTTCGATTTTCAATAATTTTTTTCCTATTCTACCCTCTAATTGATTAAACTTTCCCAATTTCCAATACATGATTAGGGATACTATGGTAAAAATATTATTCTCTCTCTTACTTTTCTATACTTTTCTTAATATGTGTGAAATGGTAGGCTGGGTCACTCATTGTGGAACGGAGAGAGCATTCGAAATTATAATTTTTTATTAATAACATAGTAGAATTGGAAAAAGTGTATTGGAAATTGAAATGTATCATTTATTTTGGAGCATTATTTTATTCCAAATGTGTCACTCATTATGGGACAGAGGAAGTAATTATTAAGAAGGAAAAAATTGTTGCGTGGTGGAATAAGGATGTCTTGATAGGGTGGAGTAAGCTTATGGTGCAATGAAGTGCTTTAGAGAAGAGTCTCGAATGTACACAGTCTCTCAAGCATGAGACTTAAAGGTGTGAATGCTTTAGCGGGAGAGTCAAGAATATACGCAGTCCTTCAAGTATGAGGTCCAAAGGGGTGAAGTCCTTTAGAGGGAGGGTCCAGAATGAACACAGTCCCTCCCTCAAGCATGGGACTGCCCAACTATTTAAAGAGGTATTTCCTTATCTATACTCATTTTGTGTAATTCGCTTTCTAAATAAGGATATGACGTTTGTTCGGGTACGGGTGAGTACTGTCTGGGTAAGGGTATGTGACGACATTCTTTGTCATTTTTGGCTAAAAAGGGGGGAGAAATAATATGCTCAGGGGTTTGGTTTTAGCACTACTTTCCTTCTTGTGTATGAATTTTTGGGGTTACAAAGATGTCAAAGAAGATATTTCATCATGAATCTTATTTGCTTTGTGCCTTGTGATCTGAGTTATGAACAAAGTTGTGGCATGTGTTTTGAGTTATAGAGGTTGACTGGTGACTGCTTCTTAAGTTTCCTCTTATGCTGCTTAAGGGGTCTCTTATGCCCTTTGGAAGATTTATCCATCAGTAAGAAAAATTGGATACTTCCATCAGTTGCAAGACTTTTGCACATTGAGGGGGAATGTCAGTTATCTTCTTCCTCATGTACACTAAATGACTTTAGGATTTTCTACTCCTTTCCTGAGGTTGTTGGTTTGGGGTGTGTGGGAAAATGGATCTCATTCAAAATTCTATGTAAAGATGTCAAACATGAAGTTCTGACAACCTTCATATGAATGAGAAGAAGATTAACTCTCTGTCAGTTAGGTTTGCTACGAAAGTCTCGAGTGGAGAAGCTATACTTGAGGAATGCATGAGGACTCTGGAATACTACTAAACATTTATGCTTTTCTTTTGCAAAAACTCTGTTTGTAATATGTAAATTTGTTTTAGCCAAAATTTGCCAAATTGGGAGATTGTTAATTCTATAAGATTGTATGATTGGCAATAATTTTAGAATGTTAAAACTGCAGATTGTATATGTTGGCTTGATATTGAACAAGATGTTCTATCAACGGTATCGACATCTGGTGTAATATGTCAAACAAGATGTCCTATGCATGATCATACAACATTGTGACTGAGTATTAAGCTGGGCTTTTGGATTCTGTTTAAGTTGTTATAGATGTAGAATATTTGGAGAATATTATGCAATCCAATTTGGCACTAATTTTGAGGATAAAAGGTTTTATCTATTTTGAAGATTTTCATGGTTTCTAAATATGGAGAATAATTATGAAACTAATGTTTGAAGGCCTATTTTTATGGAGAAGATGCTGCAGATTTCTAGCAGTCTCCTTGTTGTGTTTTAAAGCCCAAATCCAGTTCAAATGTATGCTTTAAATAGAAGACTACAAACTTAATTGAAGAGCATAGCTTACGGGAATAGGTTAGGGTTTGTATAAAAATCGTGAGCCTCTCTAATATCAAGTTGATAGAAGAGTAAGATTGTTCTTATGAGTTGTAAGTTCTGTCATACATTCATAAGTTGTTAAGTATTAAATGTATGTGTGTCACTTAGATATCCTTGATACAGTTATCTAATTGTGTGTTGCTTGTGTTTTAAGCTATTTTTCTTGATAAAACAAATTAAGCAAGATCAAGTATTTGTTGATTAAGGGAGTCTTAATCGTGTATTGTTTGTAATTGAAGATTATGGTAAAAAGCCGTCAATATCAGTGACTAGGGTAGTTATTGTGAGACATCACTACGGTGATTGGAAGTGAGAGGGGTTTCTCTTATTTAGGAAGTTCTTAGGTAGAATTTGCACTGGGTATGGATTAAGTGAGAAGTTATAAACTGGAGGTTGTGTGGTTTCGAATTGATACTGGTAATAATGGATTTCCTTCCTGGCTTTGTAGCCCCCAGAGTAGGTGTTATTGTACACCGAACAGGGTTAACAATCATGTGTGTTCAATTACTTTCCAGCATTGTTTTTCATTCATGGATATATGTTCGTTGTATGCTGTATCAAATCAGATGTCCCAATAAGTCATAAGATATCGGGAATCTGAATACCAGAATTTTAATTGGTATCAGAGCAGACATCCTGTTTTGTATCTGGGTGAGACTTAAGGAAGATACTTTATGGTTCAATGGTCAAGGAAGAAGGACTTAATGATCAAATTCATGAAGAACAAGGAACACAGGGTAATATATGATAGAGGATTGCTTGAATGAAGGATTGCTTGATCTTTCCTAGAGATGGGATTCTATGAAGATAGCTTCAACCATCTTATTAAAGTTGCCAAAGATACTTGAAGTTTATCTCAATTCCACTCATAAAGGCACTTATTAATGAAGTTGATGCGAATCTGAAGAAAAAATTATCAATGGTGATCATATACACCTGCATGGCTATTCCTAGTGTTAGCTAAATTATGAGAATGGACTTGTCCTTGTTGTTGCTGGAATATGGACTTCCATTAGAGACCTAAAAGGTGATCAAGGAATGCATTGTGTTCCGTGAGAAGGAAACTAGTGTTCTACTGGATGTTGGAACATCATATCAGCAGGTGTGCAGGGTCATATGGTTTAGCAGGTGCTTTAGGTACTAAACGAATGTGTGTTGATCACATAGGTTTTGAACATTCTCCTGATGTGGAAGAGGAGGCATTCAGTTGTGTGTCTAAGAAGTTTCTATCTAGGAAACTTGTATTAGATAATTGGGATGGTCAAGATATGGTCAACCTATTATTTACTCCCTGGGTCAGTTTAATTTTGATCAAAGCAGATGGAAGTACATAAGTTGAGCTCTTATGCCTAGTGGAGGAGAGAATGTATGATTATCTAAGGTGTTGTTGGCAACTTTTGAAAGGATCCCCTAATCTGGAGTTGAAGAGCCGTGAAGAAATTTCAGATATAATGCCTTGACATCCTTGTTGAGAATTTCTTTTTCTCAATATGTCTGGTAGTGTGTCTCATTAACACGATGGAGGTTGTTTACTCAAACTTGGTACTATTATCAAGTCTATGAGAACATGTAACTCTTGTAGTGAAATAGACAATCAAAGAGGATGTGTGATATTGAGGTGTATCAACCTAAGTGGTTGACTGGTATGTTGCTGAAATTTCATTCAAATCACATAGGATGAGCATTTCAGAAGTTTGTTTGGAGTAAGAAAGAGTTGGTAATCCTATTAGGGACCAAAGGATCATGGTTCTTAAGAAAGGATTGAACGGCATTCTTGTGTCTTGAAAATTTTAGGAGAAGCTGACTTATCTTGGACAGTCTATTGTTGGTGTTATGATCATTCAATACCCTGGTTGTTGTAGTCTGTTCGAGATACCTGTTAGAGAGAATCTCCTTTTTAGGAGCAGAAGGATGGCATCTAACGCCTCAAATTCAGACAGGAGGTCTGGGAATTGTGTTGTTGAGAAGAAGCTTCTTGAGGTGTGCAGGTTATTATGGTCTGGTCGTGGAGGTTGATCATCTGATGCTGAGAACTCTTGAGTTCCTTTCAAGATAGGTGTTTGGATTAATTTGGATGTTGTCTCCAAAGTCATGGTAAAACGGTTATATCCATGTGATTTAGATTGACTTTTGAACTGATGTTGAAACATTATTTCAGTTGGTATTCTCCTTCAGAAAAAAAGTTGTTTAGGAGTTCACAGTGGAGTATGAAGACAAGTCACTGGTCAGTATTGTGAATACTGGTCATGATGAATAAGCCTCTTGTACTAGTGGTGAAGGAGATTGTCAGGCCTTGTACTCTACCTTGCTTGAGAATACAACAGAAAGTAGACAATGTCTGGAAAGATGTTAGGACATTGTTTAGGACTTGGGTCTCTCAATATCAGCAAGGGAATATTGTGGACGATGCAATCAAGAAACACGTGAGAGGCGTGTAAAACATGTTTATTCATGCACATTTATTGGAACTAACGTTTCTAGGGAATCGGTCTAGAGTTAATAAAGCTGTAAAACTGACATGGACGGTGTATAGTTATTTGTGGTGAAGTTATCTTCCTCAAATAACGTTATCTTTGACAAAGACCATCGTTACTACCAATGATCGCTATTTCCTATGTAACTGCCTAACTATTTAAAGAGGTTTTTCCTTATCTCTACTCATTTTGTGTCATTCGCTTTCTAAATGGGGCTACAATGTTTGTTCGGGTATGGGAGAGTATTGTCTGGGTATAGGTCTGTGACGATATTCTTTGGCTAAAAAAAGGAGAAAGAATATGCTCAGGGGTTTAGTTTTGGGACTGCTTTCCTTCTTGTGTTTGAATTTCTAGGGTTTCAAAGATGTCAAATAAAATGTTTCATCAAGTGTCTTGTTTGCTTTGTGTATTGTGATATGAGTTATGAACACAGTTGTGTCCTCTGTTCTGAGTTACACAGGTTGACTGGTGACTGCTTCTTAAGTTTTCTCTTATGCTTCTTAAGGGGTTACTTATGCCCTCTGGAAGATTTATCAATCAGTAGGGAAAATTGGACACTTCCATTAGTGGCAAGACTTGGTTTCCACATCAAGGGGGAGTGTCAGTTATCTTCTTCCTCGTGTACACCAAAGGGCTTTAGGACTTTCTACTCCTTTCCCGAGGTTGTTGGTTTATGGTGTGTGGGAAACTGGAGCTCATTCAAAATGTTGTGCAAAGATGTCAAACATGAAGTCCTGACAATCTTCATATAAATGAAAAGAAGATTAACTCTCTGACAGTTAGGCATGCTACAAAAGTCTCAAGTGGAGAAACTATACTTGAGGAGTGCATGAGAACTCTGGAAAACTTATGATTTTCTTTGCAGAGATTCTGTTTGTAATATATAAATTTGTTTTAGCCAAAATTTTTCAAAGGGGGGAGATTGTTAATTCTCTAAGATTATATGATTGACATTAATTTTAGTAAAACAAATTAGACAGCAACATGTTAGGTAGAATGTTCAAACTGCAGATTGTATATGTTGGTGTTGATCTTGAACAATATATTCTATCAACTGCATCAGGTGTAACATGTCTAACAATATGTCTTATGCAGGATCATCTGACATTGTGACTGAGTATTAAGTTGGGCTTTTGAATTATGTTTAAGTTGTTACAGGTGCAGAATATTTGGAGAATATTATGCAATCCAATCTGGCGCTAATTTTGAGGATAAAAGATTTTATCTGTTTGAAGATTTTCATGGTTTCTAAATATGGAAAATATTTAGGAAACTAATGATTGAAGGTCTATTTTTATGGAGAAGATGTTGCAAATTTCTAGCAGTCTCCTTGCTGCGCCCAAATCCAATCCAAATGTGTGCTTTAAATAGAAGACTACAAACCTAATTAAAGAGCAGAGCTTACGGGAATATGTTAGGGTTTGTATGCAAATTGTGAGCCTCTATAATTCTATGTTGATAGAAGAGTATGACTATTCTTTTGAGTTGTAAGTTTTGTCCTGCATTCATAAGTTGTTAAGTATTGAATGTATGTGTGTCACTTAGGTATCATTGATAAAGTTATTTAAATATGTGTTGCTTTTGTTTCAAGCTATTATTCTTTATCAAATATTTTAAGCAAGATCAAGTATTCTTTGATTAAGGGATTCTTAATCGTGTATTGTTTGTAATTGAAGTTTATGGTAAAGAGCCATTAATATCAGTGACTATGGTAGTTATTATGAGACATCACTGCGGTGATTGGAAGTGAGAGGGTTTCTCTTATCTAGGAAGTTCTTAGGTAGAAGTTGCACTGGTTAGGGATTAAGTGAGAAATTGTAAACCGGAGGTTGTTTAGATTCGAATTGATACTGCTAATAGTGGATTTCCTTCTTGGCTTGGTAGCCCTCAGAATAGGTGTTCTTGTACACCGAAATGGATTAACAATCCTGTGTGTTCAATTACTTTTCAACATTGTTTTTCATTCATGGATATCTGTCTATTGTATACTGTATCAGATCAAATGTCCCAACAAGTCATAGGACATCTAGAATCTGAAGACCAGAATTTCAGACAAGAAGAAGCTGCAAAAATCACTCTGTATATTCTTTGTATAGTTTTGTAAGCAAGTGAACTTTTGTTCGTTAACTTGCAGCAAGTGAGCTTTTGTTCGATAATTGCTAACACTTCTGTGTTATTTTATTATATTTAAAACTTGTGTAATCTTGTTTTAAAGAAGAAACTTTGTAAACACAAACCTTTGTATTCAACTTGTAAGTTGATAGTTCCTTGAGAGGCTAATGCTTTAATGAGAATTCTCAAGAAGACATTAACGGTTAGTCTTTGTGTTTTGCCACAAGTGACAATTGGTCTTTGATGTGGTTTTTGTAATAAGTTTGGTTATAGTGGATTAAGTCCTTGTTGATAAGGAAAAATAACTAGAGTAACTTTGTTAACAGTGAACCAGGTTAAAAATAATTGTGTTTTTTATTTTTGTCTTTGTGTTCTTAACTTTTGATTTGGGAAGAATTTGATTTTATACTTTGACACCCAATTCACACCCCCCCATTTCTTTTGTTTCACGCACCTTCACCCATTAAATTTATTTGTTTTCTCCTTTAGGGGACTAATGTTGGGTAAAACCGATGATTTTTTGGCTTGTTGCTCTTATCGATTAATGAGGGTCATGTGATATGATCACAATACCAATAATACCCAATGGCATCCTTTGTATTTAATTCACATAAATAGATGGGGTATGCTTTTAAAATGAGAAGAATATCAATAAGGGTTACCTCGTGAAGTTGCACGAACCATAATCCATTTGATTCGTCCAACTTTTTCTTCATGCCAGATAGGATGATCTTGTTGGTTGGTTCTGTTGGAACTAGTTTGGTTCTACATCTACAATCCTTAAGTTTTGATAATAACAAAGTATAAAGAATAATTTTGTACACTAATTGTTTCATTAAGTGGGGAGAATCTAATGTTGTGAAAGCAAACTCTGGACTCTTGACAAAGTAGAAAACTGACACTAAACTCCGAACAAATCATACTCTAGATAAAGAGATTCTAAACTCTAAACTTCAACAAATTTTGAAGCAAAGTTGAAATATAAAGAAATTTTTCTATGATAGTCAATCATATGGATAACTAAGACAATGAAACTGCATCAAACAATCCAAATTTACTCTAATAACTCAAGCCTCATTTTCACTAGACTCTAAAACCTAATTTTCGAGGCTCTAGAATCTGATCAAGCTTCAAATCATCTCAAATACGAAGTCAATGTTTGGGAGATTATTATCGAAATATTATTCTTAGACATAGTACATTTAAGTTTCAAAATCAAATATTACTTAAAAGGAAAAACTCTGCAATTCTTAAAGGACTATACCAACGAATCTCCACAATTCACGGATCAACTTTGTACCACTATTACACTTGTCAAATTAATGAAGTTTCCAATCCCCCTCCAGCCGTACTATCCACCGTCTTCCAATTCCATCCTCCAACGATACTATTCATCATCTATTTAAAGAGGACAGGGAATTTTGAAGAAATTGAGAATGGTGGGTGAATTACAGAGGAACGAAAAGAAACAACTGGAAAAAGATGAGAAACAAAAAATTCAACATTCACTACAGTAAATTATGAATTTCACTTTGTGTATCTGCTTGTTTAGAATCACTCTTGTAAACACACTCTTTGTATTATAAATTTGGTTAAATTCCTTGAGCGACTAAGTTTAGTCTGTAGTCTCGAGAAGTCATTGACAGTTTGTCTTTGAGTTTGCATTCCTTGAGGGACTAGGTTTAGTTTTTAGCCAAGAAATCAATATGATATTCAAATATCAAGCAACCATGGAAGTTCAATCACATGTATAAGGACTAATATCAAACACCAACTCATGAATCAATGAAAGCATCTAAGCATGGTAAGAATGGTTTAAAAGAGTTAAAGTCCTCATATCTCAATATCAAGATGGAAACCCAAATTTCAAAACATGGCATCGGGATATTAGGTAGTAATTCAACAACCAAGACAAAAAAATTAGGGTTCAAGCCTCTAGAAATCATGCATTAAGGTTTTGAAATCAAGACAAATCAAACACAACAAGTGAACAAACATCACGCATCATGTACAAAACTCAAGCATTCAAGTACTTAACATGGCATCAATAATCAAGAAAGGAAAATTCTCAAAACAACACTAAGGCGTGACTTGAAAATAACAACCAATGTTTCAAGTCCATATATGTATCAAGGTAAAGCACAATGAATCACCTAGGAATCAACCACAACATTCCATAAGGAAAGCATACAAGCATGTCAAGATTGTGGACACATTTAAAAGTCTTTGAAGTTAATCAAGAAACTGCAACAAAAGACACCACATTCAACAAGGGATTTAGGCATGAATTAGAAAAAACTAAGAGAAAGTGTCCTTAAAAACTTCAAGTTGTAACCATGTATCAAAGGTCAAGAGCATCATATAAGTTTTGATCAAAGAAAAGTATCAATCACAAGTAAATAAATGTTAAGAAATTAGGGTTTTAGACCAAACACAATATCATGCATTAATACATCAACTATACCCTAAAAAATATTCAATCAATCCAAAGAAAGTGAACAAACATGGCATGGTGCTTCATCAAGCATTTATTTAAGATAAAACAAATCAAGAAAGTAAACCACTTACTCAAAGTATTTTAACAAAAGAAAATAATTAGCAAAAATAGATTAAATGCTAAAATAAATAAGCTAACAAAAAAAATCAAGACTTTGAAAATATATAGGGTTTTCTTTTAGGAAATTAAAAATAATCAAGAAACAGAAAATAGAATGAAAAAAAAGAAGAAAAAGTAAAAGGGGGGAAGACATGAAAAGGGTTTCATGGGTGTTGAACCCATGACCATAAGCATAACAAACACATCACACCATTGCGCCAAACCTGGCCTGGTGGTATCACAATCAACCACAACAACCAAATACTCAACAAGCGTGCATAGTGGAAAAAATGGACAAAAATATTTAAAAGGAAATGGGTTCCATGGGTGTTGAACCCAAGACCCAGAGCATAACACACACACACACGCACACGCACACATCGCACCACTGCGCCAAAGTTGGCTTGCTGTTAGTATCATGATTTAAAACACATATGAGTGAAACAAAGAGCGCTGACCAATTACAAATTGCCAACACATAAGTTCAAATGTGGTGCCAAGAGAGACTTAATCTCCTTCCTTCAATTCCGGCCACCACCAACCACCATATATGGTGGTTTGTTTTTCCATAAATGAAATAAGCATACTTCAAATAACTCAAAATCATGCAAAGAATACAACCATTACAATTAATTTCATTGGAACTAAGTTAAACTATCATACGATTGAAAAATTAGAAGGAACCCTAAAACTTGAAAATAAAATTAAATGACACACACAGTCAAACGATGCCTATTTTCATAGGGCTTAAACTCATGTTAACCCAAGCAATTATTTAGTATCAAGAATAGTGAAAAATGGTGCTTAGAAGCAAGAGTTCAAAGAGCATGAAATGTTACCTATCGGAGCGAGTTTGATGCTCCTTCATAGCAACTTGCAGAGATAGAAAACGATTCCCTTAGCTTCCTTGAGCCTCTTGGAGTATGAATGTATGCTTAGCTTGCTTTGGAACTCTCTAAAACTATCTACCCAAGTCAACTTGCAAGTGAAGAAAATGGAGTTGGATGGAATGATTTGGTGTTTACATGAGTGTATTAATGCATACAAAAGTTTGTATGTGATGTGTCGATGGTGTTTCAATATAAAAACCAATTAGAACTTTAGTGAAACAATAGTTTTGAAGTTTTTGTTTTGTGAAGGGAAATGAGTTTTTGTAATGGTGATTTTCTGTCCCTGATGCAATGAGCTTCAGTTAGCTCTTATAGAGACTTCAGTTAGGTTAGGAAAGTGGTTTGAACCATAGTTAAGGCTTGAGCTCCTCTCATTGGATTGTTTCATACAAAAATGGCAATGGAAGTACAAGTGTGTTTGGCTCGAGTTCAAATCTTTTATGGACATTTTAAGCTATCATTCTTAGGGTTTGATGACTGCAAAAGAGGTTTTGATCATTAGAAGTCCAGTTGCATCCTTGTAGAACAAGTTTTGAAAGTCTTCATCTTTTCGCAAAATGCCAAAATTTTGATCCCAAGTAACTGGTTTGCAGCAGGTTTTGTGTCTATTGTAGCTGCTCAAATTGCATGTAAATGGTATTATGTTGGAGCTGACATGAGAGGGAACAAGTTTGGTGTTGATATTGTTTCAAGTTATGGCTTGTGAATCACTTAAAAGATACTCCAAAATTGTGCCAAGCAAACTGTGTTCAAACACTGAGTGAAAATTTTGGTTATCTTGCCATTTCAAACACAATGAACTCTTCCCTTTGGCCTTCAATTTCTCCCAATTGGCAAGAGCTTTTGGATCAAATCTTCCACTATGATGAAGTATGAAATACCCTCTTAAATTGCAGACCATAAGCATCATAAATGGTTTCATGGATTGTTCACAAATTTTCCATAAAGTCATGCACTTGGAAAGACTTAACACTTAGAAGAATTTCTAAGTATTTTTCTTTTGTAACAACGTGAGACCTTAACTTTGACAAACAATTTTGGGAACTAAGCTTTTGACCTAAAATCTTTCATAATATTGTAGTATCAAACATAATCTTTGATTGTATACCCCAAGTGCTCAATTTGGATTCTTGAGTTAACCACAATTGTCTTGGAAAATTGACAATTTGAACATGAAATTTTGGTACTTAGGAAAAATTCAAGAACCCTAATATTTACATCCTTTGATATTTTATTAATTTTAGTTGATTTATCTTGATCAAATTCAAACATTTTCCATATTTCCTTGATTATTGAATTGAGAAGTCCATATTTGATCGTAAATGTCAAAAGTCAAACTTTGATTTCAAACAGTTGTTGAATTTTTAGCAATTGAATAAAAATTATTCAAATATCAATGGACCAGGATTCTTGGACCAATTGAGGAAAATGTGTGGACCACTAATAGGTATTTGGAACCCTTGAATCATATTCCAAACCATGGGATTATGCTTTGGTCAAAAGTCAACATCCAGTTAACTTTGACCAAAACCCTAATTTGGAGCATCTGATGAATTAAATTTTGATGATATTGAATTGATGCCATCTTAAATTTTTTCATTGATGAGAGGGATTCTATTGATCATCATGAGTTAATGGAGAAGCTTGAGGCACTTGAGGTACACACCAAACCCTAATTGGTCAACAAAACAAACAAGGCATATCTTTGTACTTTCACGAGGTTAGAAGATAAAAATGAACACATACAATGCTTAATGATCTTAATGCTATGCAAATGATGCAATTGAAGGTGATAATTTTAGGGTTAAAAATTATGGTATGACACAACGATGCATCCTAAAGCAAGAGAATCACTCCATCTAATCAGCCTAAACTGCCTAGTAAAAGGTTTAAGCACATCCTTTTCCTCTCGCACATCATCCAACATTGAGGAAGCAATGAAAAGATAAATATCACAATAGTTAACATGGCACTCACAACCTTTCTTAACCAAAAGAAAAATCTCATAAGAATTGTTCTAAAATGAGTCCTCTTAAGTCAAAAAACCTGGAAAAAAATCGACTTAGGCAAAAGTTAGGGCATTCCGATGGACCGCAGATACAAAATAACCAGCCCATGCAAAAATAGGGATTTAAATAAAAAATGGAAAAAAGATTGTAAGCCGAAGTAGGTGACTGCCACCTCAAGAATCTCATCACTGCTTCAACCACTATATTTATCTCCATCATCATGACTATCGAAATTCTCTTGTTGACTTAATGCATTCGATGAGTTAATTTAATTTAGGAATGGAGAACATCAAAGGAGAATGGGTGGGTCAAAATCAAATTCTGAGCCTTATAATTCTTTTTTCTTAAACTGTGAACCAAGCCATGTTACAAACTTTAAAAGACCTAATTTAAGCTAGGTTCACTATAAAATCATACTCAGCAAAATTGTTGATAAACTGGCTCCAAATGTTTGTTGGATTATCACTAACCATTTGTTGTATCATATTTCCACACCTTCCTTTGTGCCAACCTCATGACCAAATATAATCCATTGTACACACTATATTTGTTTTCTGTAACAATTTTTGATTTCAAAACTTGCATGAGCGTCGTGTTATAATTAATTTTCAAAAGGAACAATTTTAATAACAAATACTTTGCATCGAGGAAATATAAAAAATGGTTTGATCAAAGGAAAATCGCATCAAGACACTTATAACTCAGGAAAAATCATTTTCAAATTCTTCCAATCAGGGGCAAATCCTAATGATCATGGGTAGATCATTTGAAGATCCTATTGATCAGGGGTAATTCATTCCAAGAGTTAGTCAACCTGGGTCACACCTCCAGACACCAATTAACCAGGGGGCATATTGTAACACCCTTCTAAACCCCAAGAAATTTTTCGCGAATAAATAATAAATATTTAATCACAAGTCAACAACAAGGGCGTCACATCTTCATGTAAAACATCATAATAAGACATCCTGCTCCGTAACACGGGTTCTCAAATATTGAAACATTTGTCTCATTGAAAATGTCATTAATAACTTCAACATTGCAGCGGAATTATAGTCTAAAAAACGTCATTAATTAATACCTCAAATAAAAATATCATCCCACTTCATCAATCATAAGCCTTGCTTAGAAAACGTCTTAAAATAAAGTAAAGTATCTCAATATATCATGCCAATAAAGAAACATATAGTTCAAATCCAAACAAGTCCCAAGATCCTGATGTTACGTATCAGAGTAAGACCCTCTTTATTGAAATAAAGCAACTAAAAGACCCAATAAATCTATGCTCAAGCATCTACATTTATTCCTGATCACCTGCATGTTACCCACGTGGAGGTAACATTCAAACAGAAAGGGTGAGAAATCACAATCATTATAAAATATGTAAGAAATAAATATATTAGGTACAACAGTATCCTCCTGCAATTCACATATCATCACATATTACAAATCATATTAATATCATCTCAATTACTTCATCATTATATTATTCGATTGTTCGGCACAAATAACACAACATTCACTTCACAACATAAACACGACATCACCTAAATCATAACTTCATTAATAAGTCATTCATCTCATCAAATATGCAATGTCACATAGGATGAAATGTATCAACTTAGACTCATACATGTGGTACCAAAACTTCACTGATGACTTAGTCATCTTTCTCCAAAGATCCCCACTAATAGGATCGATCCCGCTTGGAACCGGAGTACTTCATAAAATACACTCAATATGCACTATGGGATTGAGCCATCACTGGACCAACGCCCAATAAAGATCACTGGACAGAAGTCCTACCAACATATTCTATGAATACATGATGTGCAACAACAAAATAAAACATGACCACGGCTAGTCAAAATGCATAATCATTCATATACTAACCATAATATCACCACATACTTCGTAATACCTCATATTCTGTCATAACAGCATCAAACACTTCACACAACATCAAACACATCATATTACAATACAATATCATCATAGTAACGTCAAACACTTCGTAGCACAATGCAATACGAATGTACAAGATTATTTCCACACCAAAGACAAAACCTTACATCAAATAATCATTCACTATATTCAAATTTATCTTTATATTATAGAAAGTGATTTTAGCTTTTTGTAGGTTCAAACGGCGCGTCAAACGGACACCTAAGTAAAAAGTTATGAATTTTCGAAGTTTACAAAAAATGTTGTCAAATAGTGAGCAATCGATTGCACCCTGTTCCAGAGGCCAATTTTCATATAGTGCAATTGATTGCATCCTCACGACACTCAATTCCTTACATAAACAGAAGCAAAATCTCATTAAAAATTGATAGTGCAGTCGATTGCTCCTCTACTACAATCAATTGCTTGCTATGAAAAACAATTTTACGATTTTAGAACAGTAGGAGTGGGAAAACCTTTTTATTCCAATTCCAAAAACCCAAACTTCATGAAATATTGCAAGATCGAACCTCAAATTATCAGTACCATCATCATACTTCGAAATCACACATAACAAAGCACAAATTACATCAATTCATTCACATTCAACATGATTATCATCAAAAATAAAAAGCACACACAAACCCACAATTATATAAACCTTAAACCAATTATAATAATCAAGATAACTCCCCTTACCTTAGATTGTAACTAGAAATCGGTTCTCTTTCTTACGTTCTGTCAAATTCAACGGGAATCTCCTTTTGGTTCTCTATGCCCTAGCTTCCTCTAAACGTCTTCTCACTTTTACGATCATTCCAAAATAACACGTTCTCTCAACCCCTATTTATATTTTGTCAAACTTGCCACTTGGACCCCTAATATGGATCTTGTCGTCTTACCCTCACTTATCCTTTCATACTTACCATAATACCCTTATAATCTCTACACCAACTCACCTTTATTTTGAATAAAATGGTGATAATAATAATTCTAAATAACACTATTGAATATAATTAACCCAAATTATTATTTAAATTCTAATAATAATAATCCTAAATAATTAAAATAATTATCAAAAGTATACTTAACTCTCGAAGTCTACTTATGATGTCTTATCTCACAGCGCAACCCACACATCACACCTCAAAGCATCAATAATTCACGAAAACGTCATATACTCACAAACACTTCACAGATACTCATCATAAAACAATTAAATAATAATATAATTATTTTGGGGGTGTTACACACACTTTTCGAAGATTCAGATACTGGGACAGTCCATATCAAGGTTATATCGCATCATGGTGGGATCCAAGTTCCTTTTCAGGCAACTCCTTAAAAAACCCTACCAACAAGGGCAAGATAGGCTATAGAAGGGCAAGTGTTAGAACAAGATTTGTTCTTATCAATTATCTTAGTTTTGATGATAACAATAATATGAATTTTGCTTAAGATAATATGGTACTCTAATCCAATGCAATTTCCCTTTCAGGAAATATATAAAGAGTACGCATAATTCAGCGCTCAGAAGATGTGTCTCAAATGGTTCAGCATGCAACATCAGAACATGGTCTGGCAAGACATCAGAAGATGGTCGAAGCAGAATCAGAACATGGGTCTATGGAAGCATCAGAAGAACATGAGATCAGAAGCACTGAAGATCAGAAGATGGTATCACGCAACAGAAGCACTTCAAGATCAGAAGATCAGAAGATGCTATGCACCAAGCTGTTTGACTCTGATGATATTCAAACGTTATATTCACAAACATCAGATCAGAAGGAAGTACACGTGGCAGACTACGCTGACTGACAAAAGGAACGTTAAAAGCTACTAAAGGCTACGTCAGTAGACACAGCGTGAACAAGGCTCGAGGTAGTTGACAAAAGCGTATAACATTAAATGCAAAGCTGTACGGAACACGCAAAGCATTAAATGCATTCAACGGTCATCTTCTCAACGCCTATAAATATGAAGTTCTGATGAGAAGCAAGGTTAACGATTCTGCACCAAAACAACTTATATCAAACTTGCTGAAACGCTGTTCAAATCTAAACTCAGAATCTTCATCTTCATCAAAACTCACTACATTGCTTTTGTAATATCTTAGTGAGATTAAGCTTAGACTGTAAGAGAAATATCACAGTTGTGATTATCGCTTTTAAGAAGCATTTGTAATACTCTTAGAATTACATTAAGTTGTAAGGAACTAGAGTGATCAGTGTGATCAGTATACTCTAGGAAGTCTTAGCAGTTGGCTGAGCAGAAAGTCTTAGGAGTGAACTAAGCCTAGAGTGATCGTGTTGATCAGTAGACTCTAGAAAAGTCTTAGGAGTGAACTAAGCCTAGAGTGATCGTGTTGATCAGTAGACTCTAGAAAAGTCTTAGGAGTGAACTAAGCAGATTGTTCCTGGAGTGATCAAGTTGTGATCAGAAGACTCTGGAAGACTTAGTTGCGGACTAAGTGGAAAACCATTGTAATCCGTGCGATTAGTGGATTAAATCCTCAGTTGAGGTAAATCATCTCTGCGGGGGTGGACTGGAGTAGCTTCGTTAACAGCGAACCAGGATAAAAATAATTGTGCAATTTATTTTTATCGTCCAAGATTTAAAGTCACACTTATTCAATCCCCCCCTTTCTAAGTGTTTTTCTATCCTTCAATTGGCATCAGAGCGCCGGTTCTAAGGTGCAAGCACTTAACCGTGTTTAGAAAAGATTCAGGAAGAGAAAAACGCTTCATTTAAAAGATGGTTGATGAAAGTGAAAAGACTACATCTACATCTGGCTCTGCTGAGCAATACAACGGTAACAATGGTTATACTAGACCGCCGGTATTTGATGGTGAAAACTTTGAATACTGGAAAGATAAACTGGAAAGTTACTTTCTGGGTCTAGATGGTGATCTATGGGATCTTCTAATGGATGGTTACAAACATCCAGTAAATGCCAGTGGCGCAAAGCTGTCAAGGCAAGAAATGAATGATGATCAAAAGAAGCTTTTCAGGAATCATCATAAATGCAGAACTGTTTTGCTAAATGCTATCTCTCATGCTGAGTATGAGAAGATATCTAACAGGGAAACGGCTTATGATATATATGAGTCCTTGAAAATGACTCATGAAGGAAATGCTCAAGTCAAGGAGACTAAAGCTCTAGCTTTAATCCAGAAGTATGAAGCCTTCAAGATGGAGGATGATGAAGACATTGAAAAGATGTTTTCGAGATTTCAAACTCTGACTGCTGGATTGAGAGTTCTTGACAAAGGATACACCAAGGCTGATCATGTAAAGAAGATTATCAGAAGCTTACCCAGAAGATGGGGTCCTATGGTAACTGCATTCAAGATTGCAAAGAATCTGAATGAAGTTTCTCTGGAAGAGCTTATCAGCGCCTTGAGAAGTCATGAAATAGAGCTGGACGCAAATGAGCCTCAAAAGAAAGGTAAGTCTATTGCATTAAAATCAAATATCAAGAAATGCACTAACGCTTTTCAGGCCAAAGAAGAAGATCCTGAAGAATCAGAATCTGAAGAAGAAGATGAACTGTCCATGATTTCCAGAAGGCTAAATCAACTCTGGAAGACCAAGCAAAGGAAGTTCAGAGGCTTCAGAAGTTCAAGGAAATTTGAACGTGGAGAATCTTCTGATGAAAGAAGATTTGACAAGAAGAAGGTCATGTGCTATGAATGCAATGAGCCTGGACACTACAAGAATGAATGTCCAAATCTTCAGAAGGAAAGTCCCAAGAAAAAGTTTCATAAGAAGAAAGGTCTTATGGCAACCTGGGATGAGTCAGAAGATGATTCAGAAGATGAGCAGGCCAACTGTGCGCTGATGGCGACAGAAGATGACGGATCAGAATCTACATCAGAATCAGATTCTGAAGAGGTATTTTCTGAACTTACTAGAGATGAGTTAGTTTCCGGTCTAACTGAACTTCTGGAACTCAAGTCTCAGATCAGTCTCAAATACAAAAAGCTGAAAAAGCAATTTGAATTTGAAACAAAGAAGCTTGAGTTGGAGAATTCTGAATTAAAAGAAAAACTTTTAAAATTATCCAATAATGTTGGATCTCCTTCTAATTCAGAAAAATCCACTCCCAGTCTAAACCATGTTCTGAAAGAATATGATTTAAGTTTCAGGAAGTTCTTATCTAGAAGTATTGGCAGAAGTCAGCTAGCTTCTATGATATATGCTGTGTCTGGAAACAAAAGAGTTGGCATTGGTTATGAGGGTGAAACCCCATACAAACTTGAACCTGTTGATGAGATGAAAATCACATACAAGCCATTGTATGATCAGTTCAAGTATGGCCACTCTCATGATATTAGGCACACCTCACATGCACAAAGTTTTCACATAACACACACTAAGAAGCATGTGACACAACCTAGGAAATATCATGAAACTCACATTAAGAATTATCATGCTGTTCCTCCTATTGCTTACAATGTTAAATCCAAGTTCAATCAGAACTTGAGAAAATCTAACAAGAAAGGACCCAAGAAAATGTGGGTACCTAAGGATAAGATTATTCCTATTGCAGATATCCTTGACTGCAAAAAGGACAAGGCACAACATGTCATGGTACCTGGACTCTGGATGCTCGCGACACATGACAGGAAGAAGGTCTATGTTCCAAGACCTGGTGCTTAAGTCTGGAGGAGAAGTCAAGTTCGGAGGAGATCAGAAGGGCAAGATAATTGGCTCTGGAACTATAAAGTCTGGTAACTCTCCTTCCATTTCTAATGTACTTCTTGTAGAAGGATTAACACATAACCTCTTATCTATCAGTCAATTGAGTGACAATGGTTATGATATAATCTTTAATCAAGAGTCTTGCAAGGCTGTAAATCAGAAGGATGGCTCAATCCTATTTACAGGCAAGAGGAAGAACAACATTTATAAGACAGATCTGCAAGATCTTATGAGTCAGAAGGTGACTTGTCTTATGTCTGTTTCTGAAGAGCAGTGGGTCTGGCACAGAAGATTAGGTCATGCTAGTTTGAGAAAGATTTCTCAGATTAACAAACTGAATCTGGTCAGAGGACTCCCTAATCTGAAATTCAAATCAGATGCTCTTTGTGAAGCATGTCAGAAGGGCAAGTTCTCCAAACCTGCATTCAAGTCTAAGAATGTTGTTTCTACCTCAAGGCCATTAGAACTCTTGCACATTGATCTGTTTGGCCCAGTCAAAACAGCATCTGTCAGAGGAAAGAAATATGGATTAGTCATCGTAGATGATTATAGTCGCTGGACATGGGTAAAATTCTTAAAACACAAGGATGAGACTCATTCAGTGTTCTTTGATTTCTGCATTCAGATTCAATCTGAAAAAGAGTGTAAAATCATAAAGGTCAGAAGTGATCATGGTGGTGAATTTGAGAACAAATCCTTTGAAGAATTCTTCAAAGAAAATGGTATTGCCCATGATTTCTCTTGTCCTAGAACTCCACAGCAAAATGGGGTTGTAGAACGAAAGAATAGGACTCTGCAAGAAATGGCCAGAACCATGATCAATGAAACCAATATGGCTAAGCATTTCTGGGCAGAAGCAATAAACACTGCATGCTATATTCAGAATAGAATCTCTATCAGACCTATTCTAAATAAGACTCCCTATGAATTGTGGAAGAATAGAAAGCCCAACATTTCATATTTCCATCCTTTTGGATGTGTATGCTTTATTCTGAACACTAAAGATCATCTTGGTAAGTTTGATTCCAAAGCTCAAAAGTGTTTCCTTCTTGGATATTCTGAACGCTCAAAAGGCTACAGAGTATACAATACTGAAACATTGGTTGTAGAAGAATCAATCAATATCAGGTTTGATGATAAGCTTGGTTCTGAAAAACCAAAGCAGTTTGATAATTTTGCAGGTTATGATATTGACATATCAGAAGTTGTTGAGCCAAGAAGCAACGCATCAGAAGCAGAACTTCTCAGAAGCAAAGAATCTGAAGATCAAGTATCAGCTTCTCTGGAGGATCTAAGCATTTCTGAAGAACCATCTGTCAGAAGATCATCCAGACTCATCTCTGGTCATTCAGAAGATGTCATTCTTGGAAAGAAGGATGATCCAATCAGAACAAGAGCATTCCTTAAGAACAATGCAGACTGTCAATTAGGTCTTGTATCTTTGATCGAGCCAACTTCTGTTGATCATGCTCTAGAAGATCCAGACTGGATAATTGCTATGCAAGAAGAACTGAATCAGTTTACAAGGAATGATGTTTGGGATCTTGTTCCTAGACCAGATGGATTCAATATAATTGGTACAAAATGGGTCTTCAGAAACAAGCTCAGTGAGAAAGGTGAAGTGGTAAGGAACAAAGCCAGACTGGTGGCTCAGGGTTATAGTCAGCAAGAAGGGATTGATTATACAGAAACCTTTGCACCAGTGGCCAGGTTAGAGTCTATTCGTCTATTAATTTCTTTTGCCACTCAACATAACATCACTCTCTATCAGATGGATGTTAAGAGTGCCTTCTTAAATGGTTATATAGATGAAGAAGTTTATGTCCATCAACCTCCTGGTTTTGAAGACTCTATGTCTCCTAATCATGTTTTTAAACTTAAGAAATCATTGTATGGATTGAAACAGGCTCCCAGAGCTTGGTATGAACGCTTAAGTTCTTTCCTTCTAGATAATGGTTTCACTAGAGGAAAAGTGGACACTACTCTCTTTTGTAAAACCTTTGAAAAGGATATTTTAATTTGTCAAATATATGTAGATGATATTATTTTTGGAACATCTAATGCTACACTTGGAAAGGAGTTTGCTAAGTCTATGCAGGCTGAGTTTGAAATGAGCATGATGGGAGAACTCAAGTACTTCCTTGGAATACAAATAAATCAAACATCAGAAGGAACGTACGTTCACCAAACCAAGTATGTGAAGGAACTTCTGAAGAAGTTTAATCTTCTAGACTGCAAAGAAGCCAAAACTCCTATGCATCCAACATGCATCCTAGGTAAGGATGAGGTAAGTAAGAAGGTAGATCAGAAGTTATACAGAGGTATGATTGGATCTCTTCTATATCTGACTGCTTCTAGACCTGACATTCTGTTCAGTGTTTGTTTGTGTGCTAGATTCCAATCAGATCCTAGAGAATCTCATTTAACTGCTGTTAAGAGAATTCTAAGGTATCTGAAAGGTACTACTAATGTTGGCTTAGTTTACAGAAAATCTAAAGAATACAACTTAGTAGGATTCTGCGATGCTGACTATGCTGGAGACAGAATTGAAAGAAAAAGTACTTCAGGAAGTTGCCAATTTCTTGGAAGTCATTTGATCTCCTGGTACAGCAAGAAGCAAGCAACAATTGCTCTATCAACAACAGAAGCAGAATATGTCGCTGCTGCTGGTTGTAGCACACAGATGCTCTGGATGAAGAGTCAGTTAGAAGATTATCAGATATTTGAGAGTAACATTCCTATATTCTGTGATAATACTTCTGCTATATGTTTATCTAAGAATCCTATTCTTCATTCAAAAGCTAAACATATTGAGATTAAACATCATTTCATAAGGGACTATGTTCAGAAGGGTGTTATTTCTTTAAACTTTGTTGATACAGACCATCAATGGGCTGATATCTTTACAAAACCCCTGGCTGAAGATAGGTTTAAGTTCATTCTGAAGAACATCAGTATGGATCTATGCCCAGAATGAGAAGATGAGAAGTTCTCATGTATGAGTATCTTCTGAAATGAAAATGGATTATTTTTTATATCAGAAGTTCTGATTGAAATCTTTTAGAAATTATGATTCGGTTATTACTAACGTTTCATTGTCTAAGTTGATTCAGAACCTTTTTTAAAGCAAAACAGCTGTTACGTTTTTGTCTCGGGATGGTAAACCTGTCGTTACTATTCGTGGATAAACGTGCGTGCAGTTGAAGGGACGCCGACCATAGGTAACTGTGCTAGTCACCTCATTTGTCTTTATTATCTCTCCTCACGTCACGTAACATTAAATGCTAGTCTTCATTCGTTTCACTTTATTTTCTTTTAAATACTCTTCAAAATGGTTTTTGGTTTCCTATCTCTTTGCATTCCTCATAAAGTTTGTCTCTCTCTCTCTTCCATATCAAACTCTACCTGTTCATTTTTCTGCAAACCCATCATGAATTCTTCATCAAGCCCAGGAAATAATGAAAATGATAAAAACAACAAACGAAAAGCTGTTGAAACATCACCTTCCAAACCCAAAAAGATCAAAATCACCTATGATCCTCTCAAGGTGAATCCATTCGAAGCAATGTTGTCTGGAAATTATTCTAGACGTGTGTTTCATCCTCCTGGTGAAAGCCCTCCATCATCTCCATCTTCTTCCTCATCTCTCGACCTTCAAGACTCAGCTTCCTCTAATCTTTCCTCTCCCTTAATCTCTTCTGAAGACATCTCTTCATCTTCACCCGCTGAGGATGTTGTCTCTAGTAAAGGTGGTGGAAGATCTGCTTCAGGACCAAGTCTCCCTGATCCCTCGCCTGAAAGCCCTAGAAGCAGTCAATGAGGCGTTTCACTCCTTCATGGCATGCTGGCACAGACGTTGTCTTAGCTAGGGTCCTAGGATTTGGTCTTAGTAGTTTTCTTTTTTGCACATCTTCTTGTAATCTTTTTTGATTATCAATGAAAAAGTTTCTTTGTTTCACATTCCAGTGTTTCTATTTGTCTTATACATCTGAATCTTTTTTTAATATTCTTTTTGATGTTATGACAAAAAGGGGGAGAAAGATAAATGATAAATGATTTGATTAAATCTATCAGTTGCTGGGTAAAGGCTCCCACACATTCACTAACAAGAACTGCAAGTTCTATATGGTTTAAGTGTTTTGCAGGTACAGAAAAGTGAAGTGAATCTTCAGAAGCAAACACTAGAAGCAAAACCATAAGAAGCGTTATTCTGTAAAAGGAATAAGCTCTTGGAAACTGAAGCAAGCTGAGTGCTGTCAAGCTTCAGAGATCAGAAGCAAGAAAGAAGAATGAATCAGAAGCACTGATAATAGAATTTGAATATCATTGTCTATCCTGTTCTGACAAAATTCTATTTGCTCTGATACATATTATGTTATGGCTCTGATACATTATTTGCTCTGATACATTATTTTAGCCTAAATGCTCTGATACATTTGGCTCTGATACATATCATGTATTCAAACATACATTTTATGTTCTAACTCGTTCATGCTGACTGTTGTCGTTTAGTTTTTGTTCTGTAACATTTCAGGATGTAGAGATGCTCTGATGATGCTCTGGTACATTCAACAATGTTCTGATACAAATCTAGCATGAAGTGATGTTGGTAGACATTCAAAGTTCTGAAGCTATCCGAGGGAAGCAGAAATCAGAAGATGTGAATGTTCTAAAAGATCCAGAAATTCAAGTTCTGAAGCTGTCCTGAATGGAAGCAGAAATCAGAAGCTGTGAATGTTCTGAAGATCAAAGAAATTCAAGTTCTGAAGCTGTCCTGAATGGAAGCAGAAGTCAGAAGCTGTGAGTGTTCTAAGGATCTAAAGAAATTCAAGTTCTGAAGCTGTCCAATGGAAGCAGAAGTCAGAAGCTATGAATTCTCTGAAGGCAGAAGCTTATATGATCGTCTCTACCGAAATAATCAGGGAAGTCTTTTATTAAAGTTCTTCGAGTATTTATTTCAGGGGGAGATTATTTATCTCAGGGGGAGATTGTTAATCTCAGGGGGAGACATATTCATATGCTTATGCTATAGCTGTGTAATTTGTCTTTTGCCGTCTACTCTTTCTGATCGCAAATTCATATCATTTATATATGTTTTTGTCATCATCAAAAAGGGGGAGATTGTTAGAACAAGATTTGTTCTTATCAATTATCTTAGTTTTGATGATAACAATAATATGAATTTTGCTTAAGATAATATGGTACTCTAATCCAATGCAATTTCCCTTTCAGGAAATATATAAAGAGTACGCATAATTCAGCGCTCAGAAGATGTGTCTCAAATGGTTCAGCATGCAACATCAGAACATGGTCTGGCAAGACATCAGAAGATGGTCGAAGCAGAATCAGAACATGGGTCTATGGAAGCATCAGAAGAACATGAGATCAGAAGCACTGAAGATCAGAAGATGGTATCACGCAACAGAAGCACTTCAAGATCAGAAGATCAGAAGATGCTATGCACCAAGCTGTTTGACTCTGATGATATTCAAACGTTATATTCACAAACATCAGATCAGAAGGAAGTACACGTGGCAGACTACGCTGACTGACAAAAGGAACGTTAAAAGCTACTAAAGGCTACGTCAGTAGACACAGCGTGAACAAGGCTCGAGGTAGTTGACAAAAGCGTATAACATTAAATGCAAAGCTGTACGGAACACGCAAAGCATTAAATGCATTCAACGGTCATCTTCTCAACGCCTATAAATATGAAGTTCTGATGAGAAGCAAGGTTAACGATTCTGCACCAAAACAACTTATATCAAACTTGCTGAAACGCTGTTCAAATCTAAACTCAGAATCTTCATCTTCATCAAAACTCACTACATTGCTTTTGTAATATCTTAGTGAGATTAAGCTTAGACTGTAAGAGAAATATCACAGTTGTGATTATCGCTTTTAAGAAGCATTTGTAATACTCTTAGAATTACATTAAGTTGTAAGGAACTAGAGTGATCAGTGTGATCAGTATACTCTAGGAAGTCTTAGCAGTTGGCTGAGCAGAAAGTCTTAGGAGTGAACTAAGCCTAGAGTGATCGTGTTGATCAGTAGACTCTAGAAAAGTCTTAGGAGTGAACTAAGCCTAGAGTGATCGTGTTGATCAGTAGACTCTAGAAAAGTCTTAGGAGTGAACTAAGCAGATTGTTCCTGGAGTGATCAAGTTGTGATCAGAAGACTCTGGAAGACTTAGTTGCGGACTAAGTGGAAAACCATTGTAATCCGTGCGATTAGTGGATTAAATCCTCAGTTGAGGTAAATCATCTCTGCGGGGGTGGACTGGAGTAGCTTCGTTAACAGCGAACCAGGATAAAAATAATTGTGCAATTTATTTTTATCGTCCAAGATTTAAAGTCACACTTATTCAATCCCCCCCCTTTCTAAGTGTTTTTCTATCCTTCAGCAAGTCCTCTCCCTACTTTCAAGTTGTTTAAGCAGAGCATGTCGTACATCAACAACTGTTGATTTCAACATGTTTGTTGGGAGATCATGCTAGAAAAACATCATATAACCTCTTGACAAGAAGCCTTGTTGCAAAAAAACACTTCCTAGTCTTAACCATTCCATTGCCCACCACAAGGGCACTTGTTGAAATATTCAAGTCATCACATAAATCATCATCATGCATTAATCATTTCACATTGCTCTAACATCAAACCATGCATATCATCTCATTCATCTGGCATATTTTCGTAGTATCAAACCAAATATGTACAAAAATCTCAATCTCACTTGGCATTTACCCAAAATATTGGCACCTCACAAAAGCAAAACCTTGATTGGAATATCACAAAATCCCAACTTTGATTGGCACCTAACACCCATAACCAAAAAGCCCAACTTTGCTTGGCACCTAACACCTACAGTCAAAAAGCCCAACTTTTCTTGGCACCCAACATCTACAGTCAAAAGACCCAATTTTCATTCGAACAATCCAAGATCAACATGGTACATGCATTGATCAATCATTACATTGCATGCATCAATCAAAATGCATATCATAAAACCATATTCAATCATAACGCATAAGCACGAGCCATGGTTCATGTACACCTGAATACAATCATCATTGCCATCAGTTATATACTCTATGTTATTCCTCAGTGAATCTCGGTAGTATATTTCTTAGTAAATCTCGATAGCAAATTTCCCATTATGCCTCGGTAGTAGGTATCCATTGCAAAATCTCACCAGTAGATTCCCTGGTTAATCTTTGCAGCAGATTTTCCAGTCAGCAAGCCTCTACAGTAGGTATCCCTTGCTAAATCTCAGTAGTAGATTCCTTGGTCGATCTCGACAGTAGATTTTTCATTAAACCTTGGTAGAAAGTATTGTCTCATCAGAATCTTGGCAGTAAATTCCCTGGCGGATCTCGACAAAAGATTTCCCAGACATTAAACCTCGGCAATAGGTATCCCTCATATAATCCTGGCCGTAGATTTTGTGGTTGATCTTGGCAGTAATTTCCCAATAAACCTTAATAAAAGGTATTTTGTCATCAGAATATTGACAGTAGATTCCCTGGTCGATCTCGGCAGTATATTTCCCAGTGAACCGCAACAGTAGGTTTGTTTTTAGTAGAATCTCTCCAAAAGATTCCCCAGTGAGTTTCTTTTGAAACTTCGTGCCCTCTTGTTGGTCATATTTCATTCCAGCTCATGTGTTAGTCACCTCCGATTCCAGCCCCCGTGTTGGTCATTTTCAATTCCAGCACATGTGTTACTCATATTCAATTCCACCCCCATGTTAGTCCTCTTCCATTCAAGCCTTTGTGTTGGTCATATTCCATTCCATCCATCATGTTGGTCATCTTCCATTCCATCTACCATGTTTGTCATATTTTAGTCAACCCCCATGTTGGTCACCTTTCTAATCCAACCCACGTGTTGATTAAACCCTGTGTTGGTCACCTCTCTCCTTTTTTTCAAACGTACCGACCCCTCCGTTAGTGACTATCTTTGTTTTTCATTCACTCTGGTACTATCCATGATATCTCATTTCTCTGGTCCCGTCCATGGTACTTGTTCATCTTTTTTGCTTGGTGTCCTTGCCGCATATAGGTGGAGGATCCTATTTCACTCAGGTCATACCTTAGAGTTCATTATCAATCAAAATTGAAGGTACAATTCTAACCTATGGATGGGTACTTACCCCCGTATCCTCAATGACGTTAGCCCTTCATATATTTCTCCTTCGTAAAGACAAAAATTAGGGTCTTTTGATATTTAATTATCCTCCACCACGAGTGTGCAAAGACCTTTGTCTTTCACGCATCCTTAGAGCATCTCCAATGGCATAACTTATTTTTGATTGCTTGAGCTATTTTTTGTGGGACCAATTGCCACATTGTATTTAAGCAATTTAAACCAATTCCACTCCAATGGTAATTTGAATAAGCAATCTATATGTGGTCCAATAAATTTATGTTTGACCCCACCAATTATCAAGATTAATATTATTTAATGCTAAAAAACCTACTTTTTAGATTGCTTCATGATGTAACTTACACAAATATTTAAGCAACGGGAACGTCACGTGTATCTACTCCAATGATAAAATTGCTAAGTTCCGGAACTTATGAATACTAATGTACATTAAACAACCTCCATTGAAAATGCTCTTACACGAAAGTTCCATACTATTTCTAAACACCAATTTTACATCCAAAATTCATTCATAGTCAAACCCACTACCCTTACTATTTTTTTAGTCAGCAAAAATCATACAAAACCAACTAAACCTCGTTTCTCTTTCACGTGAGAAATAACAACACAATAAAATCACCATTCTCCCTCTTTCACATTGACACCTTCTTCAACCATGTAACAACACCATTCAACATAACATAAACCAAATACAATATTCATACACAACAATCACCTTTTTCACTACTAACAACACTACTGACATCAACCCCATAATTCAAAACAACATTACACAACACCATGAACGAATTCAAAGTAACATTACACAGTACCATAAACCAATTCTACAACAAATCAAAACAAACATCACCAAACTAAAGCAAAAGCGAAATCAGTAGGAAAAGGCCGCGCAAAACGAAACTATCAAGAGTTACTCTAAGTCAGTGCGTCGACAGACTCTTCACCATGAATTTCTCATCACGCGACCTCTCCCTCCGGCGAAAAGAGACCGTCGTCGAACACATTTCGGCAATGCAGCATCTCCGAGTCTCTCTGCCCCTTTGCGCAACCGAGCACCACCTTCGAGCATATCATCAGCAACAACACGTAAGCTTCGTCATCTGACACCACGCATAACATGGCCTCCTGCTCTCTACTATATTGTTTTTTTTGGTATTATTTATCTTGTTATTTTCCTTATATTTTCTTAAATAGTTTTTTAATTAGGGTTTAATAGCTTATATTTAGGCTCTAGACCCATTAAAATCATTTGGTTTCATACACCCATCCCTGGTTTTATTTAGTTAGCTTTGCATATTTATTTAGATTAATTAGTTTAGTAAAATTTGTTTATTTAATTAGATAAATATATCAAAACTAATTTTTTTTTTTGTTATTTATTAATATATATACATAAGAAAACACAAAAATATTGTTTCATTTTATTTAATTAGAAAAAATAAACTTGTACATATTTGGGTCTCCTAATTAAATTCAAACATTCATTCCACTTGTAAATAAATGTATCACCTTTGCCTTATTCACTCACTCGTGTCTATAACCTTGTACATATTTCAAACCCGTTGTGTATAACTCATTCAAATATCAAAAACATTTTTACGATCAGGTTAACTTAACTTTTTTTTTTTTGCAAATAATTGAACGGGTGGATGTACATCCACACTTTCCTCGAGTAACCGACTGAGTATCATACGTTGTATCGTTTGGTCATTCGAGCTCAAAACAAATTAAATTCAATATTCACCCATCAAATTAACTTTTGCCCCTATGCAATCTCAAACAAACCTTTTTCACAAAAATAATAGTTTAGGATTTCAACACAAAATACAAACAAGCGTTTACCCCTCCATCATGTGAGCATGCAAGCCGATGTTTAAACCCAAAATATGAATTAAATCATATTCTTTAAAATAAACCAACAAACACTCATTTTCTACAAGGAACTACGAGGCTCTGAATTTCCCATTGCACCGGAAATACGTAGGCACAAGGTTTCAAAATCTTGGCAAGCACAATAGTTAAAAAATAACATTTCCCCTCCTTTATTCCTTTTGTAAATATCCAATAAATAAAAAATAAAAGCTAGCATAATAAATAACAAACATTTAGGCACACATTCAAGCTTAGTTAACTAAACGGTTCCTGTTGAGTACAATGGATATGATGGGTGCTTAATTCTTTCCCCTCACATAACCAATCCACAAATCCGTATTTGGTTAATATGACCATCTTATCCTCCTTTCTTAGGGTTTTATCGTTATTTTCATTTTCCTTAGGAATAAATAAAATTTGGTGGAAACTTTGTGTCTATTTCAAGCGTTTAGACGCTTGGGTATTGTTTGCGTAGCAGCACATGATTACATGAATGAGTTTGCATTATAACCACTATAACGATAACTGTCGGCAATGGTTATTTCCTGAGTAATCGACATGTATCTCCCTACGTGTGCTTCAGACTTCTAGTTTACTTCATGTCTTCACTAGTTAAAAATTGATGCAAATCATTCGTAACCTTTGATAATTGCCTTTGAGATTTTCTGATTAACTTTTATAGCATTGTCCAAGTATCCTTTACTTAACTCACTCTTAGACTTTAAAAATTGCTAAGTCGTCCACAACATCTGATGAACATGTCGAACTTGACCCTTTGCCGAAGGTTTGCTTTATGTAACCCTTTTCGAGATTCTAGACATGTTTTGAAGAGAGGGTGATCATAATCTTGTGGATCTGTCCATGAGACTTTTCCAAACCAAATCTAACACGTTAGTCAAACCTTCTTGATCAATATGACTAATGTGTCGAAGGCTAAGTTTCTTCAAACTTAGTTATATTTCAAACACGGTTATCACCTTTCAGTCGAATCCCTTAGCTAGAATATTCAGGCTAACTGATGCCCCCCAAAAATTCCACTTTCGATCATATTCTAGAGATGGAAGAAAGGTCACATTTTTAGTAGATGCTCGAAACTGTTCAAGATATCCTGCACACTTCATAGGCATCATGACCATATTTCACCAAACCGTCACGTCAAGGACGTGCGTGCATATTTTCATCATTACTCGGATTTACTAGGACAATAAT
The DNA here is from genome assembly GCF_029867415.1 of Vicia villosa. NCBI lineage: Eukaryota > Viridiplantae > Streptophyta > Magnoliopsida > Fabales > Fabaceae > Vicia > Vicia villosa. Next base: position 138,407,114 of record NC_081181.1, on the reverse strand, counting down.
AGACCACAAAATTAAATTAAATTAAAAGAAATCATTTAATTTTAATTTGTTCCCAAAAAGTTAAATGCCATACTTTCCTCTTTGTGGCTATATATATGCCTCTTCTTCAATTTTTCCTCTTCTTCGCCACCTTCTTCTTCAGAGCCCTAAAAAATTTTGAACTTCCGTGCAACTCTCATTCTTCATTTCTTCAACAATCTTTCTCACCCAAGAATTTCTCAAGAACAACAATGGTTTTCTCAAGTACTAATACCTTACTCTCGTAGTAGGAGTTGTTCATGCTTTATGGGTCCTTTACCTATACCATCTAAGAAACCATCAAACTTTGAGAGATTTTTTCCTAGTTTCCCATAAGGAAAATATTTGGTGTTTAAAGATGAGCCCTTTCACCTGAGCTTCATGAAAAACCATATGTTCCATTCATGTTTTTCGACCAACGATTCGGATATAAAATGGCTAAATACGGTTTAACAAATAAAGGAGAAAGTATGAAAAGAATTGTGTATTTTTAATTTGATACAACTCTCTAGGGTTGGTCTCAAGTATAACCTTCACATGTTGGTGGCTACTCTTTGTTTATATGAATATTCGACTAACACGCTTCATCTACCCTATATAATGATTACCCCCATGCTATTTGACATAACAACAATCGTTGGTCTTCGACCAACTAGGGAAATCTTTGAACCCACTATGATAAGCAAAACCAAACCTATGTTCACCTTTTCTCATGCTAGTTATAGTTCTTTCATCAAATACCATCAAGCTTCAAATAACAATGTAGGCACTTAGGAGCATATAGCTTTTCGTACATATTGGCTATCCCACTTTGGGTTTTGCTCTAAGTCTCTTCAAATAGCTAAGAAATTTGTCCTTTTTCTACTTAGCTCCATGAGATAAAAATATTTGTTTGAGCAAACTGATCTTGTATAACCTGTATGAATCCTCGGGGAACGCTTCTCATGAACTCAAGAAATAGGATGATTCTTATAAGGACATGCTCCTGATTTCTGGCCTCATCTAGATGCTGCTGCAACTGTGGCTTAATGCCACTTTTGATCCTTCCCTCAAAACTAGATTTCACCTAATTTAGATCGGAGTGCTAAAGGCTTAAGGCTTTCCCAGGTTACTCCAGGCGACAACAACTCTGCATCAAAGGAAATATTTGAGACCTAATTTGATATGACCTAAAATTGTAAAACCTTCGTCTCAACCGTGGCGTCTTTCGTCAGTCATAGCTATGGACCAGACTTGTTCAGAAAGAATTCCCATGCTCAACTTATGAAGACCAAAGAGAAATTCACAACATCTAAATGGAATTCTTCAATCCATGGGTCTTATTGACTAGACTTTGCTCTTCAAGATCATGCATTATGAAACACCCCAAAATTTCTGAATAATTATTTAATCGATTATTAGTAATTATTTGTGATTATATGTGAATTATGATTATTGTTTTGATTAGTTGTGATATTTGGTGGTGCTATGTGTGAGGCATTTAGTAGTAGCGAGAATTTAAATAATTTAGAGAGAATTATCTAGATTTAATAGTTATTATTAGAATTATTTTAATAATTTAAAATAGAGTAAAAGTGTAGAGATATTAGGGCAATAATGGTAATATTGTGTAGAGTAATTGAAAGAAAATGGGGAAAACTATAATAAGGGTCCAAGGGGTAAGAATGACAAAAGGAAGGGAGGAGAGAATTAGAAGTCATTATGTATGACCATGTTTGGGAGAATACGCCGTGGAGAAGAACTAAGGCACTGAGGACCAAAGAGATTCAGTAGAAACACAAAGATAAGATCAAAGCTAGGAAAATCCAAGGTAACGGGAGTGATTCTTTCATTATAATTGATATGGGGTTTAGAAGTATGTAGGTTTTGATGAGGTTTATTTGGGTTTTGATGAACATGATGAATTGTGATGAAATTGATAATTTGTGATCGTTTCATGTTAATTCGTGAAATTTTCTTGTGTAATCGTGTTGGATTGTAACATATGTTATGAAGTGATGATGGGAGGTGAATTGGATAGTTTAGATATGAATAATTGGGGTTTTGGGTTGAAAAGAGTTAAAAATTCGTATTTTGAAAATAGCAGATTTTTCCACTTTGTACAGTAGGTAACCGGTTACCACTCTGGAGGTAATCGATTATCGGATCAAAAACTAGTGTAAGTTAGCACTTCTGGGGGGTGTTACCGGTTACCACTCTGGAGGTAACCGATTACCAAAACAAACATAGGCGTGCAACCTTCGGGTTACAAGGGGTGTAACCGGTTACTCCTATGGAGGTAACCGTTTATCGCTGTGTTGAACAAAATTTTGAAAATTTGAAAAATCATAACTCGAGCTAGGAACGTCCGATCAACGCGTGGTTCAAATCATTGTAAAGCTATTTTAATATACTTTATTTTAAAAATATTTCTGATAGTAGAATTCAAACTATTCGATGCATAGATGGGTTTCCGTATGTTTTGGGTTATATCGTTTTGTGAAAAATGTGAGAATAATTGGTACGGCTAATGCTTGGGAATGTTTCTTAATTTTTATGACGAATGTGATGTTATGGTGAGATTGTTATGATGGCGTGAGGTTTATTTATGAAACGAGACTTACGCAATGTATGTTCGATGTTTATATACATATGTTGTGATGATAATTATAATGACTATTTGATGCGAAAGATATTGTTTGTGAATATGATGTTGTGATGAGTACATGAATGATGATTCACTTTGACCAGACGAGATTGTATTATTTTGTTGTGTGTATCATGCATTCATGGCATAAGTTGGGACTTCGGTCCGGTGATGACTTGTGGGACTTCGGTCCGGTGTTGGCCTCAATCTCGTTGTGTGGATTGAGTGTGTTTTGTGACGTGCTCTAGTTCCAAGTGGGAATCGATCTTATTTGTGGGATCTTTGGAGGTAGATGACTCGGTCATCAAGGACGTTTTGGTACCACATGCATGAGTCAGTGACGTTGTGATTGCATACTTGGTGTAATTGCATAATGAATGAATAAGTGATGCCTTGGTGATGTTTGTGATGTGAATGATGTCTTAGTAATGTTGTGAGTAAATGATGTAGTTATGGCATTACCGTTAATAAATGTTATGTCTATTCGGTATATCTTTTGTAATGTTTGTAATTACTCACCCTTTCAGTTTGAATGTTATCTCCACGTGGGTAACATGCAAGTGATCAAGAATATCATGTTGAAGAGTGAGGATAGCTCTGGAGTTATTTAGTTTCCTTCCGTTGAATAAAAGGTCTTGCGCTGATACGTAACATCGAGTTGGGGTCGTATAATTTGAATGTTTTGTTTTTTGTTAGCATGATACTATGAACTACTTTAAATGGTTCTAAGTTGGTTTTGAGTTTATAACTCATGAATGGCAATGATTGATGAAACTGATGGATTTTTAATATTTATTTTGAGACTGAGATTTCAGTTGTGTAATGTTTTAAATTGTGTGTTAATCTTTCAAAAGAGAAAACAATTGTTATCTTGTTGAAAACCCGTGTTATGGAGCAAGATGTTTTTGAAATTCTGGTATGACGGACTCAGGATGTCACTTACAATGTCAAGACATCTGATATATTATTAACTTAGCAAATGAAGAACAGAAAGATCCCCAATTTTAAATTACCCCTAAGAAGGAGTCTATGAGTACTGGGATCATGTATGTTCAGTCAACATAACCAGATTGTAAACTTTATTGGTTCTGTAAAGGAACAACTGTTAAACCTGAACCCGATGTTATACACAATGTTACAACATCCATGACTGAACAAACAATACAATGCAGAAGATAAATAACACAGTTAATTGTTAACCCAGTTCGGTTTAACTACCTACTCTAGGGGCTACCAAGCCAGGAAGAAGATTTCACTATCAATAGTACTATTTTATGTAAACAACCTCTGGTTTACAGATAAACAACATCTGGTTTACCTAGTCACTACCCAATGCAACCTTTATCTCAAATATCCATCAAAGACAAGAGAACCTCTGCTCACTCCCTAGTGATACCTAACTGTTACAATCCTACAACATCTATTTACACAATTAACAATGAACAATAACTTGATCTTGCTTCACAACTTCAATCAAGAACACAATACTTAACTCTTACCTACAGGTTTCGAGTGAGAACAATTACTTCTCTTACCTACAGGTTTCGAGAAGGACAAGGTAGCCATCCCACAACCTGGGTGGTCTACCTATAGAAACCCTAAAGACTACATCTTTTCTAAACAAGGTTTTATATGTTTTTTTTATACAAAACTAGGTTACAATGGTTTCTATTTATAACCTATTCCCAATTGGACTTGGGCTTACAAATCGCAGCACTCCTTGTTGTTACAAGTCTGCAGATATCTTCCTCTACAATCAAGGTCTTTTAATCATAAATTTCCTAATTTATCTCCTAAATTAGAAACTGCTAAATCTTCAATCTTCTGATCTGATTCTTCAATATTTTGACTTGATTCTTTTGACCTTTAAATTTGCGCCACATAGGATTACAAAATATTCCACGAATATTCTGTATCTGTTGAGTATCAAACTGAATCTTCATTCCCGTTCTGCAGGCGCGATGTCATGAGTTGATGTCATGACATTCCATACAACCTCTTGCTTGTACCTGTTTTGTTCTTTAATATTTGCAAGATTACACATTGTATTATATTTTGCTGCTATTAAGTTTTAGCCAAACATATAGATGCCAATCAGCCAATAAAAGCACCAACAATCTACCCCTTTGGCATATTTTGGCTAAAACTATACATACATTAAAAATGCAGCAAAACATAAATGCTTCAACTTTCAAGACAACAAAGAACAGACTTTTACATTCTCAGAATTGGGCTCTTCTGTTCTTCAGGTCTTGAACCACATCATAACATCTTCAGTCTGCACTGTCTTTACACTACAGAATCCTTTGTTTCTTTTGACAGTAGAAAAATCAGATGATACTTCTCTCCCCCTTTTTAGCCATAATATGACAAAGATTTGACCGATGTCATAATATGCAGTAGAACATCTTCATGCAACAATGATGTACACGAGGAAGACGATGGGAGAAGGCCTTTGTCTTGGAGGACCAATGGTGGCATAAGAAAACCCTTACTCAGTCTTGAACTTGAAACCAAATCCTAGATTAGAACCTGAGAGAGGACTTGAGTGAAAACTGTCCACCAGTCCTAGTAAATCAGAACACAAATCACAATTGTGTTCATAACTCAGATCATAAATCACAACAAAAATGATTCCTATACTTAAGGTTGTATATGATGGAACATTTTTGTTGTTATTGCAGAAAAACCCATGGTAGAGACCACCAACATCCCCAACCCGTGTTTTTCTTTTTCTGGATAGGTTTTGGTAAAGCAACCCATCACAATACCAAACCCAGACACAACCCATAAGGACACACACGAATGACATCTTAAGAGAGTTTCATTTCTGTAGTCTGTGGAGACGCCATTATATAGCCATTGGAGATTATAGGAAATAACGATGGTCTTTGGTCTTGTTCAATGGTCAAATGGTTAATTTGGAAGCAGTTCCAAAAGCAATTACTCTTTCCAAAGCAGTTTTTTAATGTTTTTCTGATAGGAGTTATCTTAAAATACCAGTGCATGCATAGTCATTGATTGTACTTTACACCGACCACTGATGTGTAGATAAACTTCAAGACAAATTTCCTTGTTTGACTTAGAAGATTCAATGTCTTTAAACATGTCATGACATTCTGTTAGACATTGTCACTTTTCTTCCCTTTAAGCACATAGCTCAAGATTCTTCAAAAGATTAAGACAAAGCATCTTATGGACCAAGTAACAGACTCCCCACTTACTCTTCTGACTCACTAGTCATAGACATAGACTTCTGTTGTTCTGAACACCTTGAGACTGTTTAATGGAACCGTGAAGAATCTTTCAACACTTGTATGCATACAACTTCCTCATTAGTGTGGAGAAAGAAATGTGGATTACAGTTGCACATGGTTAGATTCAAACATTCACAGATAACTGACAATAATGTCACATTTTCTTCATGATGTTAAAGTATTTTTTACCAAGAAACTTTTCTTGACATAAGAAGTTACTCCCCCTATCTGAGATAGTCTGAGCTTCTTCAAGGAATAAACTTGTAATGATGAATGGAAAATATAAGACGCATCTTCATATCTTCAAGAGAGCACCCTCTATTCAACTATCCTGCTGAACACACTCATTTATGGCAATGTTGCTCCTTTACATTAAATACTCACACCGGAAATTTGATGTTATAACATTGTGTCTGTCATTAGTATTACTAGTATGTTCCACAAGGTTCATATCTCTTTCTGCAACAGACCCTTGTCTACCAACTTATCTCCTCCAGAAATGATCAACTGATGACCTCTTGACATTAGAAGCACACACAGAGAGGTTGCCACAATCTCAACATAAAGAACTGCCACTTCTTGTACTTTGTTGAGCATAACCTTACCATGTTTGAATCAGATCATGGTCTGCTTAAAAAAATTTGAAACCCTTCTTGATATGATGTTTCTCAATCTTACACATTGATTAACATGCTCCTTTATTTTGAACCGGAAGGATCCTCCTTTGTCTTCAGCTGTGTTAATCAAATCATAAAACTTTTGTCTTCATAGTTATATTCACGAAGTGAAGTCTTCATTATGAAAGTAATTATGTATTGCCATAACACGTTACTAACATCCAGATCAGAACCTGCCCATTCTAATCCACATTATGTCTGAACTGCCACTTTAGACAATAATGTTGCTTTTTCAAACTTCGCGTGCATATTCCTAGACAATCTTCCAGGATAATAGCACATTGTGATGTTGACATCACCCAAGACATAAGTTCGTCTGACACTCAAACTCAAACAAACTTCAACTATCCATAGAGATAACACGTCTATATAGAATAACTTGGAACACAAGAAACAATTTGTGTTCACGACACGAAACAAGACTTTACTCTTTACAAAAAAACTGTAAAGAATGACCTCAAACTTAACAATGTCTAAACACTACCCTTAAACCCTATATTTGTCACAAATTGACAACCATAACCTAGACTCTAGACTTTCCTCATATCCGAAAGAAGAACATGAGAGACTCAAACAAGACTCAAACAAAAACGGAAAAGACTTTAGAAACCTGAGCAATTTAAACATACATGGACTTTAACCAAAGTCTTAATCAAGAGATATTATTTAAAGAAGAACTGCATCAGGTGGACTTGTGCAAAGGTTGGAACATGCACTAAGTCAGAACAAGTGATACACACCATCAATACATGTCTTCTGATGATAATGCAAAGAATATTCCTTGCTGGTCTTTAAGAATAAACATGACTTGAGTTATGTTCTGACATCTTGTATGACATTGTTCTTCTGGCTTAAAGAATAGTCTATGAAAGACTTTACACTTGGATAGAAGTAGAATCACATTGTCTTTGTTGATCTTCATATTCTCTTACTCCCCCCTGAGATATACAAATGTAGGACATTTTTGATGTTCGTCCTTGAAGTTCCCTTCATTTGGAATTTGCTACAGTTTCCAAGTTCAGAAGCCTCAGTTTACTTGCTACACAAGATTCAGATTGTCACACTCTGCAACTTGAAGTAGAAGAAACTATGATTGTATAACCATAAATCAATCTTCAGAATACACGTCTGAGCTTTTCATACAAACATAATAAATATCCAACTCCCATCAAGATATTTAACAGAGTCAGTATGCTTCACCAGATACTCTTTCCACACTTCCTTAATCTCTGAAGATAATAGTGAATGTAACACCCATTTTATTTTATTTAATCATCGAGTATATTTTGACTTGATTGAAATCCGTTTAGGGTACTTCCATGATAGAACCTTAGTTAAGGGCATTGGAGAATATTTTATGGTGTGTTATTAGTAGTGAGATTGATAATAATAATAGCATAAGGTTATTATATTATTATTATTATACTATTAGTATTATTATTGATAGTATTATTATGATTACCAGTATTATCATATTATTAGTAGTACTAGAAATATTGTTATTATTAGTATTATTTTCTAATAATTAAAATTAGATTTTAAGGAGTAAATCCTAATTAAGAAGTAATGAGCTTAGTGGAAAATTATAAGGAGAAGAATAGGTTAAGTGGGCTGGGTAGATATAAAAAGGGGAGAGTTTTCACGTAATAACAATTAGGGTGATCAAGGACTAAAGGTGAACGGCTGCTAGAGAGATTGGGAAGAAACCAATTTCTCGGAAATTCCAAACGATTCCAAGATAAGGGGGGAGAATCTATTTCAATATGGGTGTATTATCATGAGAGGGTAGTGAGGGTACCCTTCCCTCGTATAGATTTCATATTACTCAATTCTGTTTGGGTGTGCAATCGTGATCGTATGATTATTTTATTGATGAAAAGTTGGGTGATTGAATTATAATGATATGGTTTGTATAAGTATGTCGTTGTTGTTGCTGTTACAATTATCTGATTGGATGGCAGTGATTTAATTGATAAATTGTGACTAAACATTGTTGTGTATTAAAGTTATTGGTATGTTAATCGATAGGAGTAAGATCGTAGTACAGAAACTGGCGAATCAGAGGAGGAAGGGACGACCGACTGGGAGGGGCATGTGACGACCGTCACATGGGGCAGTGTGCCGATCGGCACACATGTGGCCGGGGGGAGAACATGACGTCTGTCATGTGTGTGTTGTGTGTTGGATTAGTGTGAGGGGCATTTGTACGCGTAGGTGTAGGATAATACTGTCATATACAACAATTTCTCTAGGACTTCGTTTTGGTAACTTAATAGTCAGTAAATTAATTAGATTAATTGAATTAAATATATTCTTTAGGTAATACATATTTCTTCAGGATATAACAGAACTTGACTGGATTAAGTGGTTCAACCGAATTATAGTGAACATATACATTAAATTAGTGGATTCAAATAACAGTAGTAAATTGGTGGAATTAATTGTGTAGTTAATAATTTAGAATTAGTGATGCACTTAGTGATTTATATGTATGTATGTATGTATGTATGTATGTATGTATGTATGTATGTATGTATGTATGTGTGTTTGTCTGTTTGGACAAGTGTGGTAATACTAGTGAGTATTACGGTAAGTATAAGACTTACAGATGATCAGAAGGATCGTATTGGTGTGAACATGTTTTGCACGTGTGAATTATATACATATTGTTGTCATACATTCATGGTGTTATTGGTGAAAATAGGTCATTGCTCAGGAGGAGTGTATGTGACCAGTGGTGTAGATAAATCATTTCCGATGAGAGGTGTATGTGATTTATCTGGTTCGATTGAATGAACCTTGGTGATTGGTACCACATGCATTGTGTCATCATTTGAGTCACATTGCATCTTACATATTTGATTGGATTGGTGTGGTTGTGTGATTACTACTCTCAACATGATTATTTCACCGTTAAATTATTGAATGTAGTTCTCACCCCTTTGTTGTTGTTGTTGTTACATTTGTACTTCCTTGGAAGTACAGATAATTCAGGTACTTGAATGTGCACGGAGTGCGTGTTGCCTGATACGTAACACGGGATTTTAGGAGTTTTATTTGTTATTTCTTTTATCATTTGGTTACGTATCATTTGTTAATTGGAGATTTGTTGAACCACAAATTAATGTGGATATTTTTTTTTGTGTTTAGGCATATCGCCAAGTTGAGATAAAACAATTAATTTTCCGCTGTTTTGTTTTATTAATACAAAAAGTTGTTTTGGTTCGTTTTTAATGTGACATTCCACTTTATGGTGAAAAACTATGATTATTTTCTTATTATTGCGTAATTTTATTTAAATGGGAATAGTGGGGTGTTACAGTGAACACGGACTTTTGGTTCACACTAGTCCTAGAATACATAACTAGAAGGACTTCTCATCTAATAGGTACTAAGTCTCCCGTCAAAGTACTTATTAGTTACTCAGTAAGATTTACTAATCATACTAGTTCATCCTGACTGGTTGCTTCTTCTCAGTCTTGCATCCAGGTTCTACGCCCAATAAGTACTAAGTCTCCCGTCAAAGTACTCACCAGTTATTCAGTTAGAATTTGCTACTCACACTAGGTCATTCTGACTGATTACCTCTTCACATTTGTACTTTATTCTCTTGGCAAACATGATACAAAGAAACTGAAGATCTTGAGATGATGTTGTGACATCTGATATGACATCATCCTCTATGGTTCTTGGTTAACACCTTTAACATCTAATTCACAACACTTGGGGTGGAAACAGAGTAATGCAATTATCAGCAATATCCAGACATATCAAGGAATACAATAGCCAGCATCTCAGTAAGCTTTTCTTCAGACTTCCATTCTGATTTTGAGATGATGGATGCTATAGTCTGTATCTATAGAGGAGATTCCCTCATTTAGGTTTATGGAACAGACTTAGTTATAGCATAACACTTGATTAGTCAGATTCTTCGGAGCCATCTGACTTCCTTGATTCCAAACAACACTACCCTTTCTGGATAACAATTAGGGTAGTAAACATTCTTGACCATATTTCACTGTGGTTGAGACACAATATTCAGCTCCAACGACTGCTCTATGGTTATGAATGAAAATACACATATCTGGTTCCATTGATCAGAGGAAAATACCAAATGTAAGCTCATCTTGATTTAAGCATAAAGGATCAGAAAGGAATACCTTCATGAGTTTTCTTTGGCACTGAGATTTTACTTCTAACCTCCCTTAAAATATGATTTGGGGTAGAAGCACATGTTGATCGTGTCCTGATCAACTTATAATTATATGTCTCCTCTTCCGGACCAAGAGTAGGTTCCAAACCAATGTTCTCACACTATATTAGTTTAGCACCAGAACATCTGTTCTTCAACTGGTAGCTGCATACCAGTACTGATGTCCCAACATCCAGTAGGACATTTGTTCCTTCTTCTAGGGACACTCCACCCTTGAAACTCTTCAAGGTTCACACTTGCAGATGATTATAAATATCATTGATCAGTTGACATTCATCAGCTCTAATAAACCACGCCATTATGAGTGTACTTGAGAGATTACTCAAGTATCTTTGACATTTTAATTAGCTGTAAGGTTCTGCCATACATTCTGTTGAATATAAATAACCCTATAATCTTTCTTGTATAATAGCGGTTGCACATAGACTATGCAACGGAAAATAGTCATACTTCAACAGAATTCACACAATGCTTACTCCAGATATTAGATGTAAGCATGACAACTACGGATTGATTGCAACTCAACCCTGCACAATGCTTGCTTCTGCATCAAGCAACATACTAGACCAAACCAACATCCTGACCTGATAAACTCACATAGGTTCAGAAGTTACCTTATCAATATCTTCACTCCCGCATGAAGGTTTTGATGCGTTTCTTCTATGTTCATAGATACCAGTTGAATTAGTTCAATTCAAATTCTTCACTCCCGCATGAAGTCTTTGGATTTAGCACTCCTTTATTCCAGCATAACAGCTCTGGGTCAGGTTGGTCTAATCCTCCACATATAGGTCCATCCTCCACTTCAAGGGACCATACAATATGAACATTCCTTGTTCAAACAATCTTCTACCTTTACCACAACCAGAATGTATCCCTCATGGATCTCATCCAGAAACAGACAGGATGCCTGCTCTGATACCAATTGAAATTCTGGTATGATAGACTTAGGATGTCACTTACGATGTAAAGAGGGAGTCCATGAATACTGGGATCATGTATGTTCAGTCAATATAACCAGATTGTAAACTTTATTAGTTCTGTAAAGGAACAACTATCAAACCTGAACATGATGTTATACACGATGTTACAACATCCATGATTGAACAAACAATACAATGCAGAAGATAAATAACACAGTTAATTGTTAACCCAGTTCGGTTTAACTACCTACTCTGGGGGCTACCAATCCAGGAAGAAGATTTCACTATCAGTAGTACTATTTTATGTAAACAACCTCTGGTTTACAGATAAACAACCTCTGGTTTACCTAGTCACTACCCAATGCAACCTTTATCTCAGATATCCATCCAAGACAAGAGAACCTCTACTCACTCCCTAGTGATACCTAACTCTAACTGTTACAACCCTACAACAACTATTTACACAATTAACAATGAACAATAACTTGATCTTTCTTCACAGCTTCAATCAAGAACACAATACTCAACTCTTACCTACAGGTTTCGAGCGAGAACAATTACTTCTCTTATCTACAGGTTTCGAGAAGGACAAGGTAGCCATCCCACAACCTGAGTGGTCTACCTATAGAAACCCTAAAGACTACATCTTTTCTAAACAAGGTTTTCTATGTTTTTTCGATACAAAGTAGGTTACAAAGGTTTCTATTTATAACCTATTCACAATTGGACTTGGGATTACAAATCACAGAACTCCTTAATGTTACAAGTCTGCATATATCTTCTGCTACAATCAAGGTCTTTTAATCATAAGTTTCCTAATTTATCTCCTAAATTAGAAACTGCCGAATCTTCAATCTTCTGATCTGATTCTTCAATATTCTGACTTGATTCTTTTGACCTTTAAATTTGCGCCACATAGGATTACAAAATATTCCACGAATATTCTGTATCTGTTGAGTATCAAACTGAATCTTCATTACAGTTCTGCAGGCGCGATGTCATGAGTTGATATCATGACATTCCATACAACATTCTGCTTGTACCTGTTTTGTTCTTTTATATTTGCAAGATTACAAATTGTATTATATTTTGCTGCTATTAAGTTTTAGCCAAACATAGATGCCAATCAGCCAATAAAAGCACCATCAGTTTTGATATGTGATGTCTTAAGACGATGTGAGACCCTTGGTTGATGCTTGTATGTAATTATTTATTAATTTACTCGTGACTTAATCGTTGGGGTAGAAGGGTGTCACATATTAGGGTGGCTTCCTATCAACCTAATTTGGTAGTCAAGGAGTTTGGCTTTTGCTAATTCTTGCTAAAATCCCTTTTCGTTCGAGAAAAATCAGTTTTCTTGACATAGCTGATGAACCAGATGAAGACTGGTACAACAAATGCTTGGCTTCAATGTTTACAACAAGAAAATTTTGCGCCTTAATCCTTTCGAACTCTCTCTCTCTCTCTTCCCCCCCCCCCCTCTCTCTCTCTCGCTCGCTCTCTCTCTCTCTCTACTGCACAAAAGAATTCGAATAATAGTGGTTCACCTATTATCAAGGCATGATAGACCCCTCAATTAGGGTTTAACATCTAACTGATGCCTTTTCATTTTTGAAGAACCAGTAGAAGAAAAGCAAAGGTACCTACGTCAGATTATGGCTTTCCATTTTTATTTTGAAATTGCTTATAATCCTTGTAATATTATTCAAACTATTTATGACACAACTCTTAGTTTAAAACAAAAATTTATTGAAAAACTTACAACTTTGAAAATTCCCCCTTATGTAATAGATAAGTATACTTTTGTTTTAAAATTTTATTTTATATGTTTCCTTGATTGCTAACATGTGAATTTAGCTCGGCCTTTTAACCACCATACCCAGACTGGATCCCTTGTGTATCTTTGTTAGCTTTAAATAATAACATGAAGAAGCCTTGTCATAGAGTCGTTTTGACTAAGTGTAACATGGATAATTATAAAGGCCAGTTACATGTCAATATTGAACACATTCAAGTCTTGTCCCTAATCTGGACATGTGACATGCAAGACTCCTAGGAATTTTTGCATTTTCCTTTATGTTTTTTACTTACTTGTGTTGAACTTTCTGTAACACCCGTATATATTTAATTTTTAATTTAATTAGGAAATTGAATTAATAATTAGAATTATTTTGGATTTTATGAAAATAATGGGAAAAAGGATGGTTTAAGGTACTTGGGCCATGTGGGAGGTTAGTAAGTAAAGGGGTGTGGTGTGGTAAAGCCTTTTACTAATCTTAATATTATTATTTTTCATAAAAATAATAAGGAATTGGGGGAAAAGAAAGAACGTGAAAGAACAGAGAAGTTGGAACACGAAGAACTGAAAGGAGAACTGTAGAGGGAGAGACCATTCAAGAAACTCTTGAATAAGGTAAGGGGGAATCTCCAGTTAATCTATATTATTGTATGATTGAATGATAATATTGATTAGGAATGTTGTTTAGATCAATGGGTTTCTGTATTCTGATTTTGCTGTTGTGTTCATCATTAGATTGAAATATATGAGTATGAATCCCTAATAAACTGAGTAGAATTAGGTTGTGATGAGTAAAATCGAATATAGAGTCATATACTATTGATGTTAGATGAATCCTATACTGTTAAGAGTGTGGAAATTCTGTTTTTAGATCCAAATCGCAGGCTGTAACAGATGGATTCGCGAGGAAGACGAATAGGTAAGTTGCAGGTTTTGGGAACTTCTGCCCATTCACGTATGATACGCGTATGGTACGCGTATGGGGGGGGGGGGTGGTACGCGTATGGTACGCTCCTTGTTGTGCACCAAATTGCATTCTTCTATCGATACGCGTATGATACACGTATGATGATGATGTTGGTACGCGTATGGCCTTGTGATACGCGTATGTGTGTGTTTTATGTGGAAATGTGATTCTGTTCATACGCGTATGATACGCGTATGGTGTGTGTCTGTGGAGATTTGGCCCTGTTGGTACGCGTATGGCCAGCGTGAAATGCAGTTTTTGCTGTTTGTGAATTTTGAAAGTTTGGTGATGCGTAACTTTTGAACTGATGATATGTTTTGAATGATGTTTGAACTATGATGAGCTGAATGAGATAATCTGTATGATTAATTGATATATGATTTAATTGAATGATGTAATGTATATATAAACATGCTTGTGATAATGATGATGATGATGAAATGAGTATAGGATGATGTTACTCATAGGACGATGATGATAAAAGTATGTTGTATATATGTTGCATGCATTCATAACCATTTGTTGAGGGCTGAATCCTGATGATGTGGGGATTCAGTAAAGGGTATAATTCCCATTGTGTGGAATTGTACTGGCAGGGCCGTATCTTGATGAGGTTAGATCGGTCGGTGGGTTTTCCCATTGATGATGTTGGTACCACATGCATAGTGTCAGTTTCATACATATGCATGACTTTTATAACATGATTAATGTATGTTATGTTATAACTTGATGATTTATGAATGTGTGATGATGAGACGTCTGAATATGAAATGATTGGGTGAACGATATAACTATGACATATTGTTGTTTATAATACAATAACATTGGTTAATTGTGATGAGACTCACCCTTACTTGTTGTCATTTTCAAATTGAGGATAGCGGCGTTTCGACTTGGTGAGGGTTAGCTCACGAGTCAACTTGTTAGTTTGCGTCAGGTGTCATGCTCTGATAGATGTAACACCGGGGAACGCGATGTTTTGAGTTTTTTTTAGTTAATAACTATTTGTTTAAATTATTTTGAGGATTAATGCATGGATGATGTGATGCTAATGTGACGATTTATTTCCGCTGTGTAAACATGATATTTTGAATTATGATTTATATTAAGATGTTTCCTAGTGAATGCATGACAGTGACAAAATGAGGTTTATTTTATGAATTGTGACACCCTTGTTGCATGTTACTCTAATTTAATTTACTAATTTTCGCGGGGAATTAGAGGGGTGTTACACTTTCTAGCTATACCCGTTAATCCAAAAGAATCGAAGAATAAGCAGGTCGGAACAAGCAAAAACCATCCTTACCAGGTAAGGGAAACAATACAAGTAAATTATGTACATTTGGCCTATTTTAAAGCCATATGATTTATTCATCTTTGCTCTCATATTCTAGGGTCAAAAGAGAGGAAGCACTTCGACTACTGAACCACAAACAAAAAAAGAAATCTAATAAGAGTAAAGAGACTGAGGTCCCTTATGGTGAAGGAACACAAGTTCGACTAACCTTCCAGTTTTCTTTCACTTCTACACATTTAACTTTTACCATACTAACCATGTCAAATGTCTCAGTCTTCACGGTAAGAGACAAAATTCAAGGTTGAGAGTGATGAGAGTTTTCACTCAACTCAACCTATTCCTACAAAGCCTCAAATTACTGTAGTCACTAGAGTTGTAGTTTCCAATTTTGAGGATAAGAGGAAAGACAAAGCTCCGACTGAGAGTTCTGGTCATCGACAGAAAAAGACAAAGAAACACCAACAAGATATAGATAATGAGAGTGCAATATGCGGGTTAACCTTCAATAAATCAAATAGGAAATTCAAAAAATAAATAAATTAAAACATTTTTTTAAATCACGAGAAAAAATGTATTTAAACCAATTTATTTTTGGTAAAACAAGGATATTAAAAAGTATTTAAGTCTAAAATATTAATATGAAAACCAATTAGAATAAACATATGTTTATTTCTGTGCTGAAGAAAATTAATTTTGAATGAATTGATTTTTTTTATTTGGTTCTACATATTTAGAATACCGTAAAACATATATTTAAGTCAAAGTTAATTCTATAGATTCTAAACCTATTCAAAATGCTTTAAACCATAAATCCAAACCTACATTGAAGAAAAAAAAGGAAGGGCTAAATATGTTTTTGATCTCTATAAAATATCAATATTTGTTTTTCTCTTTAAAAATAAATGGTATGTTTTGATCCCTACCAAATTATTATGCACGTAGTTTTAGTCTTTACCATTAAATTAATATTTATTTTTGAATAATTATTTTGCAGACAGTTTATAACGTTTTAAAAAGTTTTAAAAAAAAATTCAAAATTTAATTTTTAAATTGAAATTTTCACTACTTTTATCTTTATCTTTTATCTTTATCTTTTGAAATTTAAAAAATTCATATTTAATTCTTTTTATTTTAAATTTTTTAAATAAATATTTTAAGTATTCCAAATATATTCTAAATATATATTGAAAAAATTATTCAAAAATTAAAAAATTAAAAAAAATTAAAAAGTTTTAAAATTTTTGAAAAATATCATAGATTAAAAATGAATGCATTAATATTTTTTAAATAAAAACTAAAAACAAAATTCAAGATAATTCTTGAATATAAAAATATATTTAACTCAACAAATAACAATGAGAAAAACAATTAGAGTAAGAAAAAGAGATGATGGAACAACACGCGCAGTTTAAAGAGAGTAATCTAGTGAAAAAAGCTCATAAATACGAGGTACAGCGTAAGAAGGGTATTGGTCAGTTTAGAAACCAAAGAGGCAAAGGTGGCCCTCTTCCCGTACTCTTGGATTGGACTTTTCTGGAAAGAGTTTCCTTTTACTTCTCATTATTCTCATTTCCTTTTTCTCATACCAAACTCTCTCTATCTCTCCCACAACACATAATTCCAATTCCCTCCCCAAAATACCCTCCTCCACCCTCCCTAATTACTTTCCTCTTTTGTCCCCTGTAGCATCCACATAGTAAAACTTAGTCATAATCCCAAAAAGATAAAAATCCTCACACCACTCCATTCCACCTTCCCTTGGCTCTTATAATTAACTAATGTAATTATCCAATTTTTAGACTCTTCCACTGTCAATTACTAATAATAGAGATTCAAATTTCTAGAGAGAGAAAGAACTAAGAGAGAGAAAAGACAGGTGAGAGATGGATATAGATATTGATATATATAGATATAGATGCTTTTTCGATTTGGTTAACGTGGGAAAGTTGTTCAAGAAAGAGATGGTTCTTTCTTTCCCTATTTTTACCACTTGTTATTTAAATTCATTCAATAAAACATATAAAAATGGAAATAAATACATACTAACAGTACAGTTGAGTTTCAAAATTTAATAAATTATGTAACGCAATTAAAGTAAGGACTTTCCTCTGTTAGAAGCAAAACAAATATAGATAAATATTCATTGTTCAATTTTTTCAGTGAATGATTCATCAGATAAAAAAAAAAGATAAATAGATAGATATAGAGTGATAGAGTTAGAGAGAGAAGAACATAGAAGAAGAACCAGCAAGTGGTTCTAGAGAGAGAAAGAAAACATAGAAAGTACTTTCGCCTTAGCTTGCTCAAACTTGCCTCGTCTATACTGTATTGGGCAGTTCAGAGAAATCACAAAGATCTTTCAACATTTTTCTCTTTCTTTTCTTCTCTCAGTTCAACAACAACAACGAGTTTTTGTTTTTTAATCTTCATTTTTATTCCTTCTAAAAAAAGTGTCAGAGTGAAAGTGATAAGGTAAACATGAAACACGAAATTGAGAGATTAATAAAATTAATTTCATTTTTTATTATATGATAGTGTGAATGAATTAGAATTGTTATTTGCTTTTTTTCTCTCCATCTTTTTCTTCATATTTTTTTCTTGTTCGTGTTAGCTACGAAGTTGAAGTTGAGATTAAGAAGAATGTGGAATCTGAATGACTCACCCGATCAGAGAAAAAACTACGAATCAGAAGGATGTTCAATCGAGGGTGAAGAAGTTGATGAAAAAGGAAAGAGAGTTGGATCTGTTTCGAATTCAAGTTCATCTGTAGTTGTTATAGAAGATGGATCGGAAGAAGAAGGTAACGATAACAGCAATAACAGTAACGGTAACGGAAACGGTAACGGAGTGTTGAGGAAACGAACTAGTAAGATTTTCGGATTCTCAATGGATGACAGTGACGACAGTCCGCCGGTGACTAGACAGTTTTTTCCGGTGGAGGATTCTGAGGTGACAGCGGTGGTTGATTCTCCTTCCGGTGGCGGCGGTGTGGTTGGTTCTTCTTTTCCACGTGCTCACTGGGTTGGTGTGAAGTTTTGTCAATCGGAGACAGTTAACGGTGGGAAATCGGTTGAAGCGTCGTCGCAACCGATTAAGAAGAGTCGTCGGGGACCGAGGTCAAGAAGTTCGCAGTATAGAGGTGTTACTTTTTACCGACGAACAGGTCGATGGGAATCTCATATATGGTTAGTTAGTAGTTAATGGCTTAATGTATTATTTCTTCATAATCTTGTTTATAGAGAGGATGAAAAATTGAATTTGAGTATTGTTTTGGTTGTGTTTGTTGTTTGTGATGCAGGGATTGTGGAAAACAAGTGTATTTGGGTAAGTGGATAAAAACTTTGGTTAGTTTTTTAATAATAAAAATTGATTTGGGAGGGATGGAGGGAGACAAGTAGTATATAATATGATGAAATTTGAAGGGATTACTGATGAGATGGTTTTGTCTGGGTAAATTTGTGTAGGTGGATTTGACACGGCACATGCAGCTGCTCGGTGAGTCACTATTAATTTCATTTTAATACAATTTCATTCATACATAAGGTTGGTTTTTTTATAAGTAACAAAAATATGTTTGTATTGGTTTTGTTTACTCAGTGCATATGATAGAGCTGCAATTAAGTTTAGAGGAGTGGAAGCGGATATAAATTTCAATATAGAAGATTATGAAGAGGATTTGAAGCAGGTGAGTTATGATTCATTTATCTTATTCTTATACTAGTATTCTCTTTGTGGTATTTGATTACAATTAGTACTTTTTAGATGAGCAATTTAACAAAGGAAGAGTTTGTGCATGTGCTTCGGCGACAAAGCACTGGATTTCCGAGAGGGAGTTCGAAATATAGAGGTGTAACTTTGCATAAATGTGGAAGATGGGAGGCTCGAATGGGTCAATTCTTAGGCAAAAAGTATGTATTTATCATCTTCTACTACTATTTTTGAAATGGTTTGTTCATACTGTTTTTATTGGTGTATAATAGTAACCATTAATTAGATTAGTTTGATTCGATTTACTAGGTATGTTTATTTGGGTTTGTTTGACACCGAGATTGAAGCTGCAAGGTATGTTTAATTGCCTATTTGCTGTTTCTCGTTTCCGATTAAAGGATTGTAGGCAAAATTTGTAAATTCGTGCTAGGGTTTTGAATTTTTGTGGCTCATTTTGTATAAGGGCATATGATAAAGCAGCAATAAAATGCAATGGTAAAGAGGCTGTTACCAATTTTGATCCCAGCATCTATGATAATGAGCTTAATACTACTACTGGTAAGCACAAAACTATATGGTTTATTTATATGAAATCTTATTATTCACACAATAAGTTTGGTTAATTAAATGCGTTATTGGTTAACAGAATCCTCGGGTAATGCCGCGGAGCATAATCTGGATTTAAGTTTGGGTAATTCAAGTTCTAAAGGTAATAATAGTCAAGCATTTGTTACTGATCAGCATATGGCACCTGAATCAAATTGGCGGAATGGTGGAATCAGGCCTAAAGTAAGCATAATTTAACATATACTTAGTTAATTTAACTTCTCTGGTGAATTCTAACTGAATCACCATTGAATTTCAGCCGGTAAATATACTTCCAAGACCATGTGGTGTAAGTAACATGGAAGGCTATGCAAGGGATGTGTATGGAGAGAGCGAAGCCTTGCGGATGTTAAGCCAAACTCATCTTCAATCTCCCGTCACTAATGAAATGCATAGATATGGTCCCTACCGGTCACCTGTTGAACAACACTACCCTCAAATGCTTCACAGTTTTCCACATCTTCACCCCTCAAATTTTCATGTAGGTACTTTGGTTCAATTTCTTTCTGTTTTTAGCTCAATTAGTACTTAGATTGTACTAGTATGGTTGTGCAATTCAATTTTTATAATAAATGAAGTTTTAAATGATCATGTTACTACACAATGATCCTTTCAATATTTTCTTATTGTCTCAAAAAGGACTAATGTCTCAAAAGGACTAATGTTTCGTATCGCAATAGATTTGTCAGAGTTACATAGAGCCATTGGAGATAAGTTGTTATAATCCGTTGATATGATTATGCAGGTATCGATCAGCAGCAGCAGCAACGGAGGCCGAATTGGAAGCGACTTATCATTATCAATGTCGGAACAACAAAAATGGCAAACTGGGCCGCCACATTTGTTAGCAACTGCTGCTGCAGCATCATCAGGATTCCCACCTCAGATAACAAGACCCTCTTCTTCTTCTTCTTCTCAAGGTTGGCTGCAGAAAAATGGGTTCCACACACTCATGAGACCCTCTTGAACCTTCAAAACTATTTCAACCTTGCCATTTTTAATTCACATTTAAATAATCTTCTCTTATTGCTATTATTTTTTTCTTTCTCTTGAGCATGTACAAATGAATGCGGTTTATATTAGTACAAAACCATAACTTTACTATTGAGGTGAAAGAAGTGAACCAAATTTGGAACAAAGAACACTCATTGGTCTTGTTTGAGTCACAGTCAAAACTAACAAACAGACGAAAAATCTTTAACTAGATACTATTCTGACTAAAATATTTATTAATATAAAGAAAAAAAAATTTATAGGATATGATTTATTGTTGCAATGTAGTATTTGTGTGTTATATTATGGTATTTATGACAGCTCCTATTCGTTTCTTAATTTGGGATGTATTGCTATCACAAACACGTGGTTGTCAATTTGTTCCTTATTTTCTTGGCCTAAAAAACTTTACCAAGGAAAGATGCTACCTTTGGTTCCTTAATAAGGGAATACAGGTTTTGTTTAGGTTGGCCAAAAAACATTGAGACAAATGAGAATCTAGCTAGGAAAAAATAAAAACATAAGGGGATTAATTAATTAATTATATTTTATAGTGTCTTGGAAATATCATAAGATGGTGATGAATAGTCTCAATCAATGGTGTCCTTTGAATCAGTTCTCTTGGCCAAAAGCAGTCAGACAAAGGCTATAATGACGAGAGGGACCTATCATTGGTCGTCTAAAGCTTCATAAGGACACTGATACAGTGTTTTTGAGAGAGAAATTTTAGCCTCCAAAAGGGTATAAATGGTCAAGTGTTTTCATTGTTTCAGAGTTTAGGACCCTCTCAAGTTTTTAACTTTTACCATAAATAAATATTGCAAATTCCGGTAATGGATCACTTTAATAAGGAGTATCTATAAACAATTTCATTCTTTTCAAATTTTAAATATTGTCAATTTATTCTCTGTCTCTTGAGAGACATCAGATGTACATACGCGTATTCGAATTAAATTTGTTAAGTCAGTTGATAGTTGTGCCGAGACGTCTAAATGTAGAGTTAATGGTTCAAATTGGTCGTGTTAAGGCTAGTCAGTTGATAATTGTGCAGAGATATTTAATTATAAAAGACGGTCTTATTAAGATAATTTAGTTGATAGTTATGCAAAAACATATAATTATAGTAACACTGAAGCCTGTAGTGTGAAATTGAGATTAGGGTTTCAAATGTTTTTATATTAATCTCCTTCTAAAGAAAGTGTTGTACTACTACTACCACACAAAAAAGTGATGTACTAGCAACATAAAAATATTTAATTACACTGGGGAAACAAAAGTTAGGTCATTATTTAATTATGAGATGTACTTTATGGAAACAGTACCATAGAGTGATTGGTTATTGAATTTGGTTTGGTTGGGTTCATTGATTCTAGACTTGTGAGTATACCAGGGAACAGCATCTGAGCCGGTAATAAAACAAGACTTGATTTAGTATTTCATTACAAACCACCTCTGTCGTTTCGAATTTGAGCTTATTTTAAGACTTGATTTTCTTTCTCTAGAACAAGTTGTTGGGTTTTTGTGATTATTTTATATAGAAATGATTTGCAACCAAAGAAATCCAAGTGTTGCCTGCAACTGTACTAGGATAATGGATGAATAAAGATATTCATCTAGTTGTTTATTGATTTCTATGTTGTTAGTTGGATTAATCAAATAAAGAATTGAATAGAATAAAGTAAAACATGCGTGCATTCGTCATCACGAGCGTCATTGTAGATATTTTTGGAAAAAGGTGGGACCAAATTCATCTTTCCTAGAATTGAAAATGCACGTTTAACATTTTACTTATCTTTTGTTTTCAATCTCTGTTTAAGGTTTTGTTTCATACTAGTACTAAGTTTTCACACTTGAATTGCCGACTTAAAAATTTGTTCATATTATTATGTTTTTTAGCCTTGCTAATTTATGTTAGGGCACATGTTAAAAATGTCAAAAAATAAAAAATTTGAGTTGTGCTCAAATTCTGGTTTAATTGGCAGAATTTTATATTTTTAGGTTAATAGCTATTATCAGAGTTCCACTCTTAATATTCAGCAATCGACAAGTAAAACAAAAATTGAATAAAATAAAATAATTTTAAAATTTTAAAAAAACATTAAATACACATTTGAGGAATACATTTTCATATGATTAATTAACAAGTGCCTTTATGTTTTTATACTAGGTTTATTTCTTTAAAAGTATCAATTTATAAAATATGAAAATGGTTTTTTTTAAAAATTATCGTCAAACTTTATCTTCAATATGTGCTAAACTTTTTTTATAAAGACAAATCACGTTATGATTATTAAAGTTGCCGCACAAATATAAATGGTAGATAATATGTATCAATAAGTTATGATATTATATTATTTTTTAAGTAGTTCATCCAAACTTGTCTACATATGTGAGTATAGAAGAATTGTAATTTTAGAAACCGACCTATTGGACCTTTTAAGTATTTGCAAAAATCCATTTAACCGCTTCTTAATAACACTTACCTACTTTTGACATATATTTGAAAATTTGACTTAAAGCTTGTGTCAAATTTAGTTTAGTACAAATTGTAATATACATTAAACAATAATGTTAGGGACATAATTTGCTCAAATTTCACATATGTCTTTGGAAATTGATTTAACTAGAGCTTTTGCAAATGAGGGACTCATAATCTTCGAGTTTTTCATGCCAAATAAGTAAGCTTTTCATGCAAAATATGTCTAAACACCTTTTTTAATATAAATTTTATAAGAGAATGCGTCATAGTTTTCTAACACTTTTATTTTTGTAAATTTTATTTTGAGAGTCTTTTTAGTAACACCTATGTCCCGTATGTCAAACTACTTTTTCAATATAATTTCCAGTTCATTTACGTCATTTAAATAATTTACAACAATCAACATATCATCCACACATAATAATTGGAAAATAAAAAAAAATCAAGTTCAAGGCTCATAAGATAAATACAACAATAACATTTGTTATGGGCGACCTAGAGGGCCCAATACAATGACTCAAAAGATAAAAATGACCCACTGAGTTAAGCAAGAGACAAGTGCACTATCTTGGGCAATGAACTAGAAAATCTTAACCCAAAGATCAATCGGAAGGATTCTCACATCTCACGCTAATAGATTAGCGAACTGCTATAATCACCTCACTATATAAAGGGAGAACACATTGTTTCTTAGGTAACTCAAATTCAAATATCATTTACTTTATCTTTCTCTCATACTAACTTTGGTGTTGGAGTGCTAACCTTGCAGGTTATCCCTTTCCCCACCGTACTGGAAGCTAGATTCCACCGTAACGATCCACCATCATTCATCGATCAATTATAGTTCAAGTATTGAACAGTGAAACCATATGTTGGAATCTACATCTGATTCTCACCTTTTCAAATTCCAACATTCATCTCTCGATTCATTGAATTGAAACTTTCTTGACCTAGAAATCTAGATCTCTTGAATTTGAACTGTACATCTCTGTGCTTGATCCTCAATGATTGAAGATTAATAACATTTCTCATATTTCCTTCCCATAGAAGTCATATTTACTTCCTGTAGGTACATGTCGCGTTGAAGTGTCATATCTTAGACACTGTCTTGTAAGAATTTTCTTTCCTTATGAAGTAGATCTTCCATAAAACCCCATACGAGCGGCTCTTCCAATGGATAACAATAGAGGCTCGACGATTACAATATGCCAAAGTTTATAAATCCTCCTCGATAGCGTCGTTAGTCAGATTGGTAAGTTAAGGGTAACCATCCTTCAATATGGAAGATTGACTCTCCCTTGGAGTACAAGATCCCGATTGGGCCAAGAAGACAAAAGCTGAAGTATCTAAGACCGAGGGTAAGGTGCCCGGAGTGCTTGACTCCCCTCGAGTATCCCCGAGAATTTTTGTTAGACATGTGACTTCACAAATAAGAGGGGGTGAATTGTGAGTTTTAAAAAAGTTTGATTTTGAATTTTTTTTAGAATTAAGTTTAGAGTTTAAAAACATTTTAGAAAGGTTTTGAAAGTATGTATCGAAAAATAAAATTCATAAAGTAAATTGTTGAAAGAAAAGTTAAGGGTAGAGAGAAAACACCAAAAGTTATAGAGATTCGGTCCAAAAAAAATACCTAATCCTCTCCCTAAGATCTGTTCTTAAAGTATCCAATAATCTTAAGATATTTTAGTAGGTTGAACTCTCAAACTCCCTTATACAAGAAAAATGAAGTTTGTGGCTAACGAGAGGAGAACTCATACAAGACAGATGAATTTTGAGATGCAAGAAATAGTGAGAGAGCATACCTATTTATAGTGCGCCTTCTAACATTTTTATTGTGTATTTATCGCAAGCAATAAATGAGGATTATGCAGACTGAAAATCAAATCAAAATCATTCCAAATTGATTTTTCCAATATATTGGCTAATGGCCTTAATCGATTGGTTAATCAAATATTTCTATATTTTAAGCGGTCATCATCAATGCCAAGATTTGTTTGCCTTGGAGTACACATTTAGCTTGGATATGATATGAAAATATGGGCGTCAAGCTTTTCCAATCGATTTCCATAAAGTGTGAATTGATTAGGATTACGTAAGTCAACCTCTTTGGTGCATTTTGGGCCTTATGGTGGATTTTATTACTTTCTTGGACCCATGTTCAGCCTTATATGCACCCCTTTTCTTTAAAGCATTTAAAAACTCATCGTCTTGGTTAGTAAATATAATTTATCGAGATAAGCGAAATTAAAACCACTATTTTAAAGGATTAATCAAAGATTTCTGATCATATCAACTTTAAAAAAGTGTACTACCTAAGATATCAAAAGGCTTTGGTTAAAAAATTTCTTTAAAGGGAACACCAATCATATTATGGCATGTCATTCTTTACATGTCGTTGGATGCGAGAGTTGGTATAAACAACAAGATGGATAAGTCCATCACATACATATCCACTAAATCTTATATGAGGTTGATGATTACTAAGGATCATAAACTTTGAGATATTCTCGAAAACTCTTGCTTTGATCATTGTCGTTGATATTCACCATCATCGTACATTATTGGATTGGAAACTTAGTGTCTTCTTAAGAGTATACCTCTTTCTTTGCATAGCTCTATTAAGTATTGTTAACGCTTCGAGCTACAAAGCATACCTGTAAAAAATTAAGGTTTCATCTTTGGTACATAATTTTTTTTAGGTCCAGGTGCATTAGTTTTTCTAGAAGGTGGTATAGGATTATCACCTTTAGACCTTTTCAATATGACAAAACAGAAAGGCTCTAAATGACCAAATCTTTTGCAGTGTGTGCATTTATAAACTAGATGATTCTTTTTCTTGTGATCTACACATTTACTAGGTTTTCTACCCTTTTTGAATCCTATTCCATTCTTATTTAAGGAAGGCCTTTGACTTGATAGGATCAAGTCAAGCTTTTATTTCCCTTGGGTAAACTAACATAGAGTTTCATGCAAATCAATTACTTCCTTTTTCAAGGAGACACAAGTCGCACGAGTTTCTCTTGATTTTCTAATTTTAGTTATTTCTAAATTAAATGATTTATTGCTTTGTTTAATAGAATGTAAATACTCTTTAAAATCTATGTTGTGTTTTCTAAGTTTATCATTCTCTTCAAGAAACCTAGCACTAATTCTAAACAATTGCTTGTAAGATGGTTTAGTTATCTTAACATAACTTTCCTTCTAGGATGCCTTTGAGCAAACTTCATCTTCTTTGTTGGAAAAATGCTCTTCTTTATTTCTCCCCTAGGTTCATGTATTTCCTCGTTTTCTTCTTTCAAAGATTACACTGGAAGATACTTGTTCTTCCCATTTTCTTACACATGAGGCTCCTTCATTTGATGTTGAATCTTCCTAAGATCATTCAACTATTGAGTATATTCTTTTGAAGGAACTATTGGATTTTCTGATAGGACCTTTATTAAGTTTATGATTATTCAATTTTTGAGCTTGCTTCTTCATACTCGTAATTGAACTAGTTCATTCAATTTCTCAATGATTTGCTTCTTTCTTGATTTTTCTTGAAATTCATGAAGGCTCTCATCTCTCGATTTAAGGATTGGGTTAAACTTCCAATTCTTAACTATTATACATTGGTTAGAGACAAACGTTCCAATATAATTTCTTCTATTTCTAAGTTTTGAAAAACTTTTAAAAGTGACATCTTCATCTTCTTTGTCTCGTGTGTTTATCTCTTCTTACTCGACACCTGGAGAAACTCCATATATCATTTCAAGAGTATATCACGTTTCCTTGATGGTTTTTCAACTGTGAACATAAAAGAATTTACTATCATCTAGAGACATTACAACAAATCTTTTGGTTTTGAAATCTATGTCAAAATTTCTCTTTTCTTCTTTGGTCCAAAAAGAATAAGGTTTATCTACTACTTATCCATTTGCTTGGTAGGTAGAAATAAAAGGACCATTTATTATAGATTCCCATAATTCATAATTAATACCTTGAATAAAGATTCTAAACCTAGCTTGCATTAATTCAAACCTACTACTATTAAAAGTGGTTGCGTGTTTTGAAAATATTCCTCTAAAAGTATGTTGGAAATCATCTTCCTCCTTAGATGTTTAGTCCTTAAATAGGAGTTAGAATCTGATGCCACTTGTTGGACATGTGACTTCATACACAAGGGGGGGGGGGGTTGAATTGAGAGTTTCATAGAAATTTGATTTTGAAAAACTTTTAGAATTAATTTGAGAGCTTACAAACATTTTAGAAAGGTTTTGAAAGTAAGCAGCAGAAAATAAAATTCAGAAAGTAAATTGCGGAAAGTAAAAGTTAAGGGAAGAGAGAAAATACCAAATGTTATAAAGGTTCGGTTAAAATAAAAAGACTTAATGCCCTCCCCCAAGATTTGTTTTTGAGAGTATCTAATAATCTTAAGAGCTTTTTAGTAGGTTGAACTCTCGAACCCCCTTATACAAGGAAAATGAAGTTTGTGGCTAACTTCAAACCAAACAGCAAACATGAAGAGAAATAGTGACTCTTGGATCGAAGTGATTAGTCTCCAAGCTTCAAACCAAGATTTAGCATGGGCTAATATTGAACCTAAGCAAGCTTTTAATATCAGGCTAAACTCATGAACCTAGGAGATTTTATACTGCATTGATCTCTGACCTTAGAAAGCTTTTAACATCGAACTGAGCTTAAACTAAAAAGAGGTTTACACATGATAACCCTGACAAGGATGAGGTTTTAACCACATGTTTATCTCGAACCCAATGAATACTTTTGAACGAGCTTAGCCTTCAAACCAGACCAGCGACTTAATAACTAAATCCCCAAATCCAATCTTTTACCGCGTTTAGCTTTAAACTCAAATAAATAATCTCTAAATGGATGAAATATTCAAAAAAGGTAAAAATAATCTCCCTTTGTAAATTTAAAATTCTAACCCTTTAGAAATACAACTATCTCACTTGCAAAACAACTTTCTCGAAAGCGCTACGACTAAATTTTAGTGAGAGAAAGTAAAGAAAATATTTTAGAAAGAGAGTGAGGAGTGGGGAAGTCTCACGTTTATTTGATGTGAACAATATGTAGTAAGAGAACTCTATTTAGATGCTAGAGGTTTGCGCAAAATGGAAATGTTTTCTGGCCAAAATTGATGAGCCAATCGATTGGCTGACCTAAAAATAATTGTTTCATTTGTTTTAAAAGGAAAGAAAAGTCTATAGATTTACCACTCATTAAGATGTTGTCCTAAATGTTTAGGGCACATTTTTTCACTGACCGAATCGATTAGGTGAAATGCCAAATGGTTGGCAAGAACAAATTTTTTTCCATAACTTCTTAGATAGTTGCCAAATCATCTGACACGACTTTGAGGTATTTTTAGATATATTTTCTTCATAAAAACATGTTTAAAACGATGTTTTAGTGTGTGTGTGTGTATGTGTGTGTGTGTGTGATATTAGACGTACAATTTTACAAGAAAGTCCTTATGCTTTTACAATGTTATTCACTCAAACGTGTCAAAGCGAGCTTTCACACACTTCAAGTCTTGTCAGATGCTTCATTCTAGTAGAAATTTTCTTGAGCTTTACTTTGACATGAGACTTGATTTATATTCCATTTAGATGCCATCATTTGAGAATCAATCTTATCAAAACCTATTAATCTGGTTACATCTTTAACCACTTTACACATGACATTAGTTGTTATCATCAAAGATTAGTTATCATCATCAAAATCATGTTCATATTCAATGGAACTTCCTCGATTAATATCCTATAAAAAAAGTTCCAAAATTTTGACATTAGGGTTTAAAGTCGAGACAATTCCCCTTTGAGGTTGCGGCGAGCCTAGCATGGAATATCGAGTTAATTACTTCATCACTCCAACCGGAACAAGGGCGATGACTGGTGTTGGAACACTCGAAGGACTGACCATCATCAGGATAATCCAAGCTCCCCTCTTCATTTGATGGATTAATTTCTCACACTTTGTAGAGTCTACATTTGGCAAATGGAAAATTTTCAAGAAACATTATAGACAATGATGATAAACATAGAAAGATAGAGATATTAGAAGCTTACCGAAGATGACCTTTTTATCCTCCTCGATGTTAGTGTCCGTCAACAAGCTAGGTTTGATGAGCCGCTTCGAACGTTTCCTCGAGGTTTCATTTTACGGAACGAAACCTCTGACTTAACCCAACTCTTTGAAGAAAGTGACTCTAACAATTTTTTTAAGTAAAAATCCTCTTAGGATAGATCATCCTCCATGTAGACATATGACACGTTCCCTAAAAAAATTAGTTGTTTCATAACCTCAACTTCAAAATTGTTGAAACTCAATCAAAGATCCAAAATTTAAAATGAGCACTTGTAAAAAGGGACGAAGTTCCCACCATATTAGTTGCATATCTTTTTATCTTCCTCTTGGATCAATACGCCCTAGTCAGAGGAGGAATCCACTTAAAAGGAAAGCCCTTTCTGGATTACCTTCACGAGCAAAAATATAAATAGTTGTCGAAAATTTAGAATCTGCCCAAGCATCTAAAGTATCTTCCCTTGCTTTTCAATTCATGGTGGGTACCACCTCTATTAGTTAAGAAGATGATGTGTTGCAAAGAATACGAAGAAGAAATAAGAAAATGTAATGATCAAGGAAGCCTTATAGTTATTCCCAAAGATCGTGCAATATTTTACTGAAAGAAAGGAAGTAAAAATTACCAACAATCTAGATTTCCTCATGAAGATACTCAAGTACTCTAGTCCCTAAAGGTCATCATGACGAAGTAGGTGAAAATACATTTAAAGTTTGAGGCACATTTAAGGTGGAAGTTCCCCACGCAATGATGTCACATCGCGACTTTTCACTTAAATCGGGAAATGTCCAACAAAAGAAAGAAAGCACGGCAAAGCCATTAACCTTCAGAGCATGGACAAGGGCTTGATGAACAATTGTTCTAGGCAGCACATAGGGTCCAATAACAGCGGCCCAAAAGGTAAAAATGACCCCCTGAGTTAAACAAGAGACATGTGCATTATTTTGGGCAAGGAAGAGAATAAACTCAATCCAAATATCAATAAGACAGATTCCTAGATATCGTGCCAATAAATTAGTGAACTGTTATAACTGCCTAACTATATAAAGGGATAACATATTATTTCTTAGGTTATTTTAATTCAAATCTCAGTGAGTTCATATTACTCTCATACTGACTTGGACGTTGAAGAGTTAACCTTGCAGGTCAACTCCTCATCCACCATACTGGAAGCTCGAGTCCACCATTGTGATCTACATCCATCATTTTGCTTGCGAGTATGGAGGAGAATGGAGGGGAGAATATTGGAAAATATGAAGAATTTAGTAAAAAGAATAGAAAGATTTTTGATATGAGAGTTTTGGAGTGTTTGATTTTATTCATAACACCCAAAATCTCTTAAAATGAGAAACTCAAAAATTGTATTGAATGATGGTTTTTAGAGGGTTTACATAAATTTTCCAAATATCTTTTAGGCTACTATAGTATTCTGAAAATAAGAAATATAGTAATGATAATGACTCTTTTATCATTCTAAACAGAATCATTTTTTCAAAAAATGTCAAATATTTTTCTATATTTTTTCAAAATTTTGTTTTCGAAAGTCTTTTCCTCCAAATTCGCAAACATAGCCTTAGAGACTAGTAATGATATTAATAGTTGGTACATAATGTTGAGGATATTTGTTAGTTTTAAATGTGAATAGTTTGAAGGATAGAAAAACACTTAGAAAGGGGGGGGGGTTTGAATAAGTGTAGCTTTAAAACTTGTAAGATAAAAACAATTTGCACAATGATTTTTATCCTGGTTCGTTGTTAACTAAACTACTCCAGTCCACCCTCTTGGAGTAATTTACCTCACCTGAGGATTTAATCCACTAATCACACAAGATTACAATGGTTTTCCACTTAGATAACCTCTAAGTATTCTAGAGTATTATGATCACAACCTGATCACTCTAGGAACACACTGCTTAGATACCCTCTAAGACTTTCTAGAGAATCCGATCACACCTTGATCTCCTCTAGTTCTTACAAATTAATGTAAACAAAATCTTATAAGAGTTACAATGCTTCTTAATAAGCTATTATCACAACTGTGATTTTTCTCTTAAGTTTAAGCTTAATCTCACTAAGATATTACAACAACAATGTAGTGAGGTTGAAGATGAAGTTTGAGAGCTTTTGAATTTGACAGCGTTTCTGTAAGTTTGCGCAAAGTGTTGTATTCAGCTTCTCATCAGAACTTCTATTTATAGGCACTTGAGAAGATGACCGTTGGGAGCATTTAATGCTTTGCGTGATCCGTACAGCATTGCATTTAATGTTTCACTCTTTTGTCAACTACCTCGAGCCTTGCTTTCGCTGTGTCTACTGACGTTGCCTTTAATAGCTTCTAACGTTCCTTTTGTCAGTCAGCGTAGCCTGCCATCTTGTACTTGCTTCTGATCTGATGTTTGTGTAAACAACATTTGAATATCATCAGAGTCAAACAGCTTGGTGCAGAGCATCTTCCTGTCTTCTGACCTTGAAGTGCTTCTTAGCGTGATACCATGAGAACTTCAGTGCTTCTGCTTCTGATCTCAAGTTCTTCTGATGCTTCCATAGACCATGTTCTTATTCTGCTTGATCATCTTTTGATGTCTTGCCAGAGCATGTTCTGATGTTGCATGCTGAACCTTCTGAGTCAGTGCTTCTTGCGCTGATTTTGTGCATACTCTTTATGTGATTTCTGAAATGGAAATTGCATAGTATTAGAGTACCACATTATCTCATACAAAATTCATATACATTGTTATCATCAAAACTAAAAATATTGATCAAAACAAATCTTGTTCTAACATAGTTATCCTCACATTAATTATAAATGAATTAAATAGTTAAATATACAAGACATATGACATTATGACTCATAGAGTACTTTGGTTTTGAGTAACAATCTAATACCTAGTTAAGAGTTTCAATTGACTGTTAAGTTGAAGAAAATATATTTTCAAACAAATGTGCGTATCTTGAGATGCGATATTATTCCGATTGTGCCAAAAACTTGATTTGTTTTATTTAGCCACCTATCCAAAGGAGTCAGAAAGTGTTTATAATAAAAAATTGATCATACCACGGAAGCTTGGATAGGTTAACAAACAAGGTGCAGTGGTCCAAAATATTGGTGTCAAATGTATTGATTGATTCTAAGTGAGGAACGAATAAAATAGTTAGAAAATTGCAGACTGGAGTATATAGTGAAAATGGGACTATGTTATACATTACTGTGGAGGTAAAAGAGCTCTCTATTATTTACTTTAGATTGAATCTTCGAGACACTGCAAAACCTATTATAGATAATCATTTATATTTTTCATTTCTACTTATCATATGTATAATAACAGTGGACGGTATAATATGTAATATGAAGGGAAAAAAAGTTTAATTTCAGTTGGAGAATTGCTAATACAATTTTTCTTAAGAAAAAGAGCTTAGTTTCTAAAACGGATATGTTATGGGTTGACCCAACAACTTAATAAGACCGATTCGTTTAAAAACATATTATATCTGATTTGTTTGTCCATCATCAACTCTCAGATTCAATCATACAGTCTTCCGCATCTCACGTCGGGGTCCAATGAAAGCGACTTTAACCACTCCTCGTATATAAGTCGTGTCACGCACCACAACATGTATGATTCATTCATTCAGTTTTGTACATCCCTTGGACTTCACTAACTTGGGCTTTGGAGTGACAACACCCTCACTCTACCACATTAGCGGCTCATACCATTGCATCATAAGAACATTTTAACATTATACAACTGATCTCATATTCCCACTAGAATAGTGGCACTACTTGTGATAATCAATTTCCAATTCTTGGAAATTTCGACGAAAATCCATAAAATTTTACTAGTTGTGCCACCACAACCGTTCTAATCTCGGTTAACTCTTCCTCGTTAATGGTATCGTCCAAGTCAACTCAGATAGTCGCGCATCACAATGTCAGTATTGCAACTGAAGCGACTGCAGTGGTTCTCGATCCATCGAAAGAGATCACACCTTCTCTCGCGAGAGAGTTTGATCTTGTGACTTCTTCAATGGTATCGTTTCCTCAAGCTTTAGTCCCTCCACTTATCGACCAAAGCACTTTCCATATTTTGTCGACCTTCCTGCTTTTCCGACAACTGCTTCAAGGCCAGACCTCTAAACACCTCAATTGCATGCATAAATTCTCAAACTAAAGATGTTCCAAAGCCTCCAACAACTCAAAGACACCCTAGGGATGCAATGAGCGTATGATCTGATCATCGACAATTACAATTTAGTACAACAACACAATGCACACCTTATAGCTGAAAGGTTCTTGTTATACCCCAATGTTTGACCCTAATATCCCACTTCATTTGCATCATATTCAAAGAGTTTAATCATCACCATCTCATTCATCTAATCAAGCGATCCTCCTCATCCATCATTTTATATCACTAACTCAGACATACAAGGTGGGTGTTAGATCAAGGAGCTCCAGTGATTAACTTAATCAGCGTGTGGTGATTCAAGCTTTTAATGTGATCAAGTGATTCCCTTCATCAATATTCAAGTTCAAGTATGCATTAACTCAAGAGCATCAATCTCTAATTCATCTAATGCACCAAATTAGGATTTTGACCAAGATCAATGGAATGTTGACTTTTTGACCAAGACATCTAAGGGTTCAGAACATGATTCAAAGTCCTTGTATGCTCCCTCATAGCCCACTTTTGTGTCTTAATTGACTAAAGAAGTTTGATCCATTGATATTGGAAAGTTTGGAATTCATTTGATGAAAAGTCAATTGCTCAAGGCCAAGGTTTGACTTTTGAGATTTTTGGTCAAATATCATGAAAATATTGTGGATGGTTGAATTCGATCAAGTAAAGTCACAAAAGTTGAGGTAGCTTGCAAAAAGGGAAAAGATGAAGAAAGTGAAAAATTTTCCAAGTGTCAAAAACTCATGTTCAATTAGCCTACTTTACATGCTTGTAACTTCTTCCTCAAGCAATCTTTTTTCATGCCCAAGGATTTAACGTTATGAGTCGATCAAGTTGGTATGTTGAAGTTGTAAAAATGTCCAAGAAAATTTTCTAAGTATCAAATAACTTACTTTTCCAATTTTGTTGGCCAATTTTCTCCATGATCCAAGTTGATTCAATCAAAGTGATCAACATCAAAGTTGTAGAGGATGATCTCATCTTTCCAAAGAGTCCAAGAGCATAAACTTCTTTTGTTTGAGCTCCAAGTTTAGAAGGAATGAAGATGACACCTTAGAGCTGATCTTGAGGTTCATTTTCATTTTCATGTTCATTCGATATCCACAACCAAGAAAATCTTAAGGATCTCTGAATTATAGGACATTGTTGCTTCTAAACTCAACAAAATGAGAGTTTTACACAGGGATTTGATGTATTACACAAATGGTTTGAGCATTGTTCAAGGTTTCATACCATTTTTGCACTAAAGGTTTCACTTCCATTTTGGAAAAGTTTGCTTTAATCACTTTTCTCCCAACTCTTGCATTAAGCATTTCTATTTTTTTTTCTAATCACACTCAACACCAAAGCTAGAAGCAACATCCCTAAGACATGTAAGCCACTCTAGAATGCATCATACCATGCCTTAGAACCACGATGCACCATGTAACAAAAACTCTGAAACTCAACCAAAACCATAACTTCACAACTTGCAAATCTGAACAAGCCTTGCCCTCAAACTTTCCATATAAGTATAGGACCTCATTTTACTCCAAAACACACCTTGAACACCCCCTCAAATAGCTCACAAACCTAGAAGCACGTTGGAAAACTCCATTGAAGCTCTAAAAAATGATTTTCGAAATTCTTAATCCTTGCAAGTTTTTTGCAAACTAATCATCCAAACACCATCAATATACCATAAACAAGTTTCTCTATGCATTAGTACACCACTGAAACACCCCAAACACTTCACCAAACTATCACAAATTCATCACTACAAGTTGACTTGGTTAGGGAGATTCAGAAGGTTTGAAAGCAAAGTAAAGGTAGCATTACATTCCTGTAGCATCAAGGGTGCTAGAGGGATCATTTTGCACCTCTCAAAGAACTTGAATCATCATATCCACCTCCAAATATAAGTAAGGTTTGCTTGACTTGGAAGTTTAACATTTGAGCATCATTTTATTCATTTCTTAATACCAATATGATTGTTTCAATGTGAGGAGTAAAAGCCCTAAGGTTTAGGGCATTGATTGTTCATGGTTGTCATTTAATTTCATTTTGGAATTTTAGGGTTCATACGAGTTCTGATTGATTTTCATTTATTCTTTGAGCATTACTTAAATTGAATGACATTTTTGAAATCCTTGTTGAATTTCGCTTCAAAAAGTGTATCTATACTCCATTTTTTATGCAAAAATACTAAAATCTCCATTGATGAGTTTGGTTGTTCTTCGTGTGATGAAGAAGAAGCTGAATGGCGTGCTGAAATTCAAATATGAACATGTTTTGTAATATAATTAATTGGATATGTTTCAGTTAATGGATGTAACACTCATCACAGTGGCAAGCGCGCTATTTGTGAACCAAGGGGTCTCGGGTTCGAACCCCCCTCGCCCCAGACCATTTTTGTTATTTTCTATCTTTTTCCCACTCTTATTTTGTCCTGTAGCGCCCTGGGCCTCCATCATTAGGCCTTTCTTCTTTTCTCTCCACACTCATACTCTGGCCCAACACCCCCTGCCTTATTTATTTTCTTTTTCTTTTTTACTTTATCTTAATTATGTTTATTAATTTTCATTCCTGATTTTATTAATTTTATTTTCCCTCAACGTGAAAAATGATAGAAAATATTTTATTTATTATATTAGTATTTACTTATTTATTTAGTTCAAAATCATTAAAAATGTATTTCCCTTAACCTAATTTGTTGATATTTTAAGTACTTGTTTGATATAATTTTTTGATGATGTTTGGGAACTCATACCATGACATCTTGATGCCTTGACCCTTTGTTGTTCATACCATGAATTGTTTACATCCTTTAAAATTGTTAAAAACATGAATAAATGTGGACTTTGTGTTTGAGAACCCTAATCCATGTAAACTCTAATTCCATGTACCTTGATGATTTGAAATTGATACCATGCTTTGATGCTTATACTTGTTTATCTTTGAGTCATGTTGATGATCTTTTAGGGCTTCCATTATGGTTTTACCATGTTCATGTGATTAATGTTTTGTCTTGATCTTACCATGCTTGCATACTTGATATATCTTGACATGAATTCTTGGTTGATACTTGTCCGTACTTGTTTGATCAACCATACTTGCTTGCTTGATGTTCATACTTTGTTTAGTGATCACATGTGTGCATATTTGTTTAACCTAGATTCTTTCATCATGATGTTTAGACATTTTTCTTGGTTTTCTTGTGATCATTTTGATATGCTTATTGGTTAATGACTTGTCTATTCCTGCTCATGTATGATGATTCTTTTAGGGTTTACCTTTTGTCATTATCATATGATTTATGTTTTATCTTGTATAATTAAGGTGTGATCTTGAATTTTCCATGTTTATATAATTTGACTTGCCTTGTTGTATGGTCTTATGACATGTTATTCTTACCTTAGTCATTTCACATTTAATCTTGACATCATATGCCATATCTCTTGTATAATCTTAATGTTTGATATGATATTACTTGAGACACTTTGTCATGATGTTGCTTGAGACATTCAATTATTTGATTCCCCATTGATGCTGCTCCAACCCAAAGGAATAGGAGACATACTGACTAAAATTGTCAAGGTACTCACCTCTTTCTTGTATTTGCTTATGCTTTGTATTTTTAAAACTTAGCACCCAAACCCTTTGCATTGTACTTCTAAAACTTAATATTTCAAAAACCTTGCTTTTCATTTCTAAAGCTTAGCCATCTTAAATATTGCTTTATATTTCTAAAACTTAGCATTCAAATCTTGCTCTGAACTTCTATAGCTTAGCCCTTTTTAACCTTGATTTGCATTTCTAAAGCTTAGCAACTTTAAAAAAAATCATGCTTTGTAATCCTAAAACTTAGCATCCAAATGTTTTTTCCACCTTTGGATTTATCTTTTAAAAAACTTTTTTAAGGGAATTATGAGGCTTTGATCATTCATTTCACAAAGAATGTATGTAGGCATAAGATTCTTTGAAATCTTTCCAAGCAATTATTTTCTCACCTCCCACTCTTTTTACAAACAAAATAACAACTATAAACTTTAAACCAAATAAACATATTTTCAAAGAGGTTCCTACAGAGTATCGTAGATGTTTAGGGTGCTAATACCTTCCATTTTCATAACCAACCCCCATATGCAGAACTCTATATCTTTTATTAATGTTGTTCTGAAAACTTCTTTGGGTTTTATTTCGGTTTTTCCCCATTTCTTTTGGAAACAATAAAGCGCAACACCGATTTTCACTAAAATATGAGTTGAGTAAATTAATGGCTTAGTCTCAATTTTTCACTGCTACAGTTCCTACTAATGGAAGAGAATCAACAATTTTATCCATCCCGAGGTCACGCATATAAAGAGGCATCATTGCATAATAACCTTGGAGCCACGCCTCAATGGTTCCCAGAAATTCCATATCCCAACACCGAGGGGCCCGGGGTCACCAAAATGTCGTTTGTCCCAAGCTCACTAATCTCCCGCATGATTCCATAGGCGAAGACGAAATTCACAAGCCCCTCGAAGATTGTCGTTATCAAAGGTATTCATCACATTATTTTTAGAGAAGAAATGCATAGGGCATCGAAACTCAGGCCCATCTAATTGTAAGGAGAACCCGCTCTATAGACACATTCCTTACAGTAGGATCCTTGAATCCCTTGAAAATCCACCAAATATAGATAATTATGATGGGACCAGAGATCCATACAAGCATATTAAACTTGTATACATCATGATCTACTATCACCACACAGGAGTGTAATGAATTGAAAATTGTTTGTCTTGATCCTCAAGGGAGCGACCATGATGTGGTATAAAATGTTTCTTGATAGTTCCATTAATTCTTGGAAGAAATTGTGTCACAAATTTACAGTTCAGTTCATGGTCCAAAAGCGAAAACCTAAGACAATATTCATCCTCAATAAGATTCAAGTGAAGAAGAAAGAAACCCAACCAAAATATATTAATCGGTTTACCAAAATATCCGTTGAGATAAGCAGGTTGAATAACAGACTAAAGTGTTGGATATTTGAAAAAGGATTAAGGATAGTACGCATGTTTTGTGAAAATTTAGGGATGGAAAGGGATGAAAGCATGACTGACCTTTTACAAGAGCCCAACCGTACATTAACTATGAAGAAAAAGCTCCTAGCATGAGTGGTAGAGATGAATAAAGGATTAGGGAACTCAACGAACAACTTGTTCACCAAGTGACTTGAAACACAAGATCGGAGGGTGAGTTGTGTTAATTGAAAATCAATGTCCAATTATAAAAAAAATAGATATATAAAAATATTGAAGAATTTTTTTTTAAAACTAATAGAAAATGAGAAGTGAAATAGATGAAAGAAAGAATAAAGAAGAGATGACGATAATGAGATACAATATAAATAAAACAAAACGATGGAAAATAAAAAAATGGAAATATAGTATGCACTATATATTTATAGAGGTTCGGTCTAACTATTTGACCTACTGCTGTCCCAAGAGTTTCTTCTTGAGAGTTCCACTAAAGATGTAAGCTTTTTACAAGTTATTCTCACAAACCTTCTTACAACCAAAAAGAGATTTAAATTGGCTAATCTCATGTACCAACGAATATATCTTAAAAAGCTAATCTGTAAACCAAACAAGAGATTTTAAAAGGATTATCTTTAAACCAAACAAAGTTTTTTTACTACGTGAGCTCAAGAATTAATCAAAGATTTTAACTAATTAATCTCACAAACTAAACAAAAACTTATCTTAATGATATTGCACAAGAGATAAAGCCCTCTTATGTAAATAACAAGATAATCACAACACCAGTACAGCAAAATCTCATAGATATTTTTCACTTTCAAAGTACTAAGGCACTTTTGGGGAGGAATAGAAAAAGATAAAGTAGAAGAGAGTAGAAAGTGTAGAAGAATTGTTCTAAATTCTATTTATGGTATAAAGTTGAATAAGAAGAAACCCTCTATTTATAGGAAAAGAAATGACTCAAAAAGGAAAGGATCAATAAGAATTATTGATTAATTAATCGATTAACCCTAGTTGTTAATCACCTAAGAGCTTTTGAAAGATGACAACCTGTTTACACTAAATACTGCTAAAACCACTAGTCTCTTGTTTAAGGTTACTGTCGAGACCGACTAGGGAGCCTCAGAACAATGTGCGTAATGTTTTCCAAATAATGTGAAAATAGTAAGAATGCGAGTGGTTTTGACAATGATCGAAATTTCGTTGTAAAAATAAAAGCAAGCTAAAGTGAAACTTTGACTGAAAAAGAAAAGGGTTCGATCATGAAAAACATAGAAACATAAAGTAAATTTTAAAGTAAAGCTTTGCATATAGAAATTGGTGATCAAACATACATTACACTCTTGGAATTGATTTATCTCTTCGCTCGAGACTCTGATTTTTTGTGAGATTGATAGTAAATTTGACACCCCTAATTCTCTTATTGGAACTAGTATTTATACTAAAATACAAATAACTTCTAAGGGAGGGATTTTCTCCACTGAACGCCACGTTCTCCAACGCATGTCTTTTGCTTAGAAAACCGCTTCCACGTGTCCTTCTAATGTGGATACGGCCACCGAGTGGATATTCAACCATGTTTTTACCCTTCAACTGTTTTGATCGAATTAACTGCCTTGGTCGAAATGTTTATACTGATTACCTAGAAAAAAATACTAAGTCCATAACCCTTTCTCTAGGCTAGACTTCGACACCTAAATTCACCACTTTCACATCGAAATTTCGCTAACATGAGCGTCCACCACGCTCTTGAACATCACTGAAACCTTCGTGCAAAATTTCCTCATCTTCCCCTTAGCTAAGCTGAAATTTGAGGCTTGCCAAAAAATCCTAACTAACAAATTGTCCCCTAAAATGTATCTTTCAACTGGAGGGAGATAAATATATTTTTGACTTTTCTTTCGCAATATTTGGTGTAGTACGCAGACGTCATCGTCATCATGGCATTCCCATCAACCGTCATTTCGGAGACGTGCCGCCACCACTACCCTACTTACTTGCTCCAACTTCCCAAGACAATATGGCCCATAAAATTAAGTTGTTCAACTCCACTCACCAGCACTCGCCACATGCCCTAAAATGTGGCGCCAACTATCTTAATTACTAAAGTGAAAGGTTTTTCTCTTTAACATTATAAATAATTATTTTCCATTTATCTTATTATTCTTCTTGATTTTTATAACTTGAAAGTTCAA
This sequence comes from Vicia villosa, assembly GCF_029867415.1. Taxonomy (NCBI): domain Eukaryota; kingdom Viridiplantae; phylum Streptophyta; class Magnoliopsida; order Fabales; family Fabaceae; genus Vicia; species Vicia villosa. The sequence continues at coordinate 138,366,089 of NC_081181.1, read as the reverse complement.
ACCTTTTTTCTCTTAAAACTTTTCACCTTCAAGCTCACTACTTCAACAATGGCTTCATCTTTGAAAACCAAGATCCAGAAGAAATCTAAGGACGCTCTGCCTCTCGTTTCCAATCTCAGTTCTCCCTTTGCCAAACGAAACCATGGACCAGAGTGGTTCACCAGAGACTTTCCTCCTCCCAACCCCAACAAAGCAGCTGAATCTAGGGAAATTTGGAATGTTTTCCTCATTCCCAAACTCAACACAACTAGACTTGGTCCCAAAGAAGGCGTGAAGATACTCTACTACAAACCCAATTTGGTGTTTTTTTGCCAGATTCTGCCTAAGTAGTTTTTTAATCGAAAGAGCGACCTTTGCCTTTGGCCGACTACTTTCTCTAAAGATGAATGTGTTGATCGCTTCGAGCCTCATGTTGTCGACCAACCTAGCCTTACTTCTTTCTCTTTTCAACCATCTTTTTACGGCATAAAGGAATTCAACATTTGGTGGAAAAAAATACCATGATAGAGAATTCCACCCAGTTCCAACATTATCTCAATGTATAATAGATGCCTACTCCATTATGCTGACATAATTCATAAAAGGTAGAGACCAAGACATAAGAGAAATCCAAGTTTTTCAAACTATACTTTGAAGTTGTGTATAATTCTGCTTGTCTTAGTTAGACCATATACGACACCACAGTCACTTTGAAGGAGAAATTTGTGAAGAAACTTCTTGATTTAAAAATTCATTCTTATGTTAAAGAAAAGGACATGTGAGAGTTCACCTTCAAATTTTATTCACCGAAATTCCCACATTTTCTAGTTCTGACATGGCTTTGGCATTTCGACCCCCGTTTCCACGGCGGTTCACTTGTGGATTGTTAGTGCTTTTATTGGCTGATTGACATCTATGTTTGACTAAAACATAATAGCAGTAAAACATAATATTAATGTGAATCTTGCAAGTTTTTAAAGAACAAAATAGGTTTAAGCAAGATGTTAGATGGAATGTCATGACATCAACTCATGACATCGCGCCTGCAGAACTTGAAGGAAGATTCAGTTTGTACTTAACAGATACAAAATATTCTATGTGAATATTATATAATCCTATGTGGCACATATTTAAAGGTCAAAAGAATAATTGAAGAATCAGATCAGAAGATTGAAGATTCAGAAAGAATCAGATCAGAAGATTGAAGATTCAGCAGTTTCTAATTTAGGAAACTCATGATTAAAAGACCTTATTTGTAGCAGAATATTTTATGCATATTTGTAACAGCAAAGTGAAGCGATTTGTAAGCCCAAATCCAATTGGGATCAGGTTATAAATAGGAAACTTTTGTAACCTAGTTGAAATAGAAAACCTGGTTTTAATGATGTAGTCATTAGGGTTTCTATAGGTAGACCACCCAGGTTGTGGGATAACTGCCTTGTCCTTCTCGAAACCTGTAGGTTAGAGAAGTGATTGTCCTCCCTCGAAACCTGTAGGTAAGAGTTGAGTATTGTAAGCTTGATTGAAGTTGTGAAGCAAGATCAAGTATGTGTTTCTTTGTGTTTAAAGTGTTGGGAATTAGGCTGTCGATGCAGTGGCTGAGTTGTTGACTGCTAGACATCAATGCTATGATTGGGAGTGGAATGGAGATATTCCATATCTAGCGAGAACCTAGGTAGAGATTGCATTGGGTAGGGTTTAAGTGAGAAGTTGTAAACGGGGGAGTTTAGCTTCAAATTAAGACTACTGATAGTGGATTTCCTTCCTAGCTTGGTTGCCCTCAGAGTAGGTTAGTTAGAACCGAACTGGGTGAAAAATTCTCTGTGTTATTTATCTTCTGCATTGTTTGTTCAGTTATGTATGTTATGACTTTGGTTATAACATCAGGTTCAGAAGTGTTAGTTGTTCCTATACAGAACCATGTAAAAATTATAATTTGGTTATGTATGTTGAACGTGTGTGATCCCAGGTTTCATTGACTCTTTTCTAAAGAGTAATTAAATAATGGGGGATACTTCTATTCTGCTTGTGTTGCATTAATAACAGATCAGATGTTTTGACATCGGGATTGACATCTGAGTCTGTATACCAGAATTTTCAATTCCTATCATAGCAGGCATCCTGTTTGTTTCTGGATGAGATCCATAAGGGATAAATTCTGGTTGTGGTAAAAGTAGAAGAGTGTTTGAACAAAGAATGTTCATATTGTATGGTCCCTTGAAGTGGATGATGGACCTTGATAAGTGCCAAAATGTACTTATTTTGTGTATGTAAATAGTGGCACTTATCGATACTTTTGTTAATACCGTTTGAATAATTCCCCGTTTTGTGTATACATACGTATACTTTGTGAATAATTGTATTTCCATATACTTTTATACCATTTGATAGTTTTTCCTTTGTTTTTATAGGTATTCATGCTTATTGGAGCCTTGAGGAATAAAGTGTCAAAGGCACGGCTTCGATTTCGCAATTTTGGTGCAAGCCCGCTTAGCCACCATCAAGCGGACTTCCAAAGACTCAAAATAAGGATGATCAAAATCATCATTTTGGTTTCCATTTATTCATTATTGGATAGAGCATTGAATAAGCTTTCCAACGCTTCGAACCGGGCGCAATTCGGAGTTACGGTTCTCAACTTATGGCGAAAACAAGATTTCACTTTTGCTGTCAGCCGCTAAGCGGGAGTACCTCCGCTGAGCGACCATGACAGATATCAGCTCGTTAAATAGGGGTAAAAATCACATTTTTAGGTTATGTTTTGGGGTAATTGTTCCCAAATCATCAAACCTTCATTCTTAGGGTAGATTAGCTTAGAAAACAACTTCAGAGGTTGCATTTGGATGATCGGAGGTGGATTGAGCATCGAACGGAGCTGACAAACCGGGATATTTTCGGTTCATTTCTCTTCTTCTTTGTGTATTTCTCTTTGGTTGGGTTTTGTTTGTATATTTACTTGAATCTTATGTATATTTACCGATTATAATGTTATGTTTAACTTGCTTTACAAATCTGTGTTGATGTTGTTCTGGATTTTTGCTCTATGCTGGGGATTTGGGTTGCTTTAGAGATAAACTTCTTGAATCCTTATCTAGGATGATAATCTGTTGGTTCTGAACTCTAGAGATAGATTTAGAGCTAGCATTCACTGTGGGTATCTGTACTTAATGCTTTCGTGTTTGAGCGGCGTGCGAGAGATCGCCGACGCGAGAATACGGATGTTCTCGTGAATTTGCGTTAGAGATAACCTTAGTTGTGAGATGATCTCGTTTGTGCTCCAGAGATGGACGCTTATGTGAGAGATACGTGATAAAATAGATGAGTATCGTAGGTTGAGTATAACGGGTTGGTGAGTGTATGTTTGTGAAGAGTGAATATATTTACATTCCTGATAAGTTATTTCTCTTCTAAGAATGTGTTTATTCTTTTCCTGTCTATATCTTTGTTTATCTTTTGTTCATTCAAACCCGAGCTCGAAACCGTAGAAACTGTTGAATGACATCTCTCCATCTCTGAGGACGATAATTCCCGGATCAATATTTCAAAATCTTTTTTCGTTGCTTGCCCTATACTGCATTCAACAAAATGGCGCCGTTGCCGGGGATGGTTGTTTGAATTGCATCGCAATAGTTTCCGTGGTCTTGATCTTTGTATATATCTTATATATTGTATAGTTTCACTTGTATATTTTCACTTGTATATATTTACTTGTTTACATTCACCACTTTTCTCTTTTTGTATGATAATAATTGTATTTGTTCCAAACTTGTACATATGTGTTTGTTTGTGTATATAGTTGTATACTTTCGTTTTTATGTTTGTTTAATTGTTGTATATATTTGTACTTGTAACGTTTGTTGAGTGGTTGGTTAGGACACTTTCTTTAGGCTTGTGCGGTGAGACGTCACCATGGCATGACGAGAGGAGGATACTTTCCAAACACCGAAACAATAAAGGCGTCGAGCTAACGACGTAAAACAAGCGCTTTTTGGGAGGCACCCCAATGGTTGTAAAGTTTTGTTTATTTTTATGTTTAAGAGGAATTTAGGTGAAGTGGTGTGTGATTGGAACAGCTGGTGCAATTCTAATTTTTCTGAGTTTTGATGTGCCCGCTAGGCGAGCTCAGCTCCGCTAAGCGAGCATAGCAGAATTTTGTTTTTCTGCTCTGTACCAGTGGGGTTCCCATTCCACTTGGTTCACTCATTTTTCCCACTTTCACCAAGGCTAATTACTAGTAGATAATAATTTTGTTTTTCTAATTCTTTTATTGGTTGTTTGGATTCAAATTTTGTTCGGTGATTCAAAGATTTTTGAGGTGATTCTCCGAAGATTGAGTGTTTCAACTTGCAGATGTATGGTAGGATATTGTTTTTAAAGTCGTATCATTCAAGGTACTCATTTATCGCTTTCTATAGCATGACATGTTTAGGAAACTTTTCATTTGTACAATGTAACTCGGTGAACTGACTTTATTAATTTAAAGCAACAGATGTTGCGGTGAGCATGAGTCGCCACCGACTTTTATTTTGTCCAATGTTAGGAAGGGCAAAAAGTACAGAAAAAGACCCTTTTGAAAGAAAGCGGGCTCGGGGGGTAAGTTATGAAAAGGGAAGGTGCAAGCACCCTTTTCATCCGTAGTTATCTACGGGCTCTTAACTTGCTTAGCTCATGTTTTGTTTGTTTTGAGTTGAAAAGAAGTATAAGGACTTTAGCGTAATTGCGTAGCCTTAGTTTTTTGAAATAGTGTGGAAAAGATTTTTTATTGAGCTAGGCAGGTTAAGACAACTACCCTAATTAATTGGTCTTTTTCTATAACTTTTACAGTTCCCAGGACTATCCATACTATATGGGAGTAGGTAGTCCCTGTTATATTGGACGTGCGGGTCATCGAAGGGTCATCGAGTCGTCATAGAGACTATCCATACCATAAAGAGGGTAGGAAGTCCTATGAGATGTGAATGTAGAGATACCTTAGCAATCCGAAGGGACTATCACCATTTAATCGAGGGACAAGATCATTTATACCGAAGGCGACATCGAAGGGACTATGATCTTTAAATCGGAGGGACATGGTGATTTTGAATCGAAGGCATCATAGGCTAAGGCATCCCTACGCTCGAAGGGACTTGACTATTATTCGAAAGGCAACGTAAGAGGGGCATACCTTAAAGGTGAGTGTGTGCAGCAATCACGTGTGTTATGTTCAGTTATTTTATTTATCTTTTAATTAAAGGTGATCTAACGATTAGTTTTATCTTGTCATACAATCCTAAGGCATACATCTAAACAGTTGAATATGTACAGGAAATAAAGAGCGGAAAATAAAGTTTCTACGCTATTACAAGGCTTCGGGGAGGGGGTTACATAATCCAAAAAAATGGGGAATAAAAATTAATACAAACCCAAATGAAAATTAAATAAGAAATTAAAAAAATAAAAATAGTATATACAAAATAAAATTATAAGCGTCCGCCAAATAGCCCAATGCTCAAGATGGAAATTCCTCACAAAAATATAAAATGTTAGTACGGATAAATAAAATAATGTATGATTAAATGACAAAAATTCCAACAAAAATTAGTTACAATTAACAAAAATAAACATATTAAAATCTAAAAGAAAATGTTTGATTAAAATGTTTTTTTTTGGTGTTTTATATTTTACTATTTTTTGTGGTTTTTTTTTAATATAATGTTTTATTTTATTTTGTAAAGTTTATAAATCTAAAAGCCTAATAAAAATAAACTAAAAATAAAAGAGCAATGACCCAATTTGAAATTAAACTAACATAATAAAACAAAAACAAAAATTAAATGTCATAATATAATACATAATTGTTACAAATAGTAGAAAAATAAATGAGTTGAATGAGAAACAACACGTTTCTCTTCTCCTATTTTAACTCCCAAATAATGTTGCTCATAATAAATAGGGAGGGTAAATGACACATTGACTTTTCAAACCACTATCATCATAAATCACTTTTATTATTATTATTATTATTTAATTATTTATTTTTAAGAAAAATAAAGGAAACAAAACCATAACAATAGCAGGGCCAATCTCTCTCTCTCTCTCTCTCACGTTGAAAACCAAACAACAACCCAAAGAAATCATTCTCTTTTCTTATAACCAAAACTAATCAAAATATATCAAACACATCTTTAATTCAAACAAACTCACAAAGTAGAACAACAACAAAAACGGATCTGTGCGGAACGGATACCTGATTACACCGACGGTTTAAACGGAGTAGTTCAGTCGTGACGGAAAACAGTGGCTGTTGCGGTGCTCGATCGGAGGTCGGAGACTCTGGGCCGAAGTCCGGTGCTGACGCTCGCGGGAGGCCGTGGTATTGTGCGGAGTAACGTTCTCCAAATCTGCACTTTTTCTTTGTATTTGTAACAAAACAAAATTGACACACTGTTATGATGAAAAGAGAAACAAAATGTTATTGTTATTGAATAGAAATGTTTTTTCTTTTCTTTCTTTAGTCTTTGCTGTGTATTTAGTTGTTACTATGTTTCAAAGGTTTTGGTTAGAGTATGGATTGTTGTTGTTATTAACAATGATTGTTGTCTCTTGTTTAGTATTTGTGAATGGTGTTGTTTCAAGGATGAAAAGTTTGGTGTTGAGGGCGGCTGTCAGTGTTGTGTTGGTAGGTTTTGAAGGTCAATGGAGGATTGGTTGTACGTGAGAAAAAGGTTAATTGTTAGCATCAGTGGTTGGAATTTAGAAGTGATGTTTGTGCGGCCTCTGTTCGCCCTGTTAAGGGTTAATCGTTAGTCTTTATAATGTACAGATTTTAGACCTAAAGTTAAAAAAGGCAAAAATAAATATCATAACAACTTTGATTGAAATTGATTGAAAAAATATTGAAATTGATTGAAAATTATTTCTTGTTTCTTAAGACAACCGATATGCTAGAAATATCATCAAGCTATATTAAAACTTTTCTTTTTTGGATTTTGAGTTATAGAATGCCTAAAATTGTGACATAAATAAAAAATATTTTCTTTTAAAAACCTATTAATTAAAAAACGAAATAAATAATAAAATAATTAAAAATGCAATTTTTGGAACATTGAACATATCTTTTTGAATATCTTTTTATTTTATGATTTTTTGGATATTTTTTGAATACAAAGTGAATAAAAATGAAAAAAAACATTTTTTTTAAATAATAAATAAATAAATACGAAAATAACATTTAAATATTAAAAAACTTATTTTTTGTGATTTTTGAATATAAATGAAAATAAAATTAAAACTAAGGTAGAAACAAAATAAAAGGGAAAATTGTCAAAAGTGAGATTCGAACCCGACACCTTGCACTTGCAAATCTTATCTCCTTACCAATTGTGCTATATTATTTATTTGAAATAAAAAGCCAATTGAAAGTATATGAAGCATCGACCAGCATTTTCTATTTATTAAAATATAAGTAATTTAAGAGTAAACTACTATATTTTTAAAACAGACTTTAAATCGAATATTTATAAAATTCAAGATGTCAATGTAAATGAACGCGAGATTTTATAAAATCCAATTTTTGAAATAGTTTTGAAATTTCGAAAAGTGTGGGCAAATTTTGGGGTATGACATACAATTACCATACAATTCATTCTTTTGCATTACTTGCTTGTTGATTGAATCACTTTAGTTCCCAAACCATAAATGTGAGGAAGCTTTCCATTGTTTACATATGCTGGAGGCCACAATCTTTGTTTTAACTGGATTTTACTATGCTTAATCTTTTGTTTATGTTGATTTTATGAAAGCATGAAAAGGATCAAGGCATTTTGTTTCATTTTGAGCACAACCACCATAACCAAATAGTTAAATTCACCTTGTGAGTGTGTGATCATTTGTTAACCCTTTTGAGCCTTTTTGTCAATGTCCATGTTGTTTTTGCTAAATGCTTATCTTTGAGTGTTTAGTTCTCATTTTTGCATGGATGATTGATTCTTTATTTTCTTGAACCCTCAACCATGATTTTTGGTATGAATTTTTACCTTGCCTTAGAAAGTAGGGAGTATTCATATGATGGTGTGGTTGAATTCAAGTTGGGGAGAGAAATGGTTGCTACTTATTTGGTTGTTGCTATGAGGTTGAAAAGAAAGAAAAAAGAAAAAAAATTGAAAAGAAAAGAAAAGAAAAAGAAAGAAAAAAATGTGAAAAAGTTTTGAAAAACAAAATGAAAAGAGAAGCGAATAATTGTGCTAATAAGTATTGTGATTGGTTTGAGAAACTTTTAGTTATGGAAGAAGTTTAATCGAGATTTTGTTGTTTGAATCTTTGGTGGATTGATCACTCCCTTAGGTTTAGGCAAGTTTTTGTTTCGATTAGCCTTAGGACATATCCCTTGTTTGTTAACCAAGCCACATTACAACTTTGAAAAGCCCTTGTGATCATGCTTTTGTATCTTCAATGTGATTTTTGGATGAGTGCATAATTTAATCTTTTATTTGCAAGATTGTTGGATGAGTGTTAAAAATCCTTCACCTTTGTGTGTTCTTCATCCATTGATGAATTTTTGCTAGGTGTGATTCATGATGTGAGCATGTATTGTGTTAGAATGTTTTGTATGCTTTTTGTGCTTAGGATTCGTTTCGTTTACATGTTGTCGTTGTAGGATAGTGGTAAGTACTTACTTTGTTTATACGTTTTTGTGTTGAACCATACATTTGTTTTTGGTTTTTCAAAACTTGTTGATTCACAATTCTTTGGTTTATTACTTTCAATTCTTTGATTTATTTGAGATTGTTTGAGGACAAACAAAGTTTCAAGTTGGGGAGAGTTTGATAAGTGCCAAAATGTACTTATTTTGTGTATGTAAATAGTGGCACTTATCGATACTTTTGTTAATACCGTTTGAATAATTCCCCGTTTTGTGTATACATACGTATACTTTGTGAATAATTGTATTTTCATATACTTTTATACCATTTGATAGTTTTTCCTTTGTTTTTATAGGTATTCATGCTTATTGGAGCCTTGAGGAATAAAGTGTCAAAGGCACGGCTTCGATTTCGCAATTTTGGTGCAAGCCCGCTTAGCCACCATCAAGCGGACTTCCAAAGACTCAAAATAAGGATGATCAAAATCATCATTTTGGTTTCCATTCATTCATTATTGGATAGAGCATTTAATAAGCTTTCCAACGCTTCGAACCGGGCGCAATTCGGAGTTACGGTTCTCAACTTATGGCGAAAACAAGATTTCACTTTTGCTGTCAGCCGCTAAGCGGGAGTACCTCCGCTGAGCGACCATGACAGATATCAGCTCGTTAAATAGGGGTAAAAATCACATTTTTAGGTTATGTTTTGGGGTAATTGTTCCCAAATCATCAAACCTTCATTCTTAGGGTAGATTAGCTTAGAAAACAACTTCAGAGGTTGCATTTGGATGATCGGAGGTGGATTGAGCATCGAACGGAGCTGACAAACCGGTATATTTTCGGTTCATTTCTCTTCTTCTTTGTGTATTTCTCTTTGGTTGGGTTTTGTTTGTATATTTACTTGAATCTTATGTATATTTACCGATTATAATGTTATGTTTAACTTGCTTTACAAATCTGTGTTGATGTTGTTCTGGATTTTTGCTCTATGCTGGGGATTTGGGTTGCTTTAGAGATAAACTTCTTGAATCCTTATCTAGGATGATAATCTGTTGGTTCTGAACTCTAGAGATAGATTTAGAGCTAGCATTCACTGTGGGTATCTGTACTTAATGCTTTCGTGTTTGAGCGGCGTGCGAGAGATCGCCGACGCGAGAATACGGATGTTCTCGTGAATTTGCGTTAGAGATAACCTTAGTTGTGAGATGATCTCGTTTGTGCTCCAGAGATGGACGCTTATGTGAGAGATACGTGATAAAATAGATGAGTATCGTAGGTTGAGTATAACGGGTTGGTGAGTGTATGTTTGTGAAGAGTGAATATATTTACATTCCTGATAAGTTATTTCTCTTCTAAGAATGTGTTTATTCTTTTCCTGTCTATATCTTTGTTTATCTTTTGTTCATTCAAACCCGAGCTCGAAACCGTAGAAACTGTTGAATGGCATCTCTCCATCTCTGAGGACGATAATTCCCGGATCAATATTTCAAAATCTTTTTTCGTTGCTTGCCCTATACTGCAATCAACAGACCTATATGATTAGACAAACCTGACCTAAGAGCTATGATGCTGGAACGAGGAGTGTTAAGTCCAAGGACTACATGCGGGAGTGAAGAACTTGAATTTAAAAACAAATTCGACTGGTATCTTTGAATAGAGAAGAAGCTCATCAAAACCTTCATGCGGGAGTGAAGATATTGATAAGGTAACCTCTGTTGTTTGTGAGTTTGTCAAGTCAGGATTTTGGTTTCGTCTAGTCAGTTGCTTGGTGCAGAAGCAAGCATTGTGCAAGGTTGAGTAGCAATCAATCTGTAGTTGTCATGCTTACTACTAACACTTAAAGTAAGCATTGTGTGAATTATGTTGATATATGACTATTTTCCGTTGCACAGTCTCTGAGAAACCCTAGGGTTAAGAAGGTTCAACAGAATGTGTGGCAGGTATTGACAACTATAATTAAAGTGTCAAAGATACTTGAGTATTCTCTCAAGTCCACTCATACTGACATGGTTTATTAGAGCTGATGAATGTCAACTGATCAAGGATATTCATAATTATCTGCAAATGTGTACCTTGAAATCTTCAAGGTTGAAGTGTTCCTAGAAGGAGGAACAAATGTCCTACTAGATGTTAGGACATTAAGAACTAGTATGTAGCTACCAGCTGAAAAACAGATGTTCTGATGCTAAACTAATGAAGTGTGAGAACATTGGTTTGGAACCTACTCCTGGTCTGGAAGAGGAGACATCTGGCTAAGTTAATCAGGACACGATTAACATGTGCTCAGTTCCACTAAGAAATACTCATGAAGGTATATATTCTAATCCTTTATGTTGTACTTTTGAAGAGCCTATATCTGTAAGTTTCCTCTGATCAACGAAACCAGATAAGTATTCATAACCATAGAGCAGTTGTTGGAGCTGAATACTGTGTCTCAATCACAGTGAAATATGGTTAAGAATGTGTACTGCCCTAGTTGTTATCCAGAAAGGGTAGTATGATATGAAATCAAGGAAGTCAGATGGATCTGACTAATTCAGTGTCATGCTATGACTAAGTCTGTTCCAGAAAACCTAGCTGAGGGAATCTCCTCTATAGGTACAGACCATGGAATCCTTCATCTCAAAATCAAAATTAAAGTCTGAAGAAAAGGTTATTGAGATGCTGGCTATTTTATCCCTTGATGTGTCTGAATTTTGCTGATTATTGTATTATTCTGCTACTAACCTGAGTGTTGTCAACTTGAAATTAAAGATGTTAACCAAGAATCATGAAGGATGATGTCACATATGATGTTACAACATCTCAAGATCTTCAGTTATTTATTTATTTGCCAAGAACAAAAAGTATAAATGTGAAGAGGTCATCAGTCAGAATGACCTAGTGTGAGTAGCAAATTCTAACTGAAAAGCTGGTAAGTACTTTGACGGGAGATTTAGTACTTATTAGGTTTAGAACCTGGATGCAGAGAAGAAGTTCTTCCATCCATGAGTTCTCAATTATCTTCACACATCAAAGAAGAAGGCAAGAGTCTCTGATGTGGGATACTGATTCTGTTAAATACTTGATGGGAGCTGGATATTTACAAGATCTGTATAAAACAACTCAGACGTGTATATTGAAGATCAATTTATGGTTATATAATCATAGTTTCTTCTATTTCAAGTTACAGAATGTGGCAATCTGGATCTTGTGTAACAAGCAAACTGAGGTTTCTAAACTTGGAAACTGTGGCAAATTCCAAATGAAGGGAACTTCAAGGACGAACATCAAAGATGTCCTAAAGTCGTATATCTCAGGGGGAGTAAAAGAGTATGAAGATCAGCAAAGACAATGTTTTTCTACTTCTATCCATTTGAAAAGTCCTTCAAAGACTAATCTTGAAGAAAGAAGAACAAAGTCACACAAAAATCTCAGAACATAACTCAAGTCATGTTTATTCTCAAATACCAGCAAAGAATATTCTTTGTATTATCATCTGACGACATGAATTGATGGTGTGCATCGCTTGTTCTGATCTAAGTGCATGATCCAACCTATGCACAAGTCCACCTGGTGCAGTTTGTTCTCAAATAACATTTCTTGATTAAGACTTTGGGTAAAGTCCAGGTATGTTGTTTAAATTGCTCAGGATTATAGAGTTTTTTTCGTTTTTTCTTAAGTCTTGTTTGAGTCCTTCATGTTCTTCTTTCAGATATGAGAAGTGTCTAGAGTCTAGGTTATGATTGTCTAATTGAGTCAATCATAGGGTTTAAGGGTAGTGTTCAGGCATTATTAAGTCTGAGGTCATTCTTTACAACTGTTTGGTAAAGAATAAAGAGTCTTGTTTCGATTCGTAAACACAATTCGTTTCTTGTGTTCCAAGTCCTCTATAGAGAAGTGTTATCTCTATGGATAGTCAGAGTTTGTTTGAGTTCAGATGAACTTGTGTCATAGGTATCAACATCACAAAGTACATATTTCCTGGTAGAAGGACTGGGAATATACAGAAGTTTGAAAAAGTAACATTATTGTCTAGAGTGGCAGTTTGGGCATAATGTGGATTAGAATGGGCAGGTTCTGATCTGGATGTAAGTAATGTGTTCTGACCATACATAATTACTTTCATGATAAAGACTTCACTTAGTGAAGGTGACTATGAAGACAAAAGTTCTATGATCAGATTAACACAGCTAAGGATAAAGGAGAATCTCTTCTGTTCAAGGAGTATGTTAATCAATGTGTGAGATTTAAAAACACCTTATCAAGAAGGATTTCGAAGTATCTTAAGCATACCATGATCTAATTCAAACATGGTAGGGTTATGCTCAACAAAATTCAAGGAGTGGCAGTTCTGTTTGTTGAGATTGTGGCAACCTCTCTGTGTGTGATTCTAGTATCAAGAGGTCATTTGTTGATCATTTCTGAAGGAGATATGTTCTTAGGCAAGGGTCTGTTGAAAAGGGGATGAAATTTGTGAAGAATACTAGTAGTACAAATGTCAGACACATTGTTATGACATTCTACTTCTGGTGTAAGTATTTAGTGTGAGGAACAAATTTGCTATAATGAGTGTGTTCAGCAGGATTGTTGAACAGAGGGTGCGGCTCTTGAAGATATGAAGATGAGTTTTATATTTTCCATTCATCATTTCAAGCTTATTCCTTTGGGAAAGCTCAAACTATCTCGGATAGGGGGAGTAACTTCTTTTGTCAAGAAAAATTCATGGTTAAAAATACTTATATATCATGAAGAAAATGTGATACTTTTCTCAGTTATTTGAATGGTTCAAGATAACCATGTGCAACTGGTAACCATTGTTCCTTCTCTACACTAATGAGGTAGTTGTGTGCTAACAGTCTCAAGGTGTCCAAAACAACAGAAGTCTATGTCTATGACTAAGTGAGTAAGTAGGGAATCTGTAAATTGGTCCAAATGATGCTCTGTCTTAAACTTTTACGGAATCTTGGGCTATGTGCCTGAAGGAAAGAAAAGTAACAATGTATGACATAATGTCATGACATGTTTAAAGACATTGAATCTTCAAAGTCAAACAAGGAAATCTGAATTGAAGTTTATCTACACATCAGCGGTCGGTGTAAAGTTCATTCAATAACTATGTATGCATTGGTAATTCAAGATAACTCCTATCAGAAAAACAGTCAAAAACTGCTTTGGAAAGAGTAATAGCTTTTGGAACTGTTTCCTAATTAACCGTTTGACCATTGACCAAGACCAAAGACTATCATTATTTCCTATAATCTCCATTTTCTATATAATAGCATCTCCGTGAATTGCTGAAATCAAACTCTCTCAAAATGTAGGTCGTGTGCGTTCTTGTGAGTCGAGTCTGAGTTTGGTATTGTGATGGGTTGCTATACCAAAACCATCTCAGAAAAAGAAAAACACGGGCTGGGGATGTTGATGGTCTCTACCATGGGTTTTTCTGCAATAACAACAAAGATGGTCCACTATATACAACCTTCAGTATAAGAATCATTTTCGTTGTGATTTGTCATCTGAGTTATGAACACAATTGTGATTTGTGTTCTGAGTTACTAGGACTGGTGGACAGTTTTCTCTCAAGTCCTCTCTCGAGGTCTATGCTAGGATTCGGTTTCTGGTACAAGACTAAGGAAGGGGTCTCTTATGCCACCATTGGTCCTCCAAGACGTAGGGCTTCACCCATCGTCTTCCTCGTGAACATCAGTGTTGCATGAAAGTGTTCCACTGCATATTATGACATCGGTTCTATCTTTGTCATATTATGTCTAAAAAGGGGGAGAAGAATACCATCTTTTGATCTTGCTACTATAAAAAGGTTTTTGTAGCAGACTGACGATGTTATGATGTGGTTCAAGTCCAGAAGAACAGAAGGTAAATCCAATTCTGAGAATGTAAATTCTGTTCTTCCTTGGTGTCTTGAAGTCTTTATGTTTTTGATGCACTTTTATGTTTTAGCCAAAATATGCCAAAGGTGGAGATTGTTAGTGCTTTTATTGGCTGATTGGCATCTATGTTTGACTAAAACATAATAGCAGTAAAACATAATATTAATGTGAATCTTGCAAGTTTATAAAGAACAAAACAGGTTTAAGCAAGATGTTAGATGGAATGTCATGACATCAACTCATGAAATCGCGTCTGCAGAACTGGAAGGAAGATTCAGTTTGTACTTAACAGATACAGAATATTCTACGTGAATATTATGTAATCTTATGTGGCGCATATTTAAAGGTCAAAAGAATAATTGAAGAATCAGATCAGAAGATTGAAGATTCAGGAAGAATCAGATCAGAAGATTGAAGATTCAGCAGTTTCTAATTTAGGAAACTCATGATTAAAAGACCTTATTTGTAGCAGAATATTTTCTGCATATTTGTAACAGCAAAGTGCTGCGATTTGTAAGCCCAAATCCAATTGGGACCAGGTTATAAATAGGAAACTTTTGTAACCTAGTTGAAATAGAAAACCTGGTTTTAACGATGTAGTCATTAGGGTTTCTATAGGTAGACCACCCAGGTTGTGGGATGGCTGCCTTGTCCTTCTCGAAACCGGTAGGTTAGAGAAGTGATTGCCCTCACTCGAAACCTGTAGGTAAGAGTTGAGTATTGTAAGCTTGATTGAAGCTGTGAAACAAGATCAAGTATGTGTTTCTTTGTGTTTAAAGTGTTGGGAATTAGGCTGTCGATGCAGTGGCTGAGTTGTTGACTGCTAGACATCATTGCTATGATTGAGAGTGGAATGGAGATATTCCATATCTAGGGAGAACCTAGGTAGAGATTGCATTAGGTAGGGTTTAAGTGAGAAGTTGTAAACGGGGGAGTTTAGCTTCAAATTAAGACTACTGATAATGGATTTCCTTCCTGGCTTGGTTGCCTCCATAGTAGGTTAGTTAGAACCGAACTGGGTGAACAATTCTCTGTGTTATTTATCTTCTGCATTGTTTTTTCAGTTGTATGTTATGACTTTGGTTATAACATCAGGTTCAGAAGTGTTAGCTGTTCCTATACAGAACCATGTAAAAATTATAATCTGGTTATGTATGCTGAACGCGTGTGATCCCAGGTTTTATTGACTCTTTTCTAAAGAGTAATTAAATAATGGGGGATCCTTCTATTCTGCTTGTGCTGCATTAATAACAGATCAGATGTCTTGACATCGGGATTGAAATCCGAGTCTGTATACCAGAATTTTCATGGATCTTTCCTAAAGGTGATTGGAAATGAATGTTTAAAACCGGCTTGTTGAGTGGTCCCGACTAAGCATGACGTGTACAACTTCAAAGTGTATCTTCAGGTCGATATTAAACATGTCAGAGTTTTATCTCCCGTACATGAAGGTGAGGAAAGCGATATGATCCTTGAATTTACTCATCACCATTTCTATCGAATTTAGTACTTACCCCGTTATTGTATATTTCCCAACAATTGAACATAGAAACGAACCTGGGACGCAGCTAGTGACGGTGTTGCCGCTGCACATAAAAAGGCTAAAGAAGAAGCCTCAACGCACATAACTCCGGTTTGATTTTACTTATGAGAATTCCCGTGTTTTCGACATGTATAGTTTTATGTATGTTTCATATGCACTTACTTTCCCCATATCAAAACAAACATTTTTGAAAAATCGACAAATTAAATGCTTGTTTTTTTCCTCACACAAAACAATGTCATTTTGATAATTTTAAAAAAATAAAATTAATAAATAAATAGATTTTATTCAAAAATTATTTGGAACAACTTTCCCTAATTGAAATTAAATATATTAGACACCATAGTTATTTTGTTATGTTTCCATTAAATATTGTTCAAAATTTATTTGAATTTTTATTTTGTAGTATTTTGTGTGTGTGATGATGATAATGTTTAGAATTTGAATTTAAAGAATAAATTTGTGAAATTATGACATTTTAAAATTTTGAAATTTTGTAGGTGTCGTGATTTTTTTAGAGACGGTGTCATCTAGTTCGACCGGTTTAATAATTAATATATTCGACCAAATTATTCAAATTAATCCGATTTAGTTTTGTGATTTGGCTAATAATTCAATAATTTTACCAATAATAAATGAATGATCTGTTAGACGCTTGACTTACGTATCTAGAGGGGGGTGAATAGATACTTCAGAGTTTATTGTGGTTTTCTTAAAAGTTTTAGGCGAAAGCGTTTAGGAATCGACTTACGTCTACTCCGAACCGCTACGGGAAGGATCGAATATGCTTTAAACACACAAACCAATTATTATGTGAAGATGGAAGTACTTTCGGTGAATCAACAAATTATTTGATAAGAGAAATCATTTAAATGTTTAACTTGAATAAGCTTGTTTCCAATAAATTTGATTGATGAAAGTAAGCAGTAGGAAATGATCTATACTATGCAGTATGTATAATTTCCAAAGTGAGCAATAATCAAACACGTGGTGTATAATAACCAAATTGAGTTATAGATCAATGTGTGGTGACTTGTGATGTGTTTGCAGATTTTATCACACAAGTTTAACACTTTGATTTGTTAATCAATTTGCAATTATAACCAGAAATAAGCACAACGTAAACGAAAAGATAAATGCGATACAAAACACGATATTTGTTCAGGCAATTCGTCGACCGTCCTCGCTACGACTACATCTGCCCCCAATTCAAAACGGAAATTGAGATGTCTTTCATTATTGATTGAAAAGAGTTTATACAAGAAGATAACAAAGCAATAACGATAAAACCGGTTATGTTGATTCTTTGTATCTTCTTCCCCTTGATCTTAAGCAAGATCAAGTGTCTTCCAAGAGCTTGTCGTTGATTCCCTTTCTGCAGTGTTGTGAATTGATCGAACCCTTGTTCTTCAACTTCTACACTCAGCTGAATCATTGATGAAGCCTCTTGACAAAAAACCCCCAAAATTCACCAATGTTGGAGGACAAAATCCGCAGATTTTATTCACCAATAACCCCACAAATCTTCACCCACTAGGAACCTTCAATCCCTTTCCATGGACGTTATCAATCTTGATCATGAACCCTCACCACAAGAATTGTTATGTGTAATTGTGTTGGAGTTGTGAAGAAGAGAGAAGATGAGAAGACTTTGTGTATCTTTCAGTTGTTGGTGTTGACTTGAATAATTGACAGGAAATAATATATATAGGTGCTAGCAGGATAGGCCGAAGACAGAGCAAGATTTTCATAAATTTTGGCGCGATAGGTCGATCTACTAGATGCTTGGGTCGACCTAAATGAAACAGATTCAAAAGTTAGTTGATTGTCTTCAGTTACGTCGACCTGATGAAGTTCTGGGTCGACCTAAAGTCAATAGAAGCTTGTTCCTTTGATTTTCATTTGTTTTAGGTAGACCTAAGTGATTGGTTGAGTCGACCTAAATGAAGCAGAATTGAAAGGTACTTGAATCCTTCAGTTTACGTCGACCTGGGCTGAAAGTAGGTCGACCTTAAATGATCCAGAATCTTCCATAAGATAAATGTAGTAGTCTAGGTCGACCTAGGCTTATGTTGAGTCGACCTAAGATGTCCAAAAGTGCCAAAAGCTTGTTTTTCCTTATGTCATTCACTTGTTGCTTGATATTTGTTCAATGAAGATGTTTGCCATGAATAAAAAATTATTGTTGAGTGTGTGCTTGCATTTACATGATCTACTATTCTCATCGGTTTCATTACCAATCTAATATTTAAAACATTTTGATCACAATTAAAAGTGTGAATCTAAAATATTGACCTCTTTGAAAAAAAAATACAAACATACGTGCTTTTTGTCAAAAAGAATAATTTTTTTTAATTAATTTCTAAAAAAAATAAGGGGGACAAGACCGACATATTAGGATATGTCAAGTTAAAATTTTGGTTAGATCCAAAATAAACAAGTAAAATGGACATGCAAGGTAAGGTAGAATGACACGTTTTGCGACCATTACTAAACATAATATACTGTTGGAAGATGGTGTAGGGAGAGTGTGACATAGGAGAGGAAGCATTGGTCCTTTCCTCTCTATTCACATTGTGCTTGCTCCATCTAATGTTTGTTAGGTCGTTATCATAATTCACTCATACAAACAACTCTTTTGGTTTCCCTATAAGGGACGCATCTACCACCATACTCTCTCTCATCCCTTATTCAACTTTTACTTTATTTATTTACAACCACATCACTGTGTGGCTCTACTTTCATTTGCTTTAACATAGTTTCCTTTTCTGGTATGTTTCTGTGTTTGTTATTGTATTCATATGTGTCTCTTTGCGTTTTTAATGTCTAGCTAGTTACCCTTTCTTATGTTTGAGATCTTTATAGGTCGACTATTCATGTGTGACTTGAGCAGTCATGTTCTCACAGTCTGTCCTATGTCCCACTACTCCTATCTTTATCATTTTAAATTTTTTGTTTTGTTTTGTTTTGTTTTTGATTTGTTGTATGCATGTTTTTTTATTTGTAGTTTTATTACTTTTACCTTGTGTGTGGATAGGGAGAGTAATTTTAAAGATTGTCTTGTTGATAAAAGGAAAAATATGATTTGCCAAAAAAGCTCAAATAAATTAATGGTTTTTTTTTTATAATACTCTTTCAAGTGTTATTGATCAATGAAAAAAAAAGGTGTTTTTAAACTAATTATTTTAAGTATTCATGTGTTCATAATTATTATAATTATTATGGTGTAATTCCTATGTTGTTCTTCAACCATATTCATGTATTAATCAACCCCTTATATAATTTTGAACACTCCAATATATATTTGACTTAAATTTTTCACTAAGGAAAAAATATCCTTCCATCAAGTTTCGCTAATCCAAAATTCACATGGAAACTTGTGAGTAAATCATTCTTTTTTTTTATGATGTTGAAGATCAGATAAATGTGCAACCATACATCATATTAAAAACTCTATCTCTAGATCGAATTAAAAGTTATGATAATTGTTGAAAAAAAACCGGCATAAAACAAAATTAAAACACAACCATAAAAACGTAACATGAAAATTCAAAAGCAAAGAAAAAACCACGGCCATTGTCAAATGTCAATTCAAAATAACATTATGTAAAAATTATTATAACTTATAAATTACCCAAAAAAAACAACCCATGACCCATATACACTCACTCTTCAAAGAAAATACTCTTTTATTACATTACACAAGACTCTAACACAAAAGTATAAAAGAGAAGGAAAGAAAATCAAATGCATGCTTATAATGTTTTTAATTAGTGCATCTTGTAACAAAAGACTAGAGAAAATATACAACTTTTGGTTTCTCTTTTTCTTTATAATATTGAATTATGTAAAATTTGTTTAACATGTATATATTTAACCAACTCTAATAATTAATACATAAATTATTAATATCTTCTACTCTTTTATTTGGTTATTTTTATTCTTTATTCCATGTTATAAAAATTAAACAATAATATTTATTTAGTTGAAATGTTCAATCACATCAAAATTTTTGATGTGTTGGAAAAAAAACAATGTCGACCAGCTAAATAACTTCGTTGCAATAAAAATATAAAAAGGCAAGAACACCCCAAATTATTTACTTGGGTATGTTTGGATATCAAGAAATGAACGGAGCGGAATGGAGCGGAGCGGAATGGAATGGAGCGGAGTGGAACGGAGCGGAATAAATGTACCATTCCATTGTTTGGAAATTTTAGAACGGAATAAGACAAATTATTCATTCCGCCCAAATCGGAGGGGAAGGAATATGGTGGTAAGTGATGGAATGGAATGGAATCCATACCACTCCTTTCCGCTCCGCTCCATCCGTTTTTAAATTATCCAAACAACGGAATATCATTTTATTCCATTCCATTCCGCTCCGCTCCATCCGATTCCATCAATCCAAACAAAGCCTTAGTATGATTAAATTGATCTATTCTGAAAGAGAACAATTATCCGATTTACTATAATTCAAAATTGTTATAAAATATTATAAGATTAGTTACAAGAAAATAATCTTTAAAATTTTTATGAAAAAACTTTATTATTTTCAAAGTATTTCTCAATTTTTCAATATATGAATCACACAAATTCAAAATAATTAAAACGTTTTATAAACTCCTTCGATAATCCCCAAAACTCGAAATAAAATTCTAGAAATTTCAAACCTTACTTCTGACAGTGATCTTTTACATTTTTTACAATTCGTATTACAAATAGAAGAAAAATATATTTATTTTTTCTAAAACTCTAAGGCTTTGTTTGGATTGATGGAACCGGATGGAGCGGAGCGGAATGGGATGGAATAAAATGGTATTCCGTTGTTTGGATAATTTAAAAACGGATGGAACAGAGCGGAATAGAGTGGTATGGATTCCATTCTGTTGTGAAAAACGATACCAATAACAAAGTATAATAGGGAATTAGGGAAGAGAATAAGAACACAAGAATTGGTTATAACTGCTATTCTTTCACTTTCTCTTAAAACAAGATTACAAGTTTACAAGAATAACAAATAACCTCTCTCACCCTAAATTAGGATTTGCAGCTTAGCAATGATGAGAGACTAGTATGCTATTTATAATAAAACCTAACATACTAACTAATGGGTTTTTTCCACAAGGCCCATTACACAAGTCAACTTAATAAACAAGCTAACTTAACAAATTAGGGTTTAAACAGTAAAACCTAATTTAACATGCTAACAACCCTAGCATCTTCGACACAAGCATGTGAACAACCTTCGACTTCATGCTTAACCCTATCGAACCAAGAAGCTACCCTTCGGCCATACTAGAGTTCGATCCAAAATCTCACAAATCTCCACCTTGGATCTAACTCTACAACATCAAGGGAACAAACTAGCTTTCTTCATGCAGCTTTATCAACTGCATACAGTGAAAAACTTGCAACTCGGCAATGTCTTGGTGATCATATCAGCAGCATTGTCTTCAGTCGAAACCTTCAGCACTTGGACTTCTCCACGCTCGATTACTCCTCTGACGAAATGCAGCCTCACATCAATGTGCTTAGTTCGCTCATGATAGGCTGAATTCTTCGACAGGTGTATTGCACTTTGACTATCACATTTAACAGTGATACCTCGACCTTGAAGTTTCAGCTCCTTCGCAAAACCTTCAAGCCACAATGCTTCTTTCACAGCTTCAGTTAATGCAATGTACTCCGCTTCAGTGGTTGATAGAGCAACAACCTTCTGAAGTGTTGCTTTCCAACTAATTGCTGTGCCAAACATAGTGAAAACATATCCAGAAATAGATTTCCTGGAATCCATACAACCTGCATAATCAGAGTCGACATATCCTTCGATTACTGCTTTACCATCTTCACCCAAGGCTCCACCATAAATTAGGACTCTATTCAGAGACCCATTTATGTACCTTAAAATCCACTTCAATGCTTGCCAGTGAGCCTTTCCAGGATTCGCCATGTACCTGCTTACAAGACTTACTGCGTATGCTATGTCGGGTCTAGTACAAACCATAACATACATCAAAGAACCAACTATATTAGCATATGGGATGCTATTCATATAGGCTCTTTCCACATCAGTACTGGGACACTGATCAATACTCAGCTTGAATTGAGGGTTTGTTGGAGTCACAACTGGCTTCGAATTCGACATACCAAACTTTTCAAGAATCTTCCGTAGATATGCCTCTTGAGATAGGCATAACTTCGACTTCTTTCTATCTCTTCGAATGTCAATTCCAAGAATCCTGGAAGCAGCTCCCAGATCCTTCATATCGAACTCCTTATTGAGTTCAGCCTTCACCCTCATCACATCTTCGACACTGTTGCTTGCTATGAGAATATCATCCACATAAAGCAACAAAATAACAAATGAATTACCAGGTCGAAATCTGAAGTAAACGCAATGGTCGAACTGACTTCTAATGAAACTTATGCGTGCCATGAACTTGTCGAATCTCCTATTCCACTGTCGAGGAGATTGTTTCAGCCCATACAAAGATCTCTTTAACTTGCACACATAATCTTCCTTCCCCTTTTCGACATACCCTTCAGGTTGCCTCATCAGGATCGTTTCATCTAGATCACCATACAAGAACGCAGTCTTCACATCCATCTGTTCCAGTTCAAGATCGAACTGTGCCACCATGGCAAGCAACATTCGAATGGACCTATGCTTCACAACAGGAGAAAACACATCATTGAAGTCGACACCTTCTTTCTGAGTGAAACCCCTTGCAACTAACCTTGCCTTGTATCTTTTCGACGTCACTCCTTCAATTCCTTCCTTAACTTTGAAAATCCATTTACAGCTGACTAACCTTGCCCCAACAGGTTTCTTGATCAGTTCCCAAGTATGATTATCATGAAGAGATTTCATCTCATCATCCATGGCCTTCAGCCATTCAGTCTTATTTCGACTCCTCATAACTTCCTTATAGTCTCTAGGTTCTTCGTCTAGAACCTCACTTGCAGAGATTAAGGCATAAGCTATAAGATCTGCATATCCAAGTCTTTGAGGTGGCTTGATGACTCTTCTCGACCTATCTCTCGACAATAGGTAGTCATCGTCAGTTTCCTCAACTTCAGCATCTTCTGCTTCTTCTTCGACTTCATCTGGGATATGCAATTCAGCATCAACATGCTCCACCTCAACAGAAATCTCTACCTGTTCCAGCTCTTCGTCAGATGTTTCTGTACTTCGACCAACATCATCAGTTTTCTTAAAAGCCATTTTAGCTTCATTAAAAACTACATCTCGACTGGTGATACACCTCCTGTGACCTGGCTCTAGGCACCATAGCCTATAAGCTTTGACTCCTTCAGGGTATCCCATGAACATGCATTTCAGAGCTCTAGGTTCGACCTTGTCTTGCCTAATGTGAGCATAGGCTACGCAGCCAAATACTCTCAGTTTGTCGAGATCTGGTGGATGTCCCGACCAAACTTCTTCAGGTATCTTCATATCTAACGCTGTCGAAGGACATCTGTTTATCAGATATGTTGCTGTCGAAACAGCCTCAGCCCAGAACACCTTTGTTAACCCCGCACTAGTCAACATGCATCTGACTCTCTCCAAAATAGTTCGATTAAACCTTTCAGCCAAACCATTTTGCTGTGGAGTACCTGCAGTAGTTATATGCCTTGCAATACCAGAGGCAGCACAAAAACTGTCGAATGCCTCATTGCAAAATTCAAGGCCATTGTCGGTTCTCAACCTCTTGACCTTTCTGCCAGTCTGATTTTCAACCAGAGTCTTCCAACTTTTGAAATTCTCAAAAGTTTCATCCTTAGTCTTCTGGATGAATACCCATAATTTTCTGGAATAATCATCTACTATGGATAGAAAATACCTTGCTCCTGAATGTGATGGACACCTTGCAGGCCCCCAAAGATCAGCATGGATGTAATCAAGGGATCCATGTGTTCTTTGTTTGCCTTTGTTGAACTTCACTCTGCAAGATTTTCCAAGTACACAGGGTTCACAAAACTTCAGCTTTTCGATTTTGTCTCCACCAAGCAGATTTTGTTTCCCTAATTCGACCAGACCCCTTTCACTGACATGGCCCAATCTCATGTGCCAGATTTTTGTCTTCGACAAAAGTTTCGTGGATACAACATTTGTCGAACCACTTACAACTTCAGCCTCAAAGGTATACAAGCCTTGTTTCTTCACGCCTCTCAAGACTTCCTTCGACCCCTTCATGACTCTTAGGATGCTTTTCTCTCCTTGGAAAACATATCCTTTCTTGTCGAATTCACCAAGAGAAAGCAAATTTCTCTTCAAATCAGGAACATACCTGACTTCAGTCAACAACCTTATTGACTCATCATGGAGCTTGAATCTCACAGATCCAACACCTGCAATCTTGCAAGCCTTGTTGTTTCCCAGCAATACTGATCCACCATCTTGATCACATAATTCCTCGAACAAGTCTTTGTTTGGAGTCATGTGCCAAGTGCAACCTGAATCCATAATCCACTCCTTCTTAGAGTCACTGCTTGAAACCACAAGAACATCAGATGATTCGAAATCATCTTGAACAATGGCAGCGTTGCCATTATCCTTACCTCCATGATATTTCAAGCGTTCAGGGCACACCTTTCTTGTGTGACCCTCCTTCTTACAATGGTAGCATCGAATGCCAGATGCTTCGCCACTGTAAGTCTTCGACTGGCTTTTGCCTTTCTTCTTGTCGAACTTACCATCCTTTCGTAAGAGTTTTCCTTTAACGGCCAAACCTTCGCCAACAGTCGAAGGTTTATGCTCCTTTCGTTCATTCAAGTCCTTAGAGTACAAGGCTGATTGAACTTCTTCAAACGTCAGGGACTCCCTTCCAAGGTTGTCAAACTCGCGAGTCTACTCAGATTCGCAAAGGGTCTGTAGACTCGACTCGTAAACTCGTACGAGTTTATGGAAAATTAATAATGACTTTCAAAAACCTGTATGTGACACATATATATTTTTAAACTTGTAAATGCCTCCTATATTCTTAATTGGCCAGTGGCTACTACATAAAGCTTAAAATAAATCATAAAACATACATGTCAATGGCTTCAAACATCCAAAACTCTGGCGAAATCATCACCCCCAATATCATCACCATCACCTCCATCGTTATTTTTTGGTGCTTTAAAGCTATAGTGGAATCATAATATCTGTAACGCAACCACCCCCTCGACCACAATTTAAAACTATAGCTATGCTTAAACTGTTCTAGCCTTATGTCAAAATAGATTCTGAATTGAGTTGTTTTTATGTCTCTATCATCAAGGTTGTCCGTTCACCCTAGCTTTCCTTAATACACTTATATGCATGTTTCTTATAATTATCATTAAAAATTAATTAATTAGTAAAAATTGTTGCAAGCTTTCACGTGAGCAGTGCATTTGTTTCAAAACAGACTAAAACGTTTTCGACTATAAATCATAAATAATCTAAACCATTTTGTTACGTGCAAATTGATACATGGGTATTCAGATCAGTGGACCTCATTAAACAATGACGTATCACTTTACACAAGAGAACATACAAGAAAGCATCTAATTGAAACATACAAGAAAATATTTATACAATGAAGGATTGACTTACAGCAACAAACAAGAACAAATCAAGAGAAAGAACAAATGCGACCATGCCGTCAATGAAGGGGGGAAGAAACTTTGTTGAAACAAGAGACCAGGAGAGAGAATTTCTAATTCTCTTACAAGAAAAAAAAAGGTTTTTAAATATAATATAATTTGGGGAATTTGAACTTTTTTAGGTTTAAAAAAACCAAAATTTTGTAAAACTAATAGACTTGTAAACTCACAATAAACTCGCGAGTCTATACGAATTTGTGCGAGTCTACCCGAGTCTACTCGAGTCTATCAAAAAATGATTCTATGCGCGAGTCAACTCGTTTTTGCTTCCTAGACTCGTAAACTCGTACGAGTTTACGAGTCTACCTGCGGGTTTGACAACCATGCTCCCTTCCATACAAGAGAGTTTCTTTGAAGTGAGCATGTGATCGAGGCAAAGAACACAATAGTAACAGCGCTTGATCTTCATCATCGATTTTCACATCAATATTTTCAAGATCAAGAATCAGCTTGTTGAACATATCCAACTGCTCAGCCAATACTTTGTCTTCAATCATCTTGAATGAATACAAAGCTTGCTTCAGGTAGAGTCGATTTACCAGCGATTTGGTCATGTACAAACTTTCAAGTTTCACCCATAACCCTGATGCCGTCGTCTCCTTTGATACCTGCCTGAGAACCTTATCACCAAGGCTCAACAAAATTGCGCTGTGTGCCTTCTCAATCATAGTCGTCTTCTCCGCTGCCGTTAATGCAGCATTCATGGCTGCCTCTCCCTTCAACGCTTCCAAACAACCCTGCTGAACCAGTAGGGCTTTCATCTTCAAGCGCCACAGACCGAAATCATTCACTCCGGTGAACTTTTCAATCTCATACTTTGTTGACGGCATCTTCTCCACGCTCACCGCACCAATTTGTTGTGAAAAACGATACCAATAACAAAGTATAATAGGGAATTAGGGAAGAGAATAAGAACACAAGAATTGGTTATAACTGCTATTCTTTCACTTTCTCTTAAAACAAGATTACAAGTTTACAAGAATAACAAATAACCTCTCTCACCCTAAATTAGGATTTGCAGCTTAGCAATGATGAGAGACTAGTATGCTATTTATAATAAAACCTAACATACTAACTAATGGGTTTTTTCCACAAGGCCCATTACACAAGTCAACTTAATAAACAAGCTAACTTAACAAATTAGGGTTTAAACACTAAAACCTAATTTAACATGCTAACAACCCTAGCATCTTCGACACAAGCATGTGAACAACCTTCGACTTCATGCTTAACCCTGTCGAACCAAGAAGCTACCCTTCGGCCATACTAGAGTTCGATCCAAAATCTCACACATTCCATTCCATCACTTACCACCATTTTTCTTACCCTCCAATTTGGGCGGAATGAACAACTTATCTTGTTCCGTCCTAAAATTTCCAAACAATGGAATGGTATTTTCGTTCCGCTCCGTTCCACTCCGCTCCATCCCACTCCGCTCCGCTCCATTCCGCTCCGTTGATTTTATGATATCCAAACATAGCCTAAAGATATAAGTTCAAGCCCAAAATACAATCCATAACAAATCAGATTCCGTAATCCAAACAAGAGTAGTGCTATTTAGTATGAAGTAATTTGAAGAAAAAATGCAAGAATGAGTATGTGTCACTATTTTAGTGGTAAATTTCAAATTAATTTTAAATTTAACTTTCTTTTTAATAGGGATCATGGGAGTTATGGTGATAATGGATGGTTGTGATCTATTCTTGCATTTCTTATTTTTCCACTTTCTTACTAATAAGCATTTTCCTCCGAACAATGACCTGATATAGAAAAATTTCATGCTTTGCTTATCAGTTTTTTTCTTGTTAATATGATATTGCAGTAGTAATATTTTAAAAGAAAAAAAGAATATAGATTGAGAGTGTCAACCAATCACGTTTATCTCCACAAATCATATTTTTTATTTTAAAATATTAATATAATATGAGTGAATTTACTTTTATTAATCAAATCCGTTTGACGTCCATCTTATATTTGCTACCCAACTCATACAATTACAAAATCTTATCAAAAGAGACACAATAAACAACTAACCACAAATGAATTAAATTATTATCACAAAATATAAAGAAAATCAACTATAAACCTAAAGTCGTGACATTGAAATAAAATGGGACCATTAATTAGTGTAGTTGGTATACAAGATTAAATGTCTTGGCATATATACTATGTATCAGGAAACCTCATTCAATGTGTTTTGTTTTCGTACGTCCCACGTTAGGAAATTAGAGGACCACAAAATTAATTAGTAGAGTCCTCAAAATTAACAATACAAAACCTACAAATGGAATTATGGAAGGTTAGCTTTAGCCTTCAAGACCCTCCTATATGTTCCTCTATAGAATACATATTACAAATGAAGATGGGATATGTTGTTTATGCATGTGCTTAATTCTTCACCAACTATTAATTAGCTTTCACTTTCTCATGTCAATATCATGTATTTCGATTCACCCAATTGTTTTTTTTTTCTGATTAATTTAGGTTAGTTTATGTCGGTGACATTTTTTCATGTCTAAAGGGACAGAATATATGGACTATATGGACAGGTTTTATTTAGTTATGGCTGAACTACTTTTTGATTTTGTCGATAAGGTTTTATTTAGTTTTGTCTCTAAAGGGTCAAAACTGTGCTTTGTTATTCATCATTGTGCCATATACTCCCATTAGTATAACTATTTATTCATAAAAAGAAAGCATGATGTTTAATTATTTTTTAAAACATAAACATTAATATCTTAATTGCTATTCCTCCTTTTCCTTCTTGAATTACACAAGATATTTTATATGAATTTAAAAATATAATTAATTTTATGTAAAAAAATTCATAAATGATTCTATAATATTTTGACATAATGTTTGTTTTTTTTTTAAGTTTTAATTTGAGACGTAGTAAATAGTCATTCCATACAACATTAAGTTATTCACTTAACTATTTTACACATATTAAAAAAATAAATAAAATAAGGGAATAATGCTTTTATTAAAATACTTTTCATTATGTATTAGTGGATTTAAAATAACCATAAATACAAAAAATTGAATATATTAAATTGAGAATAATAAAATTAATATTAATTAAAATGTAGAATTCAAAAATATTCAGCCATTCAAAATAATCATAAGTTACAAAGTTGAAAAAACAATCATAATTTAAATTTTTTAGTTATAATGGATGGACTAAGAGTTGGGCTATGAAAAATTTAAGCCCAAATACGTCATCATCAACTTTAGCTTTTTTTTTTCCGGCAAAATACCCTTTTTCGTCCTCCAACTTTACTTCGGGGTCCATTTTGGTCTCTTAATTTTTAAAACGTTCAAATAGATCCCTTATCTATTAAAAATGTGTTACGTTTATCCTTCCGTTTGTTTCCGTTAGTGATGTTCTGTTTTAGGGTTTCTACGTGGCTGATCTGATGGATGATGTGGCATATGCTGACCCAAGTTCACCAAAACTCTAAGAAAAATTAAAAAATTTAATTTGTTTTCAACTAGACTTGAACCTTTGTCACATGGGTAGCCAGCAAATTACCTTGCCACTAATCCAACTTGCCTTTTTTGGAACTAGTCACAAATTAAATATTTTTACTCTTAATTTAACCTAACTAATTTCAAACCCAGAAAACCTTTTGTTAACAATGTTGGGTCTCTACACAGTGTGGCAAGAACTGAACATTGAATTTCAGCAATCTAATCTATTATTAAGACCTAGACAAAAGCAATCAATACCATGAGAAAATAAATAGCAGCGACTTTGGAAGATTTACGAAAGGAAACAACTGTGGCGTCGAAAGTAAACAACAATGGCGCGACGGCATGAAAAAATAACGGCGGCAATGGTGTGAGGAAACTGTAGGTGAAAGAAATTGTGAAATTCATTTTCTATTTGATGTAGTTTTTCATCACTTTGTGTAAAACACGTGAATTGATAAAGGCAGAATTTGAAACTTTGATGGGTATTTCCTCAAAGATATCCACCCATGATAAGTTTTTCTCCCTCAATTTTTTACCAGTAAAATTATTGCTGCGATACAGTTCCATGAATGAGTCTGAGAGCTTCAAGACATTCAAAGCATTGAACCCGTTCCATTTTGTTCTTTCAGCCGCCGCAGAAAACATGGGTCAAACGAATTAATTTATTATTCGATTTATGGAATGGGTATTTTGGATTAAACGATTTTAGTTTATGTTTTGATTTTTGCAATTGATTTTCAGATTTTGGGTTTCGGAAGCCATTGATTTTCGATTTCAGTTTATGTTTTGCTTATGGGTTTCAAAAGCCATTGATTTTTCAGATTCTGACTTGATAATGAGTCTCTATGTGTTCTCATGGTTTGGCAATGATGATGATGATGATAATGGAGAAGATGATGCAAAGAAATTATATGGTAATCTATATTTAATTTGTATCTGAAATAATCAGAAGTGGAAGTGGTCTAGTGGCACAGTATTCTATCAAGTAATCAAAGTGACTTTGGTTCGAGTCCTAATGAAGCCAAATTTTGTTAGTTTTTTTCTGAAATTTGGGTGACCTTGGTGATGATGTGATGCCATGTCAGATGCCACGCTTGCAAAAATAAACGTCGTTAGTGGGATTTAGACGGAAAGGATCCAAATGAAGCTGTTTGGAAACATAAGGGATTTATTTGAACTTTTTAAAAATTAAGGGACCAAAATGGACCCCGAGGTAAAGTTGGAGGACGAAAAAGGGTATTTTGCCTTTTTTTTCTATATAATTTGTGATTAAATAACTGCTTTTTTTTTATTGAAGAAATTGAGTTATTTGGACTGACTTTAATTTTGAATTATTTAATAATTTAGTCCACCTTTTCATTAAGAGAATACTATTACATCTCTTGATACTCTTATCTATTTGACGAAATTATAACTATGCCCCCTACGTCTGGTCTGTATTCTTCGTTTTCGTAGATATATACATCTGAAAATACTTTTTTTTGAACAAAATTTGGTTTTTTCGTAGATACATCTACAAAACCATTAAAAACTTAGTGAACGTTGGGAAAATTCAAATAAATTCAGTTCAGCGAATCTTTCGTAGAAGTATCTACGGAACGAGTTTAAAACAGAATGTTCTATAGATGCACCTACGAAACAATATGTTATATTTTCAAATCAACTACATTTCACTCCTAAACTCTAATATTTTTAACAAAAATGGAACATCAAATTATAGTACATCAAAGTACAACTTCTTAAAGGCAATGAAATATAGTACACCAAAAGAATACATCGTATAAACCATACAAATAATGTCAAATACATAATCAAAATAAAGTACAAAAATGTTATCAAAATACAAACATCAATAAAATCACAGGTATCACTACTGTGTGTGTCAGACAACATCCACCTCCACTCCTTTGCCTCTGGCCCCGCCTCTGCGTCCACCGTGTCGTCTGATGGCTAGTCTGCCTCTATTGTCAAGTGCCCCATCTGGCCTGGCACGATGTCGACGATACAAAAGTTCATACAACCAGAGCATCTTTCAAAGACCAATTAAAATTGATGAAACAATAATCAACCAAGTCAACCAAAAGTCAAACATAAATGGATAAAAAATAAAAAATTAAAATGGTTTTAAAAGGAAATTAAGTGAAAAATTCCAAAGAGGCATCAAAACATCAAATAAATTGTCAAGGAATTTGAGAAAGTCTTAATTATTTCAAGTAATTGGATCTCAAAAAGTTGGAGAGAAAAATATTTGAAAATGTGTGAAAATTAATTGTTAAATGAGAATTAAAAAGAAAATAGAAAGAAAATAACAAAAAAAATGCTAAAAATGAAATTTCTTATTTCTATAAATAATACATTATATGAACTTTTACCTCGACCAACAAATAACTGAGGTATATGTCTTGGAAGCGCCATGATTAATATTTTTGAAATATATAAAACATATTTCCTCGATTTTGAAAAAAACCGAGAGAATAGATTTATCAAGGACCTCGCTTCGAATCCTAATTACTTCATTTGCTATTATTTATTTATTTTTCAATTGGCTTAGGGACCAAGTTTTACATTTTCTCAGGTGGCGCCTTTCCCTTTATTTATTTATTTATTTGGAATTACGAAATTAATACTTTTAAATGTCCTTATTTTTCTATAAATATTTTTATTTTTAAATTTGTATTATTCCTCGATTACTTTGTCCAACTGAGGTGTAGTATCGTTTGTATGAATTTCTCAGAATATGACGCAAAGTAGAAGGTGAGTACCACATATGGTTAATTGCACTGAAGTGGCAAAAAAAAAGTATTGCTGATATAATTTAAGTCCCAAATGTTAGAGTTATTTCATTTGTGATATAGTTTAAGTCCCAAATGTTAGAGTTATTTCATTTATTATATAGTTTATCCAAACAAAATGGAATGTCTGTATTTGTGTTGAAAATAAGTTTAATTGTAATGGGCCAAAGCCATAAATAATCTTTTAAAAATTAGTATTAAATAATAATTAATCTCGGAAAAAATTATTTAAAATAATTAATTATTAATTAATAAATAGGTCTAGTCATTAATGACAGCTAATTTAAAATATTTTTTATTCCAATCATCAACGTCTAGTAAGCAAAATTGGAAGGGGGGACCAAATCTCAAGTGATGTAAAGTTGAGGGACCAAAAATCGGTTTTTAAAATGGGAGGACTAAAAGTTAAAAAATATCAAACTAGGGGAACCAAAAGTGCATTTAAGCTTTATTTTAAATTAATGTTTTCCCTCGGTTTTTTCCAAACCCCGATGTGAACGTTCTTTTGCATGAATACTTCACTGAACTAGACTCTAACTTTTCATTTGCTTATCAACAATGAGAGGTTGATACAAATGTTATTTTTCTTGAATAATGTTAGTTTGAGAACATGATGTCACTGACCACTGAAATGTTGCTAAAATGTTGTTTTTCTTGACTAGTGTTAGTTTGAGTAAATGGTAATACGTATTGACCACTAAAATGTTGATATAAATGTTTTTTCTTGAATTGTGTTAGTTTGAGAATATGTTGAATGTATGTTTTTAGAAAGTGTACTATGAGTATAACATAGTTCATATGCAATGGGTACCTTAATAGAGATTTGTTGATTTGAGTAGTATACTTCTTGGTTTACTCAGAGATGAGCGATTCAACTAACACCTCTCATGCAACCTCTGCTAATATTAAAAGTAAAAAAAAAATAGAGGTGCCACGATGTTGATCAAGGTGATAAAAGCCCATGATAAAGTGTTCGCTTCCTGATTGATTTTTGTCCAAGAACTGATAAGGCTTATGGTGATCATGTTGATAGTTTTAGGAGTTACGTGTCTGTACAAGGTAGAAGAAAACTCATCATTTTGATAGTTAATTGGCATGAAGTTGACGATGAATTGAAATATCAATTATGGACCGATATTACGGTGTTTATGTTAAATTTTATGATTTGTTTTACAAGTATAGATGGCCATTTTTTTTGGTTTAATACTAATATTAAATATATTATGTAAACGTAGGAAGTTTTTATTGTTCTAGAGGATGATATGGTAAAAAAGAAATGGATTGGATATGCTGGTGAGCATTGGATGTGCTTTAAGACACAACTCACACATGAATATACTACAAATCTAAAGCGTAACTTAGAGCCTCCATACGTGATGTATTTATATATTGATAAGAATGTTTGGGAGAAGTTTGTCAAGTCTTGCACCACTACTAAATTATTGGCTAATAGCAAAAAAGGAAAGGATAATAGAGCATGAAATATTTATTCACATAGATTGTCTCGTGGAGGATTTGATAAACTAGAATAGATAATGATTAAAGAAAAAAGAAAACAAAGAGAACTAGAGTTGAGAGATTCTTCTAGAAGCATTGACCGCATCTCATCTCCACCATCACGCCATGAAAAATGGAAGAAGGCATGTCAAAGACTAGGAGGTGGGTTCACATCAAAGGCTAAACGAGAAATTGCTGAAAAGATTGTAAGTAGATTCTTTTTTCAATATTACTTATTTAAGTTATTTCAATTTGGTTAAGTTGAACTTTTATATGTGTTGTAGGATTTACTGGTTGAAAAATCCAAATATGGTATCTTTGTTCCACAAGAACTTCATGACATCTTGGTAGTAGAGATTGGAATAGAGGAGCATGGTTGACTTGTTTGTGGTCTTGGAAGAGGCATCGACTTGAGGTTATTTTTTGGACCATCGCAAACAAGTAACAAAGTGGTATGTAAGAAACAAATTAAAGATATAGTCGATTAAATGGAGAGGGAGAAAGTACAAGAAGTATTAGAACTGGAGCGGGAGAAGTGGACTCATGAGGCACAAGAAAAATGGACTCAGGAGGTGCAGGAGAGAGTGGCTGAAGAGAAACGTGAGTGGGAACATCTGGAGGAACGGGATAGGTAGTTGCAAGAGGTGTGAGAGAGGTTAACTAAGGAGGAATAGAGAAGTTAACTGATGAAATGCGGGAAAAGTATGAGTCTGGTTTAAAAAATTTGTGTTGTATGTTGTTGTTATTTTTTTAATTATTTAAGATTATGTATTGTGCTGTGGTTGTTTTTATGATGCATCAATTTAAATCAGTGGGTGAATTATCCATCCAAATTCAAATCAGTTAGACATAGTTGAGAAAGTAAATGAGAAAGTTGTTAGGAGTGGTGCAAACACAAAAGGTAGTTGTTCTGCCCCAAAACACAATATTGACACCACACTACCTCAACTAGATAACATGCAAAAACTATAAAGGATGGTAGAGGAGATTGCAGACATCTTCGAGATCCCATTAAAATACGAACCCGAACAAGAATATATACTTCATAAGAGTTGTATTTTGGAATCTTTGAAGGGAGATGGTTGGTTGGATATAACCATATTGCAATTTTTATGGTTGGTTGAATATATATTTCAATTTATTTTCATTGTTCTCATACTTTAACATTAAGATTTGACTTTTGCATTAACTTTTAAGTTCAAGCATGAGATGTAAGTTAACAGGAACTTAAGTAAGTATTATTTCTTAGAACGGTTCAAAATTCAATTTAAACAATAAAGAGCAAACACTATACATGCGTACATACAAAATTAGTTGATTGATGAGAAAAAAGAATATTACGTGAGACCGTTTTACCATGCGTAAGTATATATTAATTTGTGTTTTCTTTTATAAATCAATTTTCTACACATTATTCATTATTTTGATCGTTTATGCAATCCACATTGGCAAATAGTTATTATACATCCAAAGCATAATATTATAATTGTGGTATTTTCTTTACACAACGATCGATCTAGATTCATCAATGCATGACGATTTTAGCATGTAAGTGATATTATTTATAATATTCAAATTTTATCTTTAGTTTTGAATAGTTTTTATCCATGTTTAATATTTGCCGATATGTAGAGCAATGGAGTGGTATAATTTAGTGCATCGTAAAATAAGAGGTAAAAAGCCAAGGTGCCTTTTATCAAAAGTAATTAATACTTGTACTTTTTGACATTATTTTAGTTTTGCTAATTTAAAAGTTATTTATCGTCGCGAAAACAACCCGACGATCATTCGTGTGGATACTATATTATGAAACATATGTTTATGTTGGCTGGGGATTTCGTTCGGAAATAATATCCTTTGAAGAGTTACAAATCGAAGGAAGATGGTTACTGATGACCATTTCTGAGTTTAAAAATGGCTACTGATGGCCATGTTTCGAGGATGTTGGTTTGAGTTGGAATAAAGATGGTTAGACTTGGAGCTAATTCGAAGAAGAATATCTTTAAAAGACTTAAACGTTTTTGCGAAATACGTAAAGTACTGAGGCTAAACGTGTCTTCGTGGCATTCTCGATTCTGGTTGCGTTGCTACGTGTCGAAACAAGATTCAGGCGGGATGGTTTGAATTTCGAAGTAGTTTGTGTAACCGCACAAAGACAGATGGCATCCCAGGGTTTTCTTGTGGGCAACGTGGCGTTAGATTAGTATAGGACCGTTAGGGTCAAAATTAGTATAAATAAGGGTCTTAATGTTAGGATTCCATGTGTTCATTTTGTACAAATCACTCACAAATCACTCAAGTATCAAGTGTTTAGAGAACGAGTTCGCTGAGAAATGTACGTATGACACCAACATCAATTTAAATACATTTGTGTTTTCCTTTATTCAAGTATCTTTTCATTATTACTACTTCCATTTACTTCCTGTTATTTATCTTCTTGCATTTCTTTCGTTACGTCTAAACTTTCATTTCGAAGCACTTTACATTCCTGCATTTTACATTACTGCATGTTATATTTCTGCACTTTACTTTTTTATGCAATTTACATGCTTTTATTTATGTTTCTTTGAAAGTTGTATTAACTCGTATGACCAGTATTGTTTCAAGTGAACATTCATAAGATCGAATCGCAAAACAAGTTTTTCTCGAAGTCAGAACAGGCAAACATGAATCGAATCCTTTCAAAAGACATGTGTTTGACTATGTCCTAGGATCAATCTAGTCGATCCTGCGAGTAACCAAAGTATATTTTATAGTTTAGAGGACTAGCGGTTGTTTACCGGAAATCACCGTAAACAAATTGGCACGCCCAGTGGGACAGTGTCAAACAGATTGTTATTAATTGATTGTTTTGTTTTGTCTAGAAAATATCAAGACCTTGTATGAACCTTAGGAACGGTAAATTAACCAACAGTGCACAACCGATTCCTAAACGAAGGTACAACAAGAAAATGGTCAATGCAGCCAGTGGAGGGGGAAATCAAGATCCCCCACAAGGGTCAGGAACAGTAGCGACAAATTCTACGCAAGTTTCGACTTCCACTCAAGAGGCGCAGGCTATACCAGTTTCGACAGGATTTGAACCCATAGGTAGTTCCCAGACGATACCCGAAAATACTACAGGGACAACAGGGATTGTACCAGTTTCGAGTTCGACCACCGCGCCTCCATTCATTAGCGCAAGCGAGATACCACCTTTCTCGACAAACGCTGCAAGTCAGTTATTTTCCCCAGGACCATCATCGACTTTCGAAGGTTGGACACCCAACAATCCAAATGGAATGCCATATTCATATATGACAGGATTACGAGGATCAAGGCCTACATACACTACAACTAACCCGACGGCATTTTCGTCGAATGTCAGTTTGATAGGTCGAAGCGCACAGAATACTGGCTTCTCTGCCCAAATACCCCCTTTTACCACAAATAGTCAAGCAGCATTTCGACAGGAAATGGATGCAAGTAACCATGATATGTTAGGAACTCTTGCCAAAGAATTGGGCTCCATCTTGAATTCGTTAGCAAAAAACATTGCTAGGACTAACCAGGATAATGTGGAAACTTTCCAAAAAATATCATCTCAAATAAATCGAATGGCAGATTTTTTAGGAGTTCCACAAAATAGACGAAGGAACAACCAATCAACTTATCAGGAAGGGGAACCCATTCTAGAACAAGTTCGAGCCACAACACCACCATCTAGACCAACACCAGTCGAGCAAAACCAAGTGATAGACTTAGAAACTCGAAGGCAAACGACTAACATTGGCC
This sequence comes from Vicia villosa, assembly GCF_029867415.1. Taxonomy (NCBI): domain Eukaryota; kingdom Viridiplantae; phylum Streptophyta; class Magnoliopsida; order Fabales; family Fabaceae; genus Vicia; species Vicia villosa. The sequence continues at coordinate 138,328,904 of NC_081181.1, read as the reverse complement.
AACAAGCAGTTGCCCAGCAACAACCTAATCTGGTGGTAGTAAGAAGAAACGAACATCCTGACGAAGTGGTCCATAGGGTTAGGAGAGACAATTTGGCAACAGAGAACAATCTCACTGCCATGATAGAGAGAATAATGGCTAACAATGGCCTTAATACCGGGCTTAGACGCCCAAATTATACATCCCCAATAGCAGAATATATCATGCAAACGAAATTGCCAAGGGGTACCAAAATTTACTAAATTTTCAGGGGACACCAACGAGTCTACCGTGGAGCACATAGCCAGATATCTGACGGAAGCAGAGGATATAGCAGGGAACGAAGATTTAAGGATTAAATACTTCCCTAGTTCGTTAACAAAAAATGCTTTTGTTTGGTTCACTACGTTGCCCCCAAATTCCATAGATGCATGGGCACACTTGGATAGATTATTCCATGAACAATTTTACATGGGTCAAACCAAGATAAGTCTGAAAGAATTGGCTAGCATCAAGAGGAAGTTCACAGAATCTATAGATGATTACTTAAACATGTTCCGTTTGTTGAAATCAAGATGCTTCACGACTGTCCCAGAGCACGAATTAGTTGAAATGGCTGCAGGTGGCCTAGATTATTCAATTCGAAAGAAACTGGATACTCAATACCTAAGAGATATGGCCCAATTGACAGACAGGGTTCGACAAGTCGAACAATTAAAAGCAGAAAAGGCAAGAGCAAGTAAAAGTTATAAGAAGGAGAGAGTAGCATACGTCGAAGCAGACGACGTTGATGGCGAACCTTTCGAAGATTCATACAGTATGGAAGAGATCAAAATAGATCTTGCTGAGTTAAAAGAGGCGCCACCTTATTCTTGCAAATTGCTCACCCCTTCTAATGGAAAAATTCCAATAGAGAATGATAAAAGCGATAGATTTCCTAAGAAAACTTATACATTTGATGTCACTAAATGTGACGAAATATTTGATTTATTAGTAAAAGATGGCCAGATGATAGTACCTCCCAATTCAAAAGTTCCTCCGTTAGAACAACGGAAGAAGCGAGGTTTTTGCAAATATCACGGTTTTTAGGCCATAAAACTTCACAATGTTTTCTTTTCAGGGATTTAATTCAGAATGCTATCAAGGATGGACGTCTGAAATTTGCTGACAAAACCAAGAACCATATGAAGGTTGACACAGATCCTTTGAGTGTGGCTGACACTAACTTGTGTGAACCACTTGACGTCAACATGGTGGAAGTATCTGAAATTGATGCTGCTGAATCGGAGATAAATTCAGTTGGAAAGCAGGCTACTGAAAGCCTAAATGCCAATTCGATCTTCAATACTGATGTTGAAGAATCCTTTGATGCTGAGATGACTGAAGATCTGAAAGGAAAAACAAGTGAGGCCACTGAAGACCTCACAGTGAAGCTTCAGCAGATACGAATTTCCGAGGCTCCTCCGGCAGTTGTTAACATGGTCAATGTTAGACGGCTTTTATCTGAAATAGAAGAACTAGAAAAATGGCTGATAAGGGAGAAAGGAAATATTGAAATCCCACCAAGAGGGAACAGTCTGAAGGATTATCTCTGGGATTGTCATGTGAAAAATGGTGGAAAAATGCTGATGTGCCCAAGATGTTCAGTTATGCTGAATCGAAGGGTTCAAGCCAATTTCGAGAGGGCCCTGCGAGAAAGAATGGAGCAGCCTTGGAGAGGAGGAAACTTATTGCTGAAGGTGTACCCAAGGGGTGAAGAAAGCTTGGTGGGTTTCTTGGTCAGATGTCACAACGATAACTCTGAGATTGCATTGTGCCCTAGGTGTGGAGCAATTTATGATGAATTACTAGCAAGATCATTCGAAAGGGTGTATCTCTACATGGGTCAAGAAACTCAAGGACTTCGTCCCAACTTGTATGGGTTCGATATCAGGACCCCATCAAGGAGGCCTGACAGCCCACACCCTAGAGCTCGAAGGGTCACATTCAAAGTTCCTACCGACATACCCAGGGATAGATGGATGCAAGCTGGTGCCAGAACCAACAAATGGCGAAGTTGGGACCAAGGAGGAAGAACTGCAATGGCATATAGGAAGCAATTCCAGACTTCCAATCGAGAGATGTACAGGTTGGAGAACTACAAAGGCAAAAATCCTATGTCCAGATCACAATGGAGAAGGCACTAGAGGATGAAGAAAGCCCAAAGGGAATACAAACCAAGGGACACTGGAGAATCAAGTAGCAATCAAATCCCAATGCAGGGGGCAAGGACAAATAAACCTCCAGTGGAGCATAAGCTGTTCGATTCTGAAAATGAGAAAGAAGAAGAAAAAATGCATTCCAGCCCTTGGAAGGAAGACGATAGGATGACAAACGATTTCGACTCAGACGGAGTATCGTCGATAAACATAAATTACAATGTTGTGTCAGTACTCCCTAATGAGTTTAACCAAGAAACAGAAGTTGAGGATTGTGAGGAAGCTGATGAGGAAGAGATGGCAAGACATATACCTGTGTGTTATTATATGCTGAACAATGGGGCAGTCGAAGAGCAGAACGCTTTCTTCGAAAGGCCTGATGAAGGTATGAGGAATCATTTGAAACCACTCTACATAAGAGCCAAGATTGAGAATGTTGGCATTAACAAAGTCTTAGTAGATGGGGGAGCAGCAGTGAACCTAATGCCCCAATACATGTTGAAGAGAATTGGTATGTTCGATACTGATATAAGACCACATAACATGGTTCTGTCCAACTATGAAGGCAAGATAGGGCAAACTTTAGGAGTAATTCAAGTGAATTTAACTGTGGGTTCCGTCACCAGGCCAATGATGTTCATGGTGATACCAGCAAAGGCTAATTACAATCTTTTGCTTGGAAGAGAGTGGATCCATGGAGTGGCGGCTGTGCCTTCGACGATGCATCAAAGACTAACCATTTGGAGAGAAGATGGCATAGTAGAGAACATCGAAGGAGATCAAAGTTACTACATGGCTGAAGTAAATCTGGTCAATAAAACTAGTTTCGACAGGAATTTGGCGAACATAGGACCTTGCCATGCTGCTGAAGATATATACACTCCAAACAGAAATGCTTTATACTATTTGTCTTTACATCCTAATGGATTCCAATGGAATAGAGAGATAATGGACGGTCCAGAAGATACCTCACCGGTGGAGCATTCACCAACAATACGGCCAACAGGCTGGGATGACGACGTTGGTCATGTCTGAAGCATCTTTTTTCGAAAAGATTTCGGCTTACATAGCCGAGAACAAAAGAAACACGGCTCTCGAAGCCGAGTTATCACACATGACGGTTAGTACGGTTCAAAGAGAAGCAAAAACGAGGGATTCTAGAATACATCCTACCCCCCAGTTCCTCAAAGATCTAGTTCAAGCCAAAGAAATCTCAGGAGAGGAGATGAGTCAAAGGATGGATGCAATCTACGACGAAGAACCTTTGGGATTCGAGAAAGACCCAATGGGGGCGAATATCAAAATGTTAGCCCAAGACCCACTCGAAGAAGTAAATCTCGGAGATGGAGATCAGAGGAGGGTAACATACATCAGTGCAAAACTAGAGCCAACCTTGAAGGCAAAAGTCATCGCGTTGTTGAAGGAGAACAAAGATTGCTTCGCATGGGATTACGACGAGATGCCTGGTTTAGGGCGAGATTTGGTCGAATTAAAGTTGCCCATAAAGGAAGGAAAAAAGCCCATCAAGCAAACTCCTAGAAGGTTTGCACTAGAAATTCATTCGAAGATCAAAGCAGAGGTCGAAAGACTTCTACGATGCAAGTTCATCAGAACTACGAGGTATGTCGAATGGATTGCTAATATTGTGCTGGTTATTAAAAAGAACGGTACATTAAGAGTATGCATAGATTTTCGTGACTTAATGCAGGAACGCCTAAGGATGAATATCCCATGCCTGTGGCAGAAATGTTAGTAGATTCAGTCGCAGGCTTCGAATATCTAAGTATGTTGGATGGATATTCTGGGTATAACCAAATCTTCATTGCAGAAGAAGATGTGTCTAAAACAGCTTTTCGTTGCCCAGGGGCCATAGGCACCTACGAATGGGTTGTAATGCCTTTTGGTCTAAAAAATGCTGGGGCAACTTATCAAAGAACAATGAATTCTATATTCCATGATTTTATAGAAACTTTCATGCAAGTGTACATAGATGACATTGTGGTGAAATCTGTTTCAGATAACAGTCATCTGGACCATCTGAGCCAATTGATCGGAAAAATAGCAAGTGTACTATTTTTACGAAGTAGTAATAAAAGGTTAAAAACCAAGTATCGATCTCGAGGACTGCGTTTGAATATAAGTTTTATAATTATTCAATTAAACAAAAAGTCAACGGGTGTTTTTGATTGAGTTATAATTTCTAAATTTAAAATAAAAATAGCAGAAAGTAAATTTAAGCCTTTTTCACTGATATGAGTAAATGCCAAGGTAAGGTGTGTAATTTGCTCTGTAATAACCCTGAATTCTTATTTGAGATCTCTTCAACAAGTTCATGATATTCAATTACTAAATCTTTAGAGTGTTTGCCCCTAAATCCTTATTGGGCAAACCTTTGGTTTTTCATCTATAAACCTAAGTCCTTAGAGCTAACAGATAAAACCAAGCTTGTTTTCTATCAGGAATTCTTAGTGACCATAGGGTATCCCTAGTCCTAGGTGATATCTACTATGGTTCAATTGAATACAAACCTTAACAATTGCGAGCCGGCGAATTTTTAATCACAGAACAATCTTTATTGGTCCGATAAAGAAGGCATTAAAAACAGTATAAAATTGAATTGAATAACCTAAACATGAAGTCGATCAAATCAGAATATCAAAAGTCATTACAAACCAAATCAGGGACACCCCCTAGCATTGGGGGGTTTAGCTACTCATATTGTTCAAAAGAAATTCAAAAGTATCAAAGTTAAACATTACAGATAATTGGAGAGTTTGTGATCTTCAATTGTTCTTGCTCATGAATGATCTTCCTTCTCCAATAATCTCATACGTTGCTCTGCTTCAGACTCAATTCCTTTGGTTGTGTAAAAGATACCCCTTCTCTTCTCCATCCTTCACTATATATTGCAAACCCTTCTTTTTAAGTCGGAAAGTACCAAAACGCCCTTCTGGATCAATTTTTGAGTAAAAAGCATAAAAACATGAAAATCAGCGTAGCAAGCCAACACGGGTCGTGTTGAGCAACACGGGTGCCCGTGTTGGTCTTCTGGTTCCTCTAAAAATAATTCTTGCACTCAGTAGCAGCAACACGGGTCGTGTTCGGCAACACGGGTGCCCGTGTTGCACCACTGCTTTCCACTTTTCCTTCTTGCTTACACTCCCAGCAACACGGGTCGTGTTACTCAACACGGGCGCCCGTGTTGCACCACTGATTTTATCCTTTCTTCTTTGTCTTGCGCTCTACCTCCGACATTTCTTGCACTGGGTCGAGTGAAGAATCTCCTAGATCTGAAATACCATTAAACAACCAAACCAACGCATAAAATGGGAAAATAAACTCGAAAACTAACAAACGGATAAAACTTGCAAAAACAAACCAACTTACTTAAACAGCTTAAAAAGACTATACTATGACATTAAGCAGTGCAAAATACCTGGATTATCATCAGGAAAGTGACAAAGACATAGTGAGAATCGTGACCGATCACAACCCCAAACTTATTTCATTGCTTGCCCTCAAGCGATGCTCGATAAACAAGTAAGGCCCCCCCAACTTATTCACAGATATCTTACCACAGTACTGCTGAGATTTTTCGCACTTCCCTTTTCTTGAACTTTCAATGATTTCCTTCTTCCCTGAATATAGTGACTCCGTTATACTTCCACATTGCGGTGTCTCTTTACCTGTAAGCTTATTCACACTCTCACCAAAACTCTCAGGTTAAAGTGTTTGCACTCAATGATCAAGGCATGCACAGTCAACTAATAGATTTGTATAACATTTATCTTCATCTCATGCGCACACGACACACTTTTAGAGGTCTTTTAAGGTTGTAACGGGGATAAGGGACAAGGTGGGATGAACAAACAAACAGGAGAACTAGAGGTTTTTGGCTTAGAATCAGAGTTATTATCTCGCTCACTGTGTTAGTATGAAGTTCACAATCACAAATGTCGGACACCGTTTCTTAAGATCTTTGACTGACTACGCATATCTTAATTTGAATATCTCTTTTCTTGCGCATCGTTATTCTCAGATCAGTTTCTTCTATAGATAAGTGCTCCCTTTTTGTATTTTTCATTTCTTTTTCTCTCTCTTTTTTTTTTTTTTTTTTTTGGTTCTTATGTACTTATCTATTCTTCTGATTTCGGTGTACCGACCCCAAACTTAAATTGTTTCACAGCTTGCAACAATAACAACTCTTATCTAAGCAGGGTAAGGAAGTGTTTGGGTTATGGGTTAATTCATGCATGTATTAAACAAACAAAAGGCTATATGGCTCAAACGGGGTTAACAAGGGATAACGTGAAAAGGTTGGCTTGAAAGGCTCAGGTGTAAAACAAACAAGTGCCTTAGTGTGTAAACATGTGCATTAGAAATTTCAACAAAAACTTACACAAATCAAGAGTGACGATGGCATACCTGACAACTCTCATGATGATTTTGTATTTGGCTTTTTATGATCCTCACCATGTTTGGTCAAGCTCACAGGGTCCGAAGACACTTCTCGCTTGGTACACTTTATCACCTCTCCGAGTCTGCAAGTCTATCATTGGGTCCAATTCTTGAAAGTGCGTCCGATCATTGAAATCAACAGTACCAACCTTTTGGGGGTTCCTTTCGCCACTGCGAGGTGTGATTTGGTTCACTATCTCAAATTCTCACCACTTTTCCTGCTAACAATTTCAGCATCCTGCACTGACATGTCATAGCTAACACACAAACTATCATAAAATACTGGCAATTTCAAAAGAGATACGATATCAAAATGAAAATGAAAAGAAAATACTGAAAGCGATAAAAGAACTCCCCCCCACACCTGAACGAAACATTGTCCGCAATGTTTTTGTACAAGCATGAGAGGTACATACCGGACCTACTGAGGAGGGGGTGGAAATTGCAACATCAGACGTTGCATCATCTCGTGCATATCAGTGATCATTATTCCTTGACGTGTCTGCTCTTCTCCCTGTCGGGTTTGCTCAGTTCGCAGATGCCCAATTTCAGATTGGACCCATTCCCATTGATTCGGAGCCATAGAGGAAGATCCTGAACCATCGGTGTGAAAATTAGAGGGCTCCTGTGGGAACTGATGCTGAGTCGGGTCTTCGCCGTCTCCTTGAGTACCTGCATCAAAATCAGCATTTTGGTCGTCTCCTTCCAGAGCGACATTAGTGTAGAGCCAGTTGGCACGATTAGCCGTGCTGGCTTTTGCCGGGTCAGGTAATTCAAACAGGAAGCGACTTCTGCTTGTCAACCAATAGCCACCATCAGAAATCGTAATCATGGATTGATGAATAAGGGATTCCATATCAATCTTAGTTTTACCTGCAATCGGAGTGTCAGTGTCTAATAATTCTTTGTAACCAAGATGAACCGCAATTTGGGTGATAAGACCACCCACAGAAATTCCACCCGACGAGGCACGACCTACTTTGCCTAGAAAATCAGCCACGAATGCGGCGGCATTAAGCACATCATGATGAAGCATTGCATAGAGGAAAAAGAGTTCCCTCATGGTCGCAACGCCATGACTATCACCCCGGCCAAATACAGTGTACGCAAGACCCTTCTGGGCATAGCGAAGACATGGATTCTGAATCCATGAGGACTTAGCACTCGCGGCGACATACGCCTCTAATCCTGTGATGTCGCCCCAAAATTGTTGTCCTGGGAATTCATCTGGAACAGCCCCCGGTCCATAGATTGGAAAATTGAGGACACCTCCTAACTCCTCTACAGTTAACTCATGAGTTTGGTTAAACATGCGGAACTTAAGAGTACCAAAGAAGTACTTAATAGAACCATTCCACTTTCTTTCTAAATGAAACTCTATTGTGCTTAGAAACTCAAGAGTGAGACGTTCATAGGATGGTGCCTCCATATACATAAATTCCAGCATACCCACAGAATGAAATAGCCTATCAATTTCAGTTTTTATGCCTAGGGTATTCATAGTGTTTTCACAAATATACCTTGTGGGAATGAGCTTTCGTTTGACATGATTCAAATATCTTTGGTGGTGCTTAGGGTCCTCAAAGAAAATGTCATGAGGGTTGGATTGGCGGACCGGCCTTTTGCGAGTGCCTACGAACTCAGCGACTTGCTTACCCGTGTTGGTTCTTTTCTTTGGTGGCATTATGTGTACCTGCCAAGAGCAAAAAATGCAAAACGAAAAAAATTAAAAATTAGGAGAAAAAGCTACCGTAGGGTTGAAGAGCGTGAGGAGTGGAACGACTTTTGTGAAGGCGGATAGGGGTTTTGAGTAGTGTAGAGGGAGAAGTTGGAAGCTTTAGTAATGGGGGTTAATGGAGTTTTAGGTTTTTTGTGAGGGAGAGAGAGGTTGAAGAAGAGGGTTTATGAGAAAAAGGAAGAATAAAATAAAAAGAAAATAGGGATATAAGGAGAGAGAGTGATTCTGATTGGATAGAAGAGTGGTGGAATGGGTGGGGTCCATGGGCCCATTTAAAAAAATTTCACGCACAGGCAACACGGCCCATGTTGCGCAACACGGCCCGTGTTGCGCAACACGGCCCGTGTTGCGCAACACGGCCGCCCGTGTTGCCTCACTGATTTTTGTTTCAAACAACAACTTGCTCCCAGTGGATGCAACACGGCCCGTGTTGTGCAACACGGCCACCCGTGTTGCTCCACTGTTTTTCACCTCTTTTGGTTCTCCCCTTTTTTTCAATATTTTCGCCCGGGGCAACACGGCCCGTGTTCTACAACACGGCCACCCGTGCTGCACCGTTGGTTTCCCTTCAAAAAAAATTTTCTTCTTCACTTTTCTTTGTCTTTTCTTGCCTTGTATCCATCACTGGCTCCAGCTCTTCCTGAAAAATTAAAAACACACATAAAAGAAATTAACTAGAAAACATTAAAGGACATCCGTGGGTTGCCTCCCACGAAGCGCTTCGTTTAACGTCGCTTGGCTCGACGATCGTTCATCTTATCCTGTAAGACGAACACTGTGAATCAGACCACTTTCTTGTCCTTGATAATACGGCTTCACCCGCTGTCCATTCACTTTAAACGTATCCCCGTTGGTTTGATTTTTTAATTCTATTGCTCCATGAGGGAATACTTTGTGAATTAGGAATGGTCCTGACCATCGTGACTTTAACTTTCTGGGGAATAGTTTCAACCGGGAGTTAAACAGCAATACCAATTGACCTTCTTGCAGTTCCTTTTTCTGAATCCTCTGATCATGCCATTTCTTTGTTTGTTCCTTGTATATTTTGGCATTCTCGTATGCTTGATTTCGAAACTCTTCCAACTCATGAAGTTGAGTTGTTCGAGCTTCACCGGCTTTCAGGAAATCACAATTTAGGAGTTTGGTGGCCCAAAATGCTTTGTGCTCGAGTTCGAGCGGAAGGTGACATGCCTTCCCATACACCACTTGATATGGAGACATACCTATAGGAGTCTTGTAAGCTGTTCTGTATGCCCATAGAGCATCATCTAACTTGATCGACCAGTCTTTGCGAGAGGCACTAACAGTTTTTTCTAGAATTTGTTTTATTTGCCTGTTAGAAACCTCGACTTGCCCACTGGTTTGAGGATGATATGGGGTGGCGATCTTGTGTTTCACATTGTATTGTTTCAGCAATTTTTCCATTAGTCTATTTAAGAAGTGAGTACCTTCATCACTGATTAGTGCTCTGGGTACTCCAAACCTAGATAAGATGTTATGCTTGAGAAAAGTCACCACCACTTTCGCATCATTGGTGGGTAAGGCCACAGCTTCCACCCACTTAGATACGTAGTCAACTGCCACCAAGATATAGTTCTTCCCAAAGGATGGTGGAAATGGTCCCATAAAATCAATCCCCCATAAGTCAAACAGTTCTACTTCCAACATAGCATTCTGAGGCATCTGATTCCGCTTTGAGATGTTACCTGTTCTTTGACATCTGTCACATTCTCGAACAACATGATGGGCATCCTTGAACTAGGTCGGCCAGTATAACCCAGATTGTAGTACTTTTAGCAGCGGTTCTATCTCCACTAAAGTGTCCCCCATAGTCTGAGTCATGGCAAGCTTCTAGTACATCCCTTTGTTCCTCCTCTGGTACGCATCTTGTAATACGGTGAACTGACTTTATTTGAAATGTCGCGGATAGCAAGAGTCGCCACCGACTTTTATTTTATCCAATTAGGAAAGGCTAAAAGAACAGGAAAGACCTTTTGAAAGATTTTGAGTTCGGGGGGTAAGTTATACAAAGGGAAGGTGTAAGGCACCCTTTGCATCCATGGTTATCCATGGGCTCTTAATTGCTTAGCTCACTTTGTTTGTTTGATTTGTTTGAAAAGCGGTGTGCGAATAGTAAAAGGTTTCGTTAAGGACTTTAGCTTGTAAATAAGCGTAGCCTTGTTTGAAATTATTTTGAAATAGGAGGTGTGAAAAGTAAACTTTGAAGAAGAACTTTAGCTTGTAAATAAGCGTAGTCTTTTTGAAAAGTATTTGAAATTTAACGGGAAAATAGTTTGATTTTGAATTTTGAATTTGAATGGAGCAAGCAATTACTAGCAACTTACCCTAAGTTTAAAAATTTGTTCTTTTAGCTTTTCGAGGCGAAAGGATCTATCCATGCCATAAGAGGGCAGGAAGCCTTTCAATTGGATTTGAAGGGTCATCGAGTAATCGTTCGCCATAAGACTGTCCCATGCCATAAAGAGGGCAGGTAGTCTAAGGGAAGGATATAATAGTCATTAATCTTTTTAGGCATCATGCGAGGATACCTTAGCAATTGGGACAATCATCGTATAAGGCAACATCGAGGGACAAACTTGATGATGATAATGAACTTAGGGCAACATTTGTTTTGCTTTAGGTATCCTCGGAATCGAGGGACTTGACTATTTAGTACACTTAGAGGCAGCAAGGCAACAGACAACAGAAGAGGTTACCCTAAAGGTGATTGTGTGCAGCAATCACGTGGTTAACTTCGATTACATTTATCTTGTAGTTAGGTGATCTATGTTCAGTTCATGGTTTGCACTCCCTAAATTACTAACCACGCAGTAAATATAATATAACAGTTTTAAGTGCCTTCAAGGCCAAACAATACAACCAGGGAACAGTTACATAATAATACGGGGAAGGGAACAATGAAACCAGCGGATCCCTTAATAGGGTTTGACATAAGTAATAATAAAGACAGGATTTAGGGTTACCAACGTAGCTTTGGCAGTTTGACAAACTTTTATCTTTGATGGATGAAGGTTGATGGGCAGAGGCTAGCCTTGAGGCATGAAGCATTGACACTGACCAGATTGTGATGAATCCTAAAAGATGGGCATAAAGAAAAAGGATGCAGTGAGTGTATGGCTGACTCATTGATATTTAAAAGCAAATCATAATTTATTTTATAGGACAAAAATAATATTTAAAATAATAATCAAATTAGGGACTTAGCTTTTGATCTGGCGTGGCGCGTAACCGGAAGAATTTTGATTATTAACCCTGAAAAAGACATAGGAAATATTTTTAGTGTAGGCATGTTCTTCGTAAACCTTTATTTAGGGTTCAACAGTTAATAACAGTGACTAATTATCATGCCAAAATAAAATCAAGGTTTTAAAGTCATGGGTTGAACATGTAAAGTGACTAAATTAATGTATATGAAAATATATATATATATATATATATATATATATATATATATATATATATATATATATAATCGAGGGTTCGATTAAATAAATTAAATGGTTATAAAAAGGAAGAATATTATTTAATAAAGAAAGAGTTTTTTAGAAAAGGTAATAAAAAAGAGGAAAAGAATAATAAATAATAATAAAAAAGGAAAGCTAATTGTATAATTGAAAAATAAATAAATAGTAAATAAAAAAAAAAATTAGAGAAGCTTAGCTTTGTTTGAATGTGGCTTTAATCTTGAGGGTCCATGGTGAGGAGCAGGTGCTGGGCGTCAGATCCTATGAGGTATTGATCCAGTGGTGGATGCATGAGGTGTATGGTAGTGGCATACGTGATGGCTGTACTGGATCCGCGTCGCACCAATTATAGAAAAAATAACATCAACCCTGGGGATCGAACTGGCTCCCCTACGTACCAAAGCCTTATCCAGTGAACTGCTACCGCTTAGCCACGATGCGCGTCTTGTTATCTCATCGCGCGGACTTTGTTATGAAGGAAAACGCGTTTCCTGGGGCCGCCGCCTGCGCGCGGCTACTTCATCTTCTCCGATCTGCCCAAGCTTTCCACCTGCGTAAACCAACAAAAAGCAAAGCCAAAACAACCCAGATATACTAAATCGACCGCTGCGATTTCAATGGCGTGATTAGTTTTCAATAATAATGCTCACAACCATGGAAACGGAGAGGCAAGACCTTGGTGCCCTAATAATGGCAAACACTTACACCTGCACGATAACTCACGTACGATGATTCAAATCGACTCTAAACTTCATCTTGAACGTAAATATATGCATCACAATCATTTATATTGACTAACACGAAGGTTTGAGATTCAAGAAAATTACCAAGTGGTGCAGCTTCGTGAATCCGATTCCAGAGGTGTTCTTGTATGTTTAAAGGTCTGAACCAGATGTTGGACGTCTGGAGAGGATGAATTGACCCTTGGAACTGATTAAAAGTGGCAGCCACGAAAACTTTATCTTGCCCTAGTTTTTTGTATTTTTCATAAGCTTAGAACCCTAGTTTCTTGGCCAGCTTTTTCGTCCCCTAATGATTGGTGTCGTTCAGCCTTATATAAAGAGTGTATTTAGGGTTAGGACTTGGCAAAAGATTGAATGATTTGATGATGTGGAAATTTGAGAAGATTTTGCATTAAACCTTTCTAATTTTGTATCAATTCTAAATCATGCATATTTTCTCTTTAGCCATGGCCATTTGATTGATTCTATATTGATTGAATTAATAGAGATTGGATCATAAAGTTTATTTCATTTAAATGTGATTATATTTGATTTAATTTGAATTTAAATGGATAAAATCAAATATAAATAAAATAAAATCATGAAATAAAATTTTAATGATAAATGGGCCTATCTTGAGCTTAAAATTTCGTGCATAGTCCAAAATTGTAGGCCCATTACTCAAGAATTGGAGTTTTGTCAATTAGGGTTTTATCCATCATCCAGATTTTGCCCAACTTCTAACAATTGTAACTCACCCAATTTTTGTCATATGAAGGTGTTCTAGGACTTTTTAGAAACCTTAGAGAGTCCTCTAACCAATGTCTTTGGTCTCATATCAAAATCATTTTCCATTCTCATTTTATGACCTTTTGAAAAATGTGTCTTTTTGTTGACTTTTGAAAAGGACCTATAATGTTTTGGTCCATATCTCTTGAATGAAGCATTTTTAGGCTTGGCATGAGGATTATTTGAATCATATTAGAGACTATGGAATCCACTTGAGGCATCAAAACCTGATTTTTCTTTGAAAAGATCAAAACCCTAGTTGGAAGGTTGTTGTTTAGGAGAGTGTATACTCAATCGAGTATTGAGACTTTGGTATTCAAATGAGCTTGAGTATGAAAACGTAACGGGCAAATTTTGGGGTATGACAGCTGCCCCTGTTCAATCTTCTTAAACCTGAAGATATAGAGTGGTTTGTGTGCCAGTCGGTATCTGAAGGTGGAATATGATTGAACACTAGAATACCAAAAATTTGCCCTAGCTGAAGTAGGGACTTTTGTCGGAGATGGGCTTGAAGATGCCATCCAGGTGTTTGAAGTGTTTGAGAAGTGTTGTTTGTGTGTTGATCGTGTCATTACCGTTCGTAGTAGATGAATTAGATCTTTGAGAGTTTGATTGTGTCAGCACCGTTCGTAGTAACTGAATTAGACTTAGGAAATATTTGATCGTGTCCACATCGTTCGTGATGATAGAATTAGATCTCTGAGAGTTGACCGTGTCAGTACCGTTCGTAGTAACCGAATTAGATCTTAGAAGCAGTTGATCGTGTCCACACCGTTCGTGATGATGGAATTAGATCTCTGGGAGATAATCGTGTCTACATCGTTCGTGATGATAGAATTAGATTATCATGTCGTGTCAGCACCGTTCGTAGTAACTGAATTAGACTGGGGAGGTCAGTGATCGTGTCTACACCGTTCGTGATGATAGAATTAGATCTCTGAGCGTTGACCGTGTCAGTACCGTTCGCAGTAACTGAATTAGATCTTTGAAAGTGATCGTGTCATTTATCGTTCGTGGTAAATGAATTAGATCTTGGAAAGTTGGAGACTTTGTTCATTTGTCTGTACCTGTATCCTGCAATAGGTATAGTTAGCCTTTATGCGATGTCATGATGCATGAATTATGTAATGAGTCTCTCAAAATAAATGAGAAACTTTGTATGTTTATGGATGAATTCATTGCGAGGTAATGTAATGTATGAATCTGTTTATGTCATGTGATATGTGAGTATGATTCATGTTGTCTTGATTGAGAGAATAAATCTCTGTGTCTTTGTGATTTTGATGTGTGATCTTGTTTTGAAGATGCTCAGCTGGGGATTTATGATTTCTGCTTGGAGATGATCAGTGACTTGATGTACCCTTGATTGTGGATTAGAGATATTAATACACCATGTTGGAGAAGAGCAAAGTGTTGGAGTATCGGTAGTGTTGAAGATGTCAACTCTGTTGGGGAGCCATGTCTTTGTCAGGGCAAGAGTATTTGAAGATATCTTCTTGGTGATTACTCTGTGGGGATATGATCTCGTGAACCTGGCTCTGTGAGGAGACATGGATGAAAGTTGCCCCCAGTATTATAGTAACTACCCTCCCTAGATTTGATTAGGATACACCACGGAGTATTGATCAAGATGTCAACTGGACTTGCATAGATTTGCCCCTACTTGTAGGAACTTTGGAAAGATTCGCCTCACGAGGACTTTATGAGATGTGCGCTATAGGCGACATGCCCCCAGTAATCGTAAACTCAGGATGATGCCCCTGATTGTTTTGGTATCCTGAGAGATTCTCGGAATCTTGACTTGATTACCTCAGTTTGATCAGGAACATAGCTTGAAACCCACTTGAGGTGTATGCCTTTGATTGTTTGGCTTTTGAGAGATTCTTGGAATCTTGACTGGATTGCCCCAGATTGAATGGGAAAAACGTGTCATGCCCCTTGTATATATAGGAGACATTGCTTCTTGGAGTAATATTGTCTGTCGGGATAACTTTCAGTCATTAGTTGTACCCTGTTGCAAGTTCTTTCTGATGCTAACATTTGAAATTATGTAGCAGAATATGTTTAATAATGAATTCGTGAGATGCAATGCATACGTCTGTCTTGAACTTTTGAAAAGCATTAAAACTGGATATGTAAAAGCATGATGTTTATAAAAACGTGATGTTTGTAAAAAACGAAGTGTCAACTCAGCATTTGTGGTAAACCTTAAGGAGTCAGGATACCTTTTTTGTGACAGTATGCTTTCGAACTAACCATGCTTCAGTTAGGACTTTTAAGGGTTGTAACGTGGCTTGGTTCACGGTTTAAGAAACGAAGGATAAAGGCTCAAAATTTGATTGTACCCACCCCTCTTCGTGACGATCTTCGATCCTAAGCTCAGTTAATTCAACTTATGCATTCAGGTTCCAAGAGACTTTTGGATTTGCACCTTTGATAATGATGATGGTTCACAAGCAAGGAAAGCTTTTGAGATGGCAGTCGCTTCTTCCTTTGGTAGTCACAACATTGTGTTGTTCAGGAATTTATTGACTTCTCTTCTTTCATCTTTTTGATATCCCTAACTTTTGCCTGAACTGTCTATTTTGAGCTTACAGTCAGCGGGATGCTTTGGTTTTTGCCTAAGTCATCTTTTTGATTTTTGACTTAGCAAGCTTTTCTTTGTATATATGTTTTTTTCATTTTTTTTTCTCTTTTTTTTTTTAAAGATATTGACTGCCTTGCTTAATGATTGATGAACCATCATTGGCTTTTGATTGATATCTCCAACACTTATTTGATGTGTGCGGATGAACGCTTGTGATTGAAACCCTTGTTGAAAGGTATACTGAATGATTCTCTTAAAATAGAATGCACAGCCAAATTAACTGAGAACTACCTTGCCCCAGGTTATGATCAAGGGTTTTAATTAATACAAGAAAATCTTCTACTTCTTAGGCTCAACGGGGTTGACGAGGGATTAACATCCTTATATCTCCACTGCTTAGGAATTGAAACAATGCCTGTACATCGTCAGCATAGTCCGTTCAAAAGCATACTGTATGAGGTCGCGGTATCGTTTTCGTCATCCTCCCTCAGAAGGCTTACAGCTTAGCAAGAGTTGAATATCACAAAAACATATGCGGAATAAAGACATAATTAAAAATGAGTGATAACGAAATAATTTATTCAAGACAAACATATACAATGCACTGATGATGATTATTAAAAAAGATAATGTCTATCATGAGTCAAATGTTTAAACAAACAGAATAGAAATTGCACATGAAAGTAGATCTAATGATCCAATAGTTCGTCCGTCTAGACCTCAATCAGTCTTGTCATGACTAGGCATAAGAGCGGCGATCACCACAGGAGTCTCAAGAGGGGTGAATTAGATTTCTCCATCATTGATCAGATCTTGAATCTTATTCTTCAACGTCCAGCAATTGTTTTTGTAATGTCCCGGACTGTTGGAATGGTACGCGCACCTCGCGTTGAGTTTATAGTCAGGAGTGGAGGTGTTAGCATTTTTAGGAGGGTCCATCAGAGTAATCAATTCGATCTTCAATAGATGTTGTAATGCTTGAACCAATGACATATTGATCTCGGTGAATTGATGCTTGGGTACGTCTGGCTTTCTTCGTTGTTTGTGGAACTGGTGTAGAGATTCAGAGTATCCGGGATTCGAGCTTCCGGAATGTATCTGACATAGGACATCAGAACGAGTTATTCATTAAACCATATCTGAAGAGGAATGCCAGAACGGGTCATACATTAGACCATATCTGGAAGTGGGAAATCAGAACGAGTTATTCATTAAACCATATCTGAAGGAGAACAATCAGAACGAGCCATGCATTAGACCATATCTGATGAAGGATGTCAGAACGAGTCATTCATTAGACCATATCTGTTAGAATGTCAGAACGAGTCCTACATTGGACTATATCTGTTGAGGAATGGCAGAACGAGTCATACATTAGACCATATCTGTTGGAATGTCAGAACGAGTCATACATTAGACCATATCTGACTGAAGATACCGGAACGGATCATATATTAGACCATATCTGATAGAGAATGCTTGCTTGTTAGAGTCGATGAGTTATTTTGACGAAGTTTTGGAATGTAAAAAGGGCTTGTCAGAATGAATCTCCAGTTCGATTATATCTGAGAGGAATGATTGTCGAGGCGGAACCTGAAAACAAAGTTAGAAATATGCAATGTCATGAATGCAAATGAAATGTTTTCAAGGATCTTTAAGGAATTTAGTTAGCAACATTGGAAAGTGATTTGGTCGCATATTTGTTTGAAGAATTATGACTCTTGTCTTTGAACATCCTTCTTTGAGAATCAAGCTCACCATATCGAGTGGGTCATCGCCTCTGATTCGGGATACTTCTGAATTTGAAGGTACATGGCTATAGGAAAATAAATCCTCTTGCCCCTTGATAGGTACTGAGTCTCTGAATTGGAAGGTACGTGGCCAGAGGAAAATAAATCCTCTTGCCCCTTGATTAGGAATTCAGCCCTTGATAAGAGTACCTGAAATTGCGCGCCCTAAATTCCTAAGATCCTTGAAAGGGTTAGTTAATTATGTTATGCTTATGATGTCATGATGTCATGATGTTATGCGAATGCAGCTCATAAGGCATAGTGTGAGATAGTAAGGACAAACAAGTCCTTTTAACAAAACCTGCAAGAAACGAAGGTTAGTAGCAAACACAGGCAAGTCACGCAAGTCACACAAGTCACACAATTTTTGGCTTAAGGCTTGCATGGGGTCTGATCACGTGTCCTTCCCAAGGGTATTTCTATGGATAAGGAGATTTCAGCAACGGGTTCTACAAGTTATCCAGAATTGTCAGCCCTTCTAAAGCACCCTCGGACATGATGCATTTGCACCATGCAATGATACTTTGAGAAAGAACCTATCTGAATTGTAGCATCGGGTAGCGACTAGTTCTTAACATTTGTCAAGAGTAGTCCCCCCACTACGTTCCTAAAGGCCAGGATGGGTTAAGGGTAACTAAAGGTCCTTGAGCTCCGGCGCACCCACAGACACATACATAGACCCCCCTCATTTGAGAAAGGTGTGCATATGCTATGGAGTCCTAACTCAAGTGTGAACTTCATATTGACTCATCTCCCACATATGTGAAAGAGGTCGCCATGACTATGCCACTCCTAATCTTAAGTGTACTTGAATCCGGGTGTAGGATTCGTCCTTCAGTTTATTCCCAAGCAACCTTTAAAATAAAGCAAGCAAAGCAAACATTTAAGTGATCCTAAACTTTAAGGTAACCCCTCTTTTAATCGAAAGCATCCCCAGCAGAGTCGCCAGTTCTGTAATACGGTGAACTGACTTTATTTGAAATGTCGCGGATAGCAAGAGTCGCCACCGACTTTTATTTTATCCAATTAGGAAAGGCTAAAAGAACAGGAAAGACCTTTTGAAAGATTTTGAGTTCGGGGGGTAAGTTATACAAAGGGAAGGTGTAAGGCACCCTTTGCATCCATGGTTATCCATGGGCTCTTAATTGCTTAGCTCACTTTGTTTGTTTGATTTGTTTGAAAAGCGGTGTGCGAATAGTAAAAGGTTTCGTTAAGGACTTTAGCTTGTAAATAAGCGTAGCCTTGTTTGAAATTATTTTGAAATAGGAGGTGTGAAAAGTAAACTTTGAAGAAGAACTTTAGCTTGTAAATAAGCGTAGTCTTTTTGAAAAGTATTTGAAATTTAACGGGAAAATAGTTTGATTTTGAATTTTGAATTTGAATGGAGCAAGCAATTACTAGCAACTTACCCTAAGTTTAAAAATTTGTTCTTTTAGCTTTTCGAGGCGAAAGGATCTATCCATGCCATAAGAGGGCAGGAAGCCTTTCAATTGGATTTGAAGGGTCATCGAGTAATCGTTCGCCATAAGACTGTCCCATGCCATAAAGAGGGCAGGTAGTCTAAGGGAAGGATATAATAGTCATTAATCTTTTTAGGCATCATGCGAGGATACCTTAGCAATTGGGACAATCATCGTATAAGGCAACATCGAGGGACAAACTTGATGATGATAATGAACTTAGGGCAACATTTGTTTTGCTTTAGGTATCCTCGGAATCGAGGGACTTGACTATTTAGTACACTTAGAGGCAGCAAGGCAACAGACAACAGAAGAGGTTACCCTAAAGGTGAGTGTGTGCAGCAATCACGTGGTTAACTTCGATTACATTTATCTTGTAGTTAGGTGATCTATGTTCAGTTCATGGTTTGCACTCCCTAAATTACTAACCACGCAGTAAATATAATATAACAGTTTTAAGTGCCTTCAAGGCCAAACAATACAACCAGGGAACAGTTACATAATAATACGGGGAAGGGAACAATGAAACCAGCGGATCCCTTAATAGGGTTTGACATAAGTAATAATAAAGACAGGATTTAGGGTTACCAACGTAGCTTTGGCAGTTTGACAAACTTTTATCTTTGATGGATGAAGGTTGATGGGCAGAGGCTAGCCTTGAGGCATGAAGCATTGACACTGACCAGATTGTGATGAATCCTAAAAGATGGGCATAAAGAAAAAGGATGCAGTGAGTGTATGGCTGACTCATTGATATTTAAAAGCAAATCATAATTTATTTTATAGGACAAAAATAATATTTAAAATAATAATCAAATTAGGGACTTAGCTTTTGATCTGGCGTGGCGCGTAACCGGAAGAATTTTGATTATTAACCCTGAAAAAGACATAGGAAATATTTTTAGTGTAGGCATGTTCTTCGTAAACCTTTATTTAGGGTTCAACAGTTAATAACAGTGACTAATTATCATGCCAAAATAAAATCAAGGTTTTAAAGTCATGGGTTGAACATGTAAAGTGACTAAATTAATGTATATGAAAAATATATATATATATATATATATATATATATATATATATATATATATATATATATAATCGAGGGTTCGATTAAATAAATTAAATGGTTATAAAAAGGAAGAATATTATTTAATAAAGAAAGAGTTTTTTAGAAAAGGTAATAAAAAAGAGGAAAAGAATAATAAATAATAATAAAAAAGGAAAGCTAATTGTATAATTGAAAAATAAATAAATAGTAAATAAAAAAAAAAATTAGAGAAGCTTAGCTTTGTTTGAATGTGGCTTTAATCTTGAGGGTCCATGGTGAGGAGCAGGTGCTGGGCGTCAGATCCTATGAGGTATTGATCCAGTGGTGGATGCATGAGGTGTATGGTAGTGGCATACGTGATGGCTGTACTGGATCCGCGTCGCACCAATTATAGAAAAAATAACATCAACCCTGGGGATCGAACTGGCTCCCCTACGTACCAAAGCCTTATCCAGTGAACTGCTACCGCTTAGCCACGATGCGCGTCTTGTTATCTCATCGCGCGGACTTTGTTATGAAGGAAAACGCGTTTCCTGGGGCCGCCGCCTGCGCGCGGCTACTTCATCTTCTCCGATCTGCCCAAGCTTTCCACCTGCGTAAACCAACAAAAAGCAAAGCCAAAACAACCCAGATATACTAAATCGACCGCTGCGATTTCAATGGCGTGATTAGTTTTCAATAATAATGCTCACAACCATGGAAACGGAGAGGCAAGACCTTGGTGCCCTAATAATGGCAAACACTTACACCTGCACGATAACTCACGTACGATGATTCAAATCGACTCTAAACTTCATCTTGAACGTAAATATATGCATCACAATCATTTATATTGACTAACACGAAGGTTTGAGATTCAAGAAAATTACCAAGTGGTGCAGCTTCGTGAATCCGATTCCAGAGGTGTTCTTGTATGTTTAAAGGTCTGAACCAGATGTTGGACGTCTGGAGAGGATGAATTGACCCTTGGAACTGATTAAAAGTGGCAGCCACGAAAACTTTATCTTGCCCTAGTTTTTTGTATTTTTCATAAGCTTAGAACCCTAGTTTCTTGGCCAGCTTTTTCGTCCCCTAATGATTGGTGTCGTTCAGCCTTATATAAAGAGTGTATTTAGGGTTAGGACTTGGCAAAAGATTGAATGATTTGATGATGTGGAAATTTGAGAAGATTTTGCATTAAACCTTTCTAATTTTGTATCAATTCTAAATCATGCATATTTTCTCTTTAGCCATGGCCATTTGATTGATTCTATATTGATTGAATTAATAGAGATTGGATCATAAAGTTTATTTCATTTAAATGTGATTATATTTGATTTAATTTGAATTTAAATGGATAAAATCAAATATAAATAAAATAAAATCATGAAATAAAATTTTAATGATAAATGGGCCTATCTTGAGCTTAAAATTTCGTGCATAGTCCAAAATTGTAGGCCCATTACTCAAGAATTGGAGTTTTGTCAATTAGGGTTTTATCCATCATCCAGATTTTGCCCAACTTCTAACAATTGTAACTCACCCAATTTTTGTCATATGAAGGTGTTCTAGGACTTTTTAGAAACCTTAGAGAGTCCTCTAACCAATGTCTTTGGTCTCATATCAAAATCATTTTCCATTCTCATTTTATGACCTTTTGAAAAATGTGTCTTTTTGTTGACTTTTGAAAAGGACCTATAATGTTTTGGTCCATATCTCTTGAATGAAGCATTTTTAGGCTTGGCATGAGGATTATTTGAATCATATTAGAGACTATGGAATCCACTTGAGGCATCAAAACCTGATTTTTCTTTGAAAAGATCAAAACCCTAGTTGGAAGGTTGTTGTTTAGGAGAGTGTATACTCAATCGAGTATTGAGACTTTGGTATTCAAATGAGCTTGAGTATGAAAACGTAACGGGCAAATTTTGGGGTATGACACATCTTCTGACCAAACCATCTATCCCTTTCTTGTATAGGAACGGGTCGTCCCATAAGTAGAACCCGCAGTCATGTAAAAAAATTTTCCTGCGGTTAGAGTCAAAATCTTCTGGGATTACCCCACCTACCAGATAATTTACATAATCGGAGAACCAAGGTGCACCAATAACAGCAAGGATATGCTCATCTGCGAATTCATCCTTTATTGGGCGTTTGTCCTCTGTTTCCTCGATGGGTGACATTCGAGAAAGGTGGTCTGCGACTGTGTTTTCACACCCTTTTTTATCACGAATCTCCACATCAAACTCCTGGAGGAGTAAGATCCATCTTAGAAGTCTTGGCTTAGAATCCTGTTTGGCAAAAAGATACTTCAAAGCAGCATGGTCAGTGTACACAATAACTTTAGAACCCAACAGATATTGCCTGAATTTATCAAAGGCGTAGACCACAGCTAGCAACTCTTTTTCAGTTGTAGCGTAATTTATTTGTGCAGGGTTCAAAACATGACTCGCATAGTAAATAACATGTAACAATTTGTCCCTACGCTGTCCTAGAACCGCCCCTACCGCAATGTCACTTGCATCACACATGATCTCGAAAGGGAGAGACCAATCTGGGGCTACAACAATTGGTGCCGAAACTAATTTTTTCTTAATTGTTTCAAATGCTACGGCACAATCATTATCAAAGTTAAAGGCTCTATCCTTAACCAATAGAGTAGTTAAGGGTTTGGCTATTTTAGAAAAGTCTCTTATGAACCGGCGGTAGAAACCCGCATGCCCTAAGAAACTTCGAATACCTTTCTCATTCATTGGTGGTGGCAGCCTTGATATGACTTCTATCTTTGCTTGGTCAACTTCTATTCCTTTGTGGGAAATTTTGTGACCCAAAACTATACCTTCACGCACCATGAAGTGACACTTCTCCCAGTTGAGGATCAAGTTTGTCTGTTGACATCTGTCTAACACAAGAGCAAGATTATTTAAACAATTATCAAAAGACTTACCAAACACTGAGAAGTCGTCCATGAATACTTCCATATGCTTTTCAAGCATATCCTCAAAGATGGCTTGCATACATCTCTGAAAAGTAGCTGGAGCATTACATAACCCGAATGGCATCCTTCCATAGGCAAAAATACCAAACGGGCAAGTGAAAGCCGTCTTTTCTTGATCTTCTGGTGCGACCGCTATTTGATTATATCCCGAATAACCATCGAGAAAACAATAGTAATCATGACCTGCTAACCTCTCCAGCATTTGGTCTATGAAAGGTAACGGGAAGTGGTCTTTTCTTGTCGCCAGATTTAGCCTTCTGTAATCGATGCAAACTCTCCATCCTGTTACTGTCCTTGTAGGGATTAACTCATTTTTCTCATTTTTTATCACTGTAGTTCCTCCCTTTTTCGGTACTACATGTACAGGACTCACCCAAGCACTATCAGATATAGGATAGATCATTCCCGCATCTAATAGTTTCACCACTTCTTTTCTGACTACTTCCTTCATTACTGGATTCGACCTCCTTTGAGGTTGGACTACCGGTTTGTGATCATCTTCCATGAGAATTTTGTGCATGCAAACCGTAGGACTAATACCTTTCAAATCGTCAATCGACCATCCCATGGCCCTTTTGTGCTTTTTCAGAACTTCAACAAGTTTGTTCTCTTGGATAACTTCAAGGTGTGAACTTATGATAGCCGGACATTTTTTTTCTGTGTCTAGGAAGACATATTTGAGATTCTCCGGTAGTTGTTTCAATTCAGCCCCCTTCTTTGGTTCATCTTTCTTTTCCTCTACTAATGGTTGCCTTAAATCCTCCCACCGATTTTGTCGAGAACTTTTAAAGAAAGGTTTCGCCTCCATCATATTCAACACTTCTATCTCTTCTTCGTCAACCTCTTCAGTTTCGTTGAGAATTGACAAACTCAACACTCTTTCTAAAGGTAATTGTTGTGACTTCAAAGCATTCTCATTGTGAACAATTTGATCAATCACCTCAATATGTTGACTAGTAGCAACATCATCCTTGTATTTCATGGTGTTCCGCACATCAATTTTTAACTCTTCATCATACACCTTCAAGGTCATAGTGCCCTCTTCTATGTCTATCAAACATCTCCCGGTCTCTAAGAATGGTCTCCCCAAAATGATCGGAATTTCTTCATCTTCTGGCATCTCTAAAATTACGAAATCCACTGGAAACACAAACTTGTCTATTTTTACAAGCACATCTTCTACTATCCCGTACGGTCTTTTTACGGAATGATCGGCAAATTGGAGTGTCATTCTTGTATCTTGAACTTTACCAATTCCCAATCTTTTGTAGATGGACATCGGCATAAGGCTAACACTTGCTCCTAAGTCAATAAGAGCCTTTTTAAATGATCTATCCCCAATAGTACAAGGAATAGTTACAGAGCCTCGGTCTTTCTTCTTCACCGGAATCTTCATACCCTGCAAAATAGCACTACATGTTTCAGTTAGAATAATTGGGTCACAATCGGTTGTTCTTTTCTTGGAGATGATATCTTTCATGAACTTGGCATATGTAGGCATTTGTTCTAGCGCTTCCAGGAATGGTATGTTCAACTCAAGTTTCTTAAACATTTCCAAGAATTTTTGAAAGTTTTTCTCGTGCTGTCCTTTCTTCTTATTTCTTGTTGGAAAGGGTAATTTGATTTCCGGTTTTTGTTCACTAGTCTTCCCTTTAGTTGTTGGTTCCAACACACCCAAGTCTTCCACTTGTGCTTCATTCTCTTTTATTTCTACATCTACTTCAAGCAATGGTTCTTCTTCTTCAGCGTTCTCCTCCACAACTTCCTTCGCTTTTCCACTTCTTGTTACTATAGCACTCACATTATTGTGATCTTTGGGATTCGTAACTGTGGTACTAGGTAGAGCACCCTGTTGTTGAGGACTTGCCAATTGTTGTGCTATTTGACTCATCTGAATTTCAAGGTTTTTAATTGAAGCTCCAGTATTCCGAAAATTACTTCTTGTTTCTTCTTGAAATTGAGAGCCTTGAGCAGCCATTTTTTCAATGGCGATCTCCCAATCTGCTTTTCTTGGCCCTTGTTGTTGGAATTGTTGTTGAGCTTGTTGATAAGGTTGTTGATACGGTTGTTGTTGTGGTGATCGATACTGCTGTTGTTGTTGTGGCTGATTTTGATAAGGAATCACCCCTTGTTTTGGAACATTCCCTTGTTGATCCTTCCAGGAGAAATTTGGATGATTCTTCCACCCTGGATTGTAAGTATTAGAGTAAGGGTTGTTCTGCTTCAAAAAATTGATTTCTTCCACCTGCTGAGCTGTGACCACACAATGCACGGCGAAGTGAGGTCCCCCACATATTTCACAATTCACTGCTTGAGTCGGTTGTGCAGGTTGAATTTGAGCCACCGTTTGTTTTTCAAGAGCCATTTGTTTTAATCTGCGCTCAACTTCAGCTGCGATCTGCTCTTCCATCTTAACAACTTGATTCGTCAACTTCAAATCAACTAACCCTTTTGGTTGATTTATACTACGGTCATACAGCTCTAAGTGTTCGTTTGCTGCAATAGCATCAATGATCTTCTTTATCTCAGTGGCTGTTTTAAAATTTGTTGAACCACCAGCAGCTGTGTCAATTAATTGTTTAGTCTTAAGCTTAAGACCATTCACAAAATTCTACATTTGCTCGGTTGCATCCATGTTATGAGTAGGACATGCAACCAACAACCGCTTGAATCTTTTATACGCATCTCCAAGTGATTCTCCCTCCTTCTGTTTAAAATTAACTATATCATATCTCTTGCGGATATACACAGAAGCTGGAAAATATTCATTCAGAAATGTTGTCTCCATTTGTTGCCAAGTTGTGATACTTCCAGCAGGTAAAGAGTAAAACCACTCTTCAGCATCGTCTGACAGTGTAAATGGAAACATCACCAATTTCTTGGCCTCTTCAGAATGTCCCTCTATCTTTAATGACGTTGTCATAGTAAGAAACCTTTGTAAGTGCTTATTTGCATCTTCATTGATTCTTCCAGAGAACGGTTTCTTTTCGAGTTGTCTTATTGTTGCCGGGTGTAGCTGAAAATGGGCAACATTGACCGGTTGGTTAACAATTGTCATCTGGCCAAGAGGTGCATTTGCTCTTCCATAATCACCTAAAAGCCTTTCCACAGGAGGTGGGTCTTCGGCCATAGTTTCAGGTTCAGAATCTGAATCCTCAGAATGTATTGAATGAGTCTTCTCTGTTTCGGAATCTGAAACTATCAGCGGTTCTTCTTTTGCTTCCAGTTCTCTTTGTTTAGCTTCTCGGCGTCTTGCTTGAAATAATCTTTCTGGTTCTGCGTCAAAAAGAAGTTCAGCTGAGGCCTTACCTCGCATACAAAGATTAGATGAATATTAGTATGAGCAATTCAAATAACAGAAAATAAAATTTTGGTTGCAGAGCAACAAAAATTCAATTGAATTATTATTTAACTTATATTTGGCAGTCCCCGGCAACGGCGCCAAAAACTTGATCGAAAAAATAGCAAGTGTACTATTTTTACGAAGTAGTAATAAAAGGTTAAAAACCAAGTATCGATCTCGAGGACTGCGTTTGAATATAAGTTTTATAATTATTCAATTAAACAAAAAGTCAACGGGTGTTTTTGATTGAGTTATAATTTTTAAATTTAAAATAAAAATAGCAGAAAGTAAATTTAAGCCTTTTTCACTGATATGAGTAAATGCCAAGGTAAGGTGTGTAATTTGCTCTGTAATAACCCTGAATTCTTATTTGAGATCTCTTCAACAAGTTCATGATATTCAATTACTAAATCTTTAGAGTGTTTGCCCCTAAATCCTTATTGGGCAAACCTTTGGTTTTTCATTTATAAACCTAAGTCCTTAGAGCTAACAGATAAAACCAAGCTTGTTTTCTATCAAGAATTCTTAGTGACCATAGGGTATCCCTAGTCCTAGGTGATATCTACTATGGTTCAATTGAATACAAACCTTAACAATTGCGAGCCGGCGAATTGTTAATCACATAACAATCTTTATTGGTCCGATAAAGAAGGCATTAAAAACAGTATAAAATTGAATTGAATAACATAAACATGAAGTCGATCAAATCAGAATATCAAAAGTCATTACAAACCAAATCAGGGACACCCCCCTAGCATTGGGGGGTTTAGCTACTCATATTGTTCAAAAGAAATTCAAAAGTATCAAAGTTAAACATTACAGATAATTGGAGAGTTTGTGATCTTCAATTGCTCTTGCTCATGAACGATCTTCCTTCTCCAATAATCTCATACGTTGCTCTGCTTCAGACTCAATTCCTTTGGTTGTGTAAAAGATACCCCTTCTCTTCTCCATCCTTCACTATATATTGCAAACCCTTCTTTTTAAGTCGGAAAGTACCAAAACGCCCTTCTGGATCAATTTTTGAGTAAAAAGCATAAAAACATGAAAATCAGCGTAGCAAGCCAACACGGGTCGTGTTGAGCAACACAGGTGCCCGTGTTGGTCCTCTGGTTCCTCTAAAAATAATTCTTGCACTCAGTAGCAGCAACACGGGTCGTGTTAGGCAACACGGGTGCCCGTGTTGCACCACTGCTTTCCACTTTTCCTTCTTGCTTACACTCCCAGCAACACGAGTCGTGTTACTCAACACGGGCGCCCGTGTTGCACCACTGATTTTATCCTTTCTTCTTTGTCTTGCGCTCTACCTCCGACATTTCTTGCACTGGGTCGAGTGAAGAATCTCCTAGATCTGAAATACCATTAAACAACCAAACCAACGCATAAAATGGGAAAATAAACTCGAAAACTAACAAATGGATAAAACTTGCAAAAACAAACCAACTTACTTAAACAGCTTAAAAAGACTATACTATGACATTAAGCAGTGCAAAATACCTGGATTATCATCAGGAAAGTGACAAAGACATAGTGAGAATCGTGACCGATCACCAATCATTCGAGAGAATGAGAAAACATGGCTTAAAGATGAACCCCCTTAAATGTGCTTTCTTTGTGCAGGCTGGAGATTTCCTGGGCTTCGTTGTCCACAAAAAGGGAATAGAAACTAATCAAAATAAAACAAAGGCTATTATGGAAACAAAGCCTCCATCCACGAAGAAAGAATTACAGTCTTTACTGGGAAAGATAAACTTCTTGAGAAGATTCATCTCTAACTTGAGTGGACGCACGCAAGCTTTCTCTCCTTTACTTCGACTAAAGCAAGGAAAGTTCGAATGGCGTGCCGAACATCAAGAAACTTTCGAGAAGATAAAGCAATACTTGATGCATCCACCAATTTTATCTCCCCCAAATGGGAAGAAACACATGTGCCTGTATATTTCAGCGTCAGATAATACAATAGGTAGCATGTTAGCTCAAAAAGATGATAATGGCATCGAAAAAGCCATTTATTACTTAAGTAGAGTACTCAATGATGCAGAGACTAGGTATAGTGCAATAGAAAAACTCTGCCTTTGTCTATATTTCTCTTGTATCAAACTAAAGTATTATATAAAGCCAGTTGATGTTTATGTTTCGTCTCATTGTGATGTGATTAAACACATGCTATCAAAGCCTATATTGCATAGTCGAATTGGCAAATGGGCGTTGGCCCTTACTGAGTACTCTTTGATATTTCAACCCCTTAAAGCAATGAAAGGTCAGATCATATCAGATTTCATTGTGGACCATGCAGTGGTTGAAAACCCTCAACAATACGTAGAATTGAAGCCTTAGAAGCTATACTTCGATGGTTCAACCCATAAAGAAGGAACTTGCGTTGGAATACTAATAATTTCTCCTGATGGAATTCCAACAAAGCTCAAGTACAAAATTGAAGGTCCCTTATGCTCCAACAACGAAGCTGAATACGAAGCACTGATTACTGGACTTGAAGCTTTGTTAGAATTGGGGGCAACTAGAGTCGAAATTAAAGGAGACTCTGAACTAGTGATTAAGCAATTGACGAAAGAATACAAGTGTATCAAAGAAAATTTGATCATGTATTTTGTCATAGCAAATAGGCTGCTCAAAAAATTCGAGTATGTGGATTTAAATCACGTTTCAAGGGTGAAAAATCAAGAAGCGAATGATTTGGCACAATTAGCTTCAGGATACAGGGTATCAAAAGAAAAACTAGAAGAGCTGATCGAAGTAAGAGGCAAGGCAATGGCTACCAGGCTCTCCCCAAGTGACTTAGAGAACTCACAATTAGGTTTTTCCAACAAACAAGAGTTTGAAGTTTTGAATATAGACTCTTTAGCAGACACAGATTGGAGAAGTCCAATTGTGAACTATTTAAAAGATCCTTCGACAGACACGGATAGAAAGGTAAAATATCGAGCTTTATCATACTTTTTAATGGGAAATGAATTGTTTAAGAAAACTCCCGAAGGAGTTTTATTAAAGTGTCTGGGCGAAGCAGAAGCATATTTGGCTCTCTCAAATGTACATAGCGGAGCATGTGGTGCGCACCAAGCGGGGCACAAAATGAAATGGCTTTTGTTTCGATACGGAATGTATTGGCTTTCTATGTTGAAAGATTGCATAGAATTTGCAAAGGGATGTCAGGAATGTCAAGAACATGCAGGTATTCAACATGCTCCTGCAAACGAGTTAAGTTCAATAATAAAACCATGGCCTTTTAGAGGTTGGGCATTAGATTTAATTGGAGAAATTCACCCCAAGTCTTCCAGAGGTCAAAGATATATTTTGGTAGGAATAGACTACTTCACAAAATGGGTCGAAGCGATACCACTTGCAAATGTGGATCAGGAGGCTGTGATTTAGTTTATTCAAAAACACATCATATACAGGTTCGGAATCCCAGAAAGTATAACCACAGACCAAGGTTCAGTGTTCACTGGGCGAAAGATGCAAGATTTCGCCAAAAATATGGGGTTCAAGTTGTTTACCTCTACACCTTACTATGCTCAGGCAAATGGACAAGTCGAAGCAGCAAATAAGATAATAATTGGTCTTATAAAGAAACATGTAGGAAAAAAGCCCAAGAATTGGCATAAAACTTTGGACCAAGCGCTTTGGGCTTGTCGGACATCGCCAAAAGAAGCTACAAACACAACACCTTTCCAATTGACGTTTGGACACGACGCAGTGCTTCCAGTCAAAATATACCTGCAATCAGTCAGGATCCAGAGGAAAGCAGAAATTCCTCCAAACACTTACTGGGAATTGATGATGAATGAATTAGTAGATTTGGACGAAGACAGACTTCGAGCATTGGAGATGATAAAAAGACAAAAAGAAAGAGTGTCCAGAGTATACAATAAAAAGGTGAAAGGTAAAACGTTTATCAGTAATGACTTAGTCTGGAAAGCTATTTTACCTATAGATCGAAAGAATCATGCGTTAGGTAAATGGTCTCCACATTGGGAAGGCCCTTTTCGAATCTTGAAAGTGTTCTCAAATAACGCTTATGAGATAGAAGAATTGGCAGAAGATCGTAGAATTTTAAGGGTAAATGGAAAGTATCTGAAAAGATACAAACCAAGCATGCACGAAGTTAAAATTGCTAAAACGTAGATATTCAAAGGATGCTACGTAGGCCAAAATGGTTGAACAAGCACCAAAATGGCCTTATGTTCAAAAGTGTTATGCGGTAAGTAAAGTAAACACAGACAAAGCAGTATCAAAATGCATTTCATTAAGATTGGAATACATTACATTTCTGGAAAAGATTATGTTTCCAATAACAAAAGGGACTACAGAAAAGAAATATACTAGAGGTTAAAAAAAAGAGGCATCCAAAATAAAACCAAGGCCTATAACGCCTTCATCTAAGCCTCAAACAAAGCACCCTCTAGTTAATCCTTTGCTCTAAGCCTTCCAAGGATAGTAGGGGCAAGCTTTCTGCTTCGAACATGTCGAGAGACCCCGAGTTGCGCATTCTTCTCACTATGCCCTTTTTGAGGAACATATAGGACAAGAATCTTCCATAAGGAAGACACGTGACCACACCTTGGCGAGAAGCAGCCATGGAAACAGCTTCCACAAGCCCTTTGAAGATTAGCAACGGAAAGTTTATCTTCTTTCCCCGGAGGGCACAGAGTATAAACTCCAGATCCTCCATCATGATGCTGTCTAGGTTATGGCTTTGTGGGCGGAAGTTGCCCACCAAAAGCTGGTGCCAAATCTTGATGACTTTATTACTAAAAGGGTCATTTTCCATGAGGGTCCTCAACATGCGATAGGTGGTCATGTTGATGGTGTTATCATCAAAAGCTTCTCCAAAATTTTCGCATCTCAGCAAGTCAGAGATGGTGGAAGGAGTGATGGTAACGTGAGCCCTTCGAACCTCAGATACGATGGTGGTCCACCCTTCCGGATCTATGCGCAAAGACGCAAACATCCAGAAATCTGCTAACATATTGGGATAAACAGATCCCTCCAGGATTTCAGGATAGAACTTAAGATGTTGGTTAGCAAAGAGTGCGTTGAAGCTGATATGGTTTTCATCAAACTCCTCAGAAAGTTTGAACTCTTTCTTGATGCAAGCTCTGATGGTATTGTAGGTTAAGGGTTGCGCCATTTGAGAAAGAAAAAGAGTTTGTTAAACTCTGTGTTTGAGAGGATGCAAGAGGAAGAGAGCAAAATATTGATAAGAGTTTAGTGAAAGTGTGAAGAAAGGAGTATTAATGATTGGACTGCGTTTGGTATCCCCAAGAGAAGTTATGGCCTCCGCCGTTTCCCGCCTTGGAAGTTGAAAAGTAATCATGATTGAAAACTGATGCACGCACGTCTCAAATAGACGTTTTGAAAAAGGTGATGTCATCATTTAATGATGGTTATGCCTAAGGGAAGTGGAAACGTCAAGTCTAGATTCAAGGGGCTGCGAAGGGTAATCATGTCACGTGGTTACATTTATTAAAATCACTGTGACAAATAAAAATATATTTTGGAAAATCTTAAGAATTGCTAAAATACTACTAATGACAACTGCAAAGTTAGATGTGCGAAAGATAAAATTGCATATAGATTTTGGGAGGAAGTTCGATTACAAAAATAAACTAAGTACGGAATACAAGAAGAGTAATCTAAGGTCCAAAGTGGCTAATTAAAATCTTTGGGAAGATTATCTTTTATCTTCGAGTATTGGGTCTCCCATAAGGACATATGACGTTCGATCAATGCCTGTTGTCTTTTCAGTTCTTCGATCTCTGGCACTAGCTTCTGTGCCGTCTCGAAGTGTCGAATCCCCGACTGCGCCACTTCAGTTAATTCATCTTGATTGGTTTTTTGGATTTCTACCTGACGAGACTGAGCATCCTTTATCTTCCCTTTGAGTTTCTCAATTTCTTTTTTCCAGGCTTTGATATTTGTCTCACACTATTCATATTCTCGCTGGTTCTTCGAACGCTCGAGCTTAAGGGTGTCAGCCTTCTTCGTTGCATTGTTAGCAGCTTCCCATGAAGAACTGTGAGAAGTCATTTTTGCTGTGAGTTGTCCCTCAACATCCCGTTTTCGAAGGAGATTAGATTGAAGTTGTTCTCTCAGAGAACTCAATAAAACAAGTACTTCTGAGACTTCCACTGGAACAAGAAGTAAGTCCATTTTCTTCAGAAGGTTGTTTAGACCGTAATATTTGGTGGAATCCTTGCTGAGAGCTTCGACGAGGTTGGTTTCAAAGAACCTCTCCCTTATCTGATGAAGGAGTTTAGGAATATCATCCTTGTCACCAGCACCTGCCAAGACAGTCGAAGGAGTTCCAAGGGACAAAGCGCTATCAATACTCATCATGGTCTTGAGGAAGCTCACAGGATCAGTTTTCTTGAGTTGTTCTAAATCTGAGGGAGTAGGCATCGCAGGGGCTTGCTTCGAAGTAGTCATAGGAGTGACTGTAGTCCCAAGGGTCGAAGTTTCATTAGAATCAGGTGTAGGCAGTTTGGAAGTTTCTTTTGCAGCATCTTGTTCAGATATAGTGTCTTCGCTGCCAGTTGGTTGTCCAGATGCGTTACCACTATTCGAACATTGCGGATTTTCCTCCATAGTTTCATCTTGATGAAAGGGTGGAGACTCATCGTTTGAATGGCTTTCTTCAGTAGACGCAGTCAGAATGATGGTTGCAAGAGGTTGAGTGTCTTCGAGAACGGGAGAAAGCACATGAGATTTGTGTTGAGAAACACCTGCGATGGACAGTTAGAATCGATCAAAACGGAGAAAAGGGCAGAAAGTCCATCTGTCATTCGAAAGAGCAGACATTTACCTCGAAGGTTGTCAAGGTCAATGTGTAAACTTGAGGCTTTGAGATCAGAAGTAGCGGTACCAGCATCATCCTACATTTACAAGGTAAAATAAGAACTTAATCATTAGAATTAGAGTGTAAAGAAATGGTTAAATTGTGAAACCCAAAATACCTTGGTCGGAATGTTGTCTGGACTGGAGTTATGACTCTCCACAATGGGGATAGTGCTAGCAGCCTTCAAGGGTGAGTCCTCAGAAGATACCTTGTCACTCGAAGAAGTGAGCTTCGAAGTCCCAGATCCCTTTCCTTTGGCTGAAGGGGTGGCAGCTTTCTGTCTTTTCTTTATCGTTTGTCTGGTGCGAGGAGGAGATTTATCTTCATCGTCCGAGTCGGCTGTTGGAGGAACTTTTCGCTTCGAAGGCGCTGGAGGTTTCGAGCTTTGAAGTACATATTAAAACCAAGTGAGTAACAGTCATTAAATTTCACAAGCTAAAATATAAGGTATCCATGTACCATAGGCTTCTTGCCAGTGGTGACAGAGTCACTCCCACTCGCCCTGGTGTTCCTCGAAGTTCCAGAACCCTTTTGTACAGGGGCTTCCTTGATTTGCTTCTTTCGAGCAACAGCTGTGAACAAAATATAAATCAGTATTTCAATGAAAAAGGAAAAATTATTCGAAGGATTGTCTAAACCCCAACCTTTGAAAGTATCCAAGGTATGCTTAATCGGGACCACTCGTTCAGCGCGTTTTTTAGATTCTTCCTGAAGAATTTTTATGAGATTCCCATACACAAACCAGTCTGGAAAAGGAGGGCTTAAGGCCACCCCAAAATCAGCACTAGGAAGTGGAGGAAATTTTGGAGGATGAAGTTCAAAAGCCACTTTATAACGTAGTTCAGGTCGAACAGACGTAGGCAATTTCAACTTATCCAGTTTAGCAGAAAACTTTTCACGTAAAGTGACCGCAGCCTCACGAACGGTCCGACTAAGGTCATCAGGCCTGTAGATAGTTTCAAAGAACTTTTGAAATGCTTGAATTTCTTTAATATGAGTCGAAGTACCTTTCTGGAAATTCTCCTGCACATCAGCAAAAGCTTCAGTTAGTTCCCGAGTAAGGCTTTCAGCATCGAAGATTTGCGTAGAATAATATTCTGTCCACTATTGATGAAAATCTATGGTAGAATAAAAAGCAGGCTCGAAAGAAACGGGAGACAAAGTGGTGATGCCAACATATCGGGAGATTTTTGATTCATAGTCATCTTCTGCCAGATGCGAAGTGTGTAGACACATGTGATTCCTTTTGTCATACAAACACTTTGGTTTGAGTTGAACCAGCCCAAATTGTCTTGAAACCAGATTGGGTTGATAGCAAAGGAGACAGCAATGACTTTTTGAAGATCGAAGTCGGTGATATAACAGTTTTGGGGTAAGGAAAGCTTCCCAGATGGCCATAGATTCAGCTTGTTGATCAGGAGAAGTTGCTGGAAACTCTCGAGTAAACCATTCGGGACCCACCTTACGTTGTACGAATGGAGCCATCGAAGGAGTGAATTGATAACATTCAGCGAACATCATTATGAATGCCAGGAAGGTTTCACGAAGTTTGCCACTTTCTTCCTTTGGGGTTAGGTAAGCCAATCTGGTTCCTTCCACTGTTCGATCCTTTATGTCTGCACTTTCTTCATTCACAACATTTTTATATGGGAGGTGAGCCTCAAAAGTGGCATTAAGCCATAGTTGCAACAGCCAGAAAGGACCAGCGAAAAGAAGAGATCCTGTTTTGTAGTTCTTAACAAGGTCTGCTGCTTCACCAAGATTCTCATAAAGAAATCCTAGAATTAACTGGCCTAGGTTTAACTTTATCCCAGCATTTAGCTGGTTAGCCATGCAAAGATATCTTTTTGCTACTTGTATGGATCTAGAGCAAAAGACGCATCTCGAGAGCCAAAGTGCTAGAAATGCTATGTGTTCTTCGTCAGAAACGTCTGGGTCCGTTTCGTTGTGGTATTGTTGAATAAAGGCAGTATAGGTGACTGTTGCTTCATTAAAATTGATGGTTTCAGTATCCATGAAATTAGGGTCGAAGGTTTCCCCAGTTGGTCGTAGCCCTGTAATGGCAGCTACATCGAAGAGGGTAGGGGTAACCATCCCGCATGGAAGGTGAAAAGTATTGTGAGAAGCATCCCAGAAGTAAACTGACGCTACTAACATGGTTTGGTTATATTCTAAACCTGTTTTGGATAATTGGATTAAATCATAAATCCCTAGTTGTTTCCAGAAAGGCGCTTTTTGCTTTTCTGCCTTCGTTAGCCAAGTGTAATACGGTGAACTGACTTTTATTCGAAATGTCGCGGTAAGCAAGAGTCGCCACCGACTTTTATTTTATCCAATTAAAGAAAGGCTAAAAGAACAGGAAAAGACCTTTTGAAAGATTTTGAGTTCGGGGGGTAAGTTATACAAAGGGAAGGTGTAAGGCACCCTTTGTATCCATGGTTATCCATGGGCTCTTAATTGCTTAGCTCACTTTGAAAATGTTTGAATTGTTTGAAAAACAGGGTGTGAATAAGAAAAGATTCGTTTAAGGACTTTAGCTTGTAAATAAGCGTAGCCTTGTTTTGAAAGTATTTAAAAAGAGGGGTGTGAAAAGTAATTTGATTTTTTAGAGCCAGCAATTAATAGCAACTACCCTATGTTTGAAAAAACGTTCTTTTAGCTTTTCAGGCGAAAGGATCTATCCATACCATAAGAGGGCAGGAAGTCTTTCAATTGGATGTGTGAAGGGACATCGAGAAATTATCATTCGCCACAAGACTGTCCCTTGCCATAAAGAAGGCAGGTAGTCTAAGGGAAGGACATAATAGTCATTTAAGGCATCATGCGAGGATACCTTAGCAATTGGGACAATCATCTTATAAGGCAACATCGAGGGAGTTTCAATAACTCTGAAGGCGACAGGCAACATTGCTTTAGGTATCCTCGGAATCAAGGGACTTTGACTGTTAATACGTTTAGAGGCAACATGCAACAATAAGGCAACAGTATAAGGCAACAAGGCAACCAGAGGGATTACCCTAAAGGTGCGTGTGTGGCACAATCAGGTGGTTGATTCAGATATTTATCTTGTAATTAGTTATCTACTTCTTCTGTTAAAGGCTTGCACTCCCTAAGATTACTAACCACGCAGTTTAAAATGGCAGAAAATAAAGGCAAAAATTAAAGTTCCTACGCTATTACAATAAACACCTGCGGGGACGGGGGAAATTAACAAACAGAAAAAAATAAGAATGATCAATAATTAGTTTTAAATACTGAATGCCTTGATTCCCTCGAACCTTGATTGACCCTGAAAATTAAGATGAAAATAATAGGGGTAAGTGTAAGAGGAATTCATCGATATTTGAAAGTAAGCCCTAATAAAATAAAAAATATTATTTAAATAACGCAATTAGAAAACTTAGCTTTTGTCGAGTGATGCGTGTGGTCGGAGAATTTTTGATTAACCCTGAAAAGAATTGACATGAAGAAGAGAAGCGTTAGTGCATGAATGATCTACAAACCCTAAAAAGTTTACAAACCCTAAAGGTTTAAGAAAACTTATTGTGACCCAAAAAGGTTTATAAGGCTTGCAAAATGCGTTAATGGACAAACCTACCAGTAACAGTGATTAATCATGATGACATCAGGGTTTAAGGAATAAAAATAAATTTAATTAGCCCAAAATTAAATTGTTATTCTAAAATAAACATTAGTAAAAAAACTTAAAAAAAACAATTATTTTAAAAATTATAAGAAAAATCGGTTTTTCGATTAAAAATAAATTATTATATAAAATAAGGTAAAATAGTTTTAATAGAATAAGTTAAATAAATAAGAGAAAAGAAAAGAAAAAAAAAGTTTGATAAACTAATATTAATAGTCAAAGAAATAAATAAATAAACAAAAAGAGAAGAGAACATAGCTGGAATCTGGTATGGATGATCCGTGAGGGTCCATGGTAGTCATGCAAGCTGGTGGGCGTTGGATCAGTTGAGTGCTTGATCTGACGGCTGTCACGTGAAGTGCATCGTGACCTTGTGTTGATGGTATGCATGGGATCCTGTGGAAATAAAACACAAAAATAGCATTGACTGGCCTGGGTATCGAACCCAGCACTCTATGGTCATAAACGCTTCCACTTCTCCACCTACACTGCATTACAAATTTGATATAATGTTGCACAAAGAAAAATAAATATTAACGTCAATGTTTAAATAAAAAAGAAAACTAGAGAAATCGAAGTCGGGCCCACTTATATCACTATTAACCAATTGCCAATGGAGAGAGGGTAAGATGACTTTTGACTGGCCAATCAGGTCGCTAGGAAGCGCCACGCTTGCATCAGACGAGTCCTGGCCGGAGTCAACGACGGAGAATGGTCTCCGGCCATCTTCTTCAAAGGCACCAAAGATCAAACCTGCGCAAATCAATAGAAAAACAACAGAGAAGAACCCAGATCGCATATTTTTGACATTCCGGATTCAACGGTGCTATTAGTTCGTTCTGAAACGGCCTATAAACCTGGTTACGATACTCATGAACTTGCTTGCCCTAACAATGGCAAATCGACGTTCCTGCACCAATACTTCAAAACAGTGGTTCTAAAAGATCTTAAGCACGAGTAAGAACACGTATGGATGCATAACAATGATTTAAACGGCCTAGATTAAGAGTTTGAGATTTGAAGGGAGCCACAAACCGGTGATGCTTGTATGCGACGACCTGGACGTGTTAGGGCTTACGTGATGAGTGGTATCGACCCCTGGGAACCTCAGGAAGGTGACTAAATGCTTGGCCTCGAATGAAACTTGCTGGAGAAAGAAATCCTTTGAGCCCTAGTTTTTGAAACTCCTTTTTCACGTGAAAACCCTTACTCTTCTCTCCTCCTCCCTCTCTTTGTGATCTGAACATGTTATTCTTATATAGTAGAGCAGAATTAGGGTTAGGTCTTGGCAAGAGATTGAATGTTTTGATGATGTGGAAATTGAAAAAGATTTTACATGAAATCTTTCTATATTTGCATCTCATTCTATTTTATGCATAATTTTTATTCAATCTTGGCCTTTGGATGATGTTTGGATCAAATGGTAAGATTGAAAAAATAAATCTCATGACTTTAATCAATTATTTCATATTTTATTTGATTTATTTAATATTTAAATGAATAAAATCCATATAAATAAAAATAAATGTTATAAAAATAAAATAATTGGCTCAAGAGTATTTATTTATCCTATGGACACGTTTGAGTTTCAGAAGTTGGGCCCAAAGGTTCAAAACATCAAAATTCATCACTTTCTCTCTTGTGCATTTTTCTCGAAATCACCCAACTTGCGCGAGTCATAACTCCCTCAATTTTTAACCTATGAAGGTGTTCTAGGATTTTTCATAAAGTTTAAAGAGTCCTCTAAAAGCTCCTTTTGATTTCATCTCAAATGAATCCACCATGTTCAAGTTATAAGCTTTTGAAAAAGATGACTTTTTTGTTGACCTTTTGGAGGACCTGTAATATATTGGCTCATATCTCTCAAATGGTGCATTTTTAGACCGGGCATGTGAGATGCAAAGTTGTAGAGAATTCAATTTCCTTTAAAATGAGCTTTGGATGGAAAATTTCTGAGAAAGTATGAGAAAGATATGGCTAGTCAAATTTCGGTTGACTTTTACCTATAAACCCTAATTTAGCAACTTAGGTTTTTGTTGATTTCTGAACTTTTCTTGATGAATCATGATCAATACTTGCTCAAATGATGAATGATACTCCATAATGAGGACGTTGACCAAAAATCAGAAGTTTTGACTGTAGTTTGATCATGGTTTGACTTTTAGGTCAACTAGTCGACTATTGATCGTTTGGGCCATTGGGTGAGAAATCTTTTGAATCAGAGTTTGAAAATTGGCATGAGGATCCTTTGAAACATATGATAGGCCATGGATTCTTCTTGAGGCTTTAGAACTTGATTTTACTTTGAAAATATCAAAACCCTAGTTTGAGGGTTGTTGTTTAGGAGAGTGTACAGTCAGTCGAATCTTGTGCTTCTGATATTCAAATGAGCTTGAGTTTAAAAATGTGGTGGGCAAATTTTGGAGTATGACACCAAGCATAATACAGTTCAGGATCCTTTGCTAATTGGATTGACCTAAAGACTTTCACAAAATTGGTTACATAGTTTAACCTAATTTTCTCTAAAGCCAAAGGAGTTTCAGTTGAGGTTTCTTTTGGGCTATCAGGGTCAGCTGAGACTGGGTGACCTTCATCATCTATCTTATTCTTGTTAACTAAGGGCCTAGTTTTGTAATAGGCAGGGAAGAATTTACTCAAAGAGGGGTTATTTCCTCCTGGTAACGGACCCATGAAAGCATGAGTTTTTCCAGAATGTTCAAAAGGGATGATTACCTGAGAAGCGTAGATAGCGCGTGCCTCTGCGTCATTTGGGTCTGGAAGGTGCTCTTGATTCTTTATCTGTGTAGGACGTTGGAATTTTTGAATGGGTTTGAAGAGCATTTGAAGAGGACGCCATGAGTGAATTTGATTTGAGAAATAGGTTAAAAGAGGACAAAGAAGATTTTTCTCTTCTGTGTTGAGGATAAAGAAAATAGAAGTGGAAGTTATGCAAGGATAGAAGTTCAAGTATTTAAAGGTTTAACAGAAACCCTTTTAAATCTTTTGGATAAAAGTCAAAGACACGCGGCAGATGTTGATTTAATCCAACGGCGGTCGAATAATTATTAGCTTTACTCCTAGTATATAGGAGTAATGATCATGAGGTAATGACAGAACGTGGGAATGTAAGTTCTGAGAGGACATCTTTGAAAATGACAAGACGTTTTGAAAGTAGAGCCATAAATGATTATGACGTTAGTCAGTTGTCTCGGAACTCCCATAAGTGAGTAAAACGAAATCTCATTATAACAAGAAACGCCTATTTCTCTTGTTTTTCGAAACAGACATTTATTGGGGGCAATTTGTTGGCTGGGGGATTTCGTTCGGAAAGAATATCCTTTGAAGAGTTACAAATCGAAGGAAGATGGTTACTGATGACCATTTCTGAGTTTAAAAATGGCTACTGACGGCCATGTTTCGAGGATGTTGGTTTGAGTTGGAATAAAGATGGTTAGACTTGGAGCTAATTCGAAGAAGAATATCTTTAAAAGACTTAAACGTTTTTGCGAAATACGTAAAGTAATGAGGCTAAACGTGTCTTCGTGGCATTCTCGATTCTGGTTGCGTTGCTACGTGTCGAAAGAAGATTCAGGCGGGATGATTTGAATTTCGAAGTAGTTTTGTGTAACCGCACAAAGACAGATGGCATCCTAGGGTTTTCTTGTGGGCAACGTGGCGTTAGATTAGTATAGGACCGTTAGGGTCGAAATTAGTATAAATAAGGGTCTTAATGTTAGGATTCCGTGTGTTCATTTTGTACAAATCACTCACAAATCACTCAAGTATCAAGTGTTTAGAGAACGAGTTCACTGAGAAATGTACGTATGACACAAACATCAATTTAAATACATTTGTGTTTTCCTTTATTCAAGTATCTTTTCATTATTACTGCTTCCATTTACTTCCTGTTATTTATCTTCTTGCATTTCTTTCGTTACGTCTAAACTTTCATTTCGAAGCACTTTACATTCCTGCATTTTACATTACTGCATGTTATATTTCTGCACTTTACTTTTTTATGCAATTTACATGCTTTTATTTATGTTTCTTTGAAAGTTGTATTAACTCGTATGACCAGTATTGTTTCAAGTGAACATTCATAAGATCGAATCGCAAAACAAGTTTTTCTCGAAGTCAGAACAGGCAAACATGAATCGAATCCTTTCAAAAGACATTTCTTTGACTATGTCCTAGGATCAATCTAGTCGATCCTGTGA
Organism: Vicia villosa; assembly: GCF_029867415.1. NCBI lineage: Eukaryota > Viridiplantae > Streptophyta > Magnoliopsida > Fabales > Fabaceae > Vicia > Vicia villosa. The sequence continues at coordinate 138,287,611 of NC_081181.1, read as the reverse complement.
ATAACCAAAGTATATTTTATAGTTTGGAGGACTAGCGGTTGTTTACCGGAAATCACCGTAAACAGTTTAATATTGTCTCCGGATGTATTATTAGTTCATGGGTTAAGGTATTTTTTTTTTAAAGGCAAAAGTTAGCATAAAATTCGGTAACCCAATTTCACTGAAAACAAAGAGGAAAGGTACAACAAGCTACAAGAAAACCAAAGTTGACTAGTGAATTGTAAACATAAAGCTTAACATGCCAAGATTTTCTTTAATCAAAATGGGTCTAGTAAAATCAGGAAACATATTCAAGAAAGTATACCCCTGAATATGCAATTCAAAATTAGCCAACGAATCTGCTATAGAATTTCCTTCCTTGAATAAATGAGTGATAAAAAAATTTATGGATTGCAGCTTGAGCTAGCAAGCGCCCCATATGTTCTGGAGGGACGAAGGCACGATTGAGGTATTTTTAAAAGCCATGGTAGTCAACGTGGATTCAGCTTTCACCAAAGATTCTTTCGATAAATACTTTTTTTCTTAGAATATTAACATTGGTCAAACACTGGTTAAACATTGTTCCCACTAAAAATGGAACTCGATATTTTTCGAATATCATTTTTTGTAGGAGCTACGTTATCACCGGATCAAATGCTTAGTTGATAAAATATTTTTTCAACCAAACAAAAATGTATTTTTTTAGTACTAGTGAGTAAAAACATTTCCATAAGAGAATCTCCTTTAAAAATAAAAAATAAAATCTTTTTACCGTCGTTAGGGCTGGGTTGGACATATGAATACGATATTATAATTATATGATTCCACATTCCATTTATTTTTTGAGGGATGTTATTTTTACATCATACACCGTAGCTTACACCATCCCATATATAATATGATTTTGTATTGTTTGTGTAAAAAAAATGAAAAGTTTAATTACTATACATAAAAGGAAAAATAATACCTTAACTTTATACGGTGTAAATGTAACGTGTAACGGTGTAAGAATAATGTTTCTCTTCTTTTTTAACATGTCAGTGGCTAGGCAAGCGATTTTTTTTTCCTTCCCTGTATTGGCAATAAGAAAATTCATTGGTCTACTTGAAAGAAAATGAAATTATCTCCAAATTTGGATACAGGTTCATAGTCAATTATTGATACCATGAACCCATCTAGTAAAAACTCCTTTCACAACAAGTTTTCAACAATTATTTATATTTTCACACTTCTTTTAAAATCAAAAGGAACATGCCATTATTTATATTTTCACACTTGTTTTGAAATCAAAAGAAACACATGCATAAATCTTAAATATTTGAAGATCCTAAGTTTTTTTTTAATAAATAGACTAAGTTTTTTTTTTTAATAAATAGACTTGTGTATTGAAGGAGTACACGGGTATCCAACCCTAATATACAAACACCATCAATAGGTTTGAAAGTCTATTTGGCTCTTTCGACCAATCATTCATCCGTCCCAAAATAATTATTATAGTTGATCATTTCAGATAAATTAATAAAATATGATAAATAAAAGAGAGAATTGTATTTTTGTCAAACTATCCTTGTTTATTATTGATGTATTCGAATTATCATAAATGCAGAGTGAAAAAAAATAATAAATCGAGTGTATTAATTAGAGGATAAAATTGAAAGATAAAAATTATAATTCCGTTTGGAAACTAAATGTGACAACTATTTTAAGACAAATAATATTTTCAAATGCGACACTTATTTTGGAACAGATGGAGATGGAGTAAAAATTTAACTACTGAATGTGTAATGAACTCTATTCTATTAATTTTTTACGGCGGTGAAATTTTTTTGTCTATATGATTTAGTATATCTTACAAACACCTTTATTAGCACTCTTGGTAAAAATTATTGTAATTTCTGAACTTGTTTGAATAGTATAAATAGTTGTGTTTGAACAAAAGTTACTGTAATTTATTAATTTAGAAAAGAAACTTCAAAATTTTAAAATACCAACTTAATTCAATTGATTTTCACTGTATCCTACAAAAGCAACCGCTTTTTAATCCGCTTGGTTTGGATTTAGCTACAAAATATTCGCAAAACTAAATCGAAACAACTGTTTTTTATTTATTATTTATTATTGATTCAAATATTTTCTTTCAAAATTTAAACTAAACCAATCTGTTATACCTTTTCACTTATGAATTAATTATTTAAAGAGAAATAAAATTATTTAATTAATTTATCATTTTTGTATATATTAAAGATTAAACTATATTTAAAATTGAAAGAGACAGAGGGTACTTTCAAAGAGCACTCAAAGTTTTATTTCAATTTGGCCAATATCAATCATAGAGTCTTACGAGCTACTAATAATATTGGGAACATAAGGATTCTTACTCAGTTTTATAACAAATTGTTGTGGCCAAAAAAGAATGAAGTTGTTATCTAAATGAGGCCTAAATAATAATAGAGAGAGATGGGAACCTACTTTTCACAAAACAAGTATGAATTTGTGTGGTGATGAAAAATTCATGATGTTATTTCTTTATTTAGGCTTGATGTTGAATGTGATGGACTTTTGGGGTACATTGTTTTTCCATAATTGGAATGAGTTTAGGGTTCCAACGCTAACACTTCACCAACTTGTGTGATTCATGGTGTTTGTTTTGTTTGACTAACACGCCCTTTTTGCTAAACTAAGAAGGGTGGCTATAGAGTTGAATAGCGTATATTCATTTCATTTTGCATGTATTTTGAACTTTGCTCATTCCTTCCCCCATACACTATGTTGAGTGAAAGAAATTGAATTGATATCATGTGTTTTTATAGGTTAGGTGTACTTAATATGGACTATTTTTTTTTTCACTGATGGACTTTATAATTTTTGCTAAAAAAATAGATTTGGAAAAGAAAATAATAATATTGTATTGCTTAAAATGGTGAATATAATAAGTTTTATTTAAAAAAACTTTAAAAATATTAAGAAAATAAATTAAAATTTGATCATTTAAAAAATATTTACAAATATAAAAAAAGTATCACATAATACACTTGTGCAAGGACCTTTAAAAGAGCATATGAAATATGAAATGAGTCACCATATTCAAAAGTATAATCAAGTGAAGTATATATATATATATATATATATATATATATATATATATATATATATATATATATATATATATATATATATATATATATATATATATATATATATATATATATATATATATATATATATATATATATATATATATATATATATATATATATATATATATATATATATATATATATATATATATATATATATATATATATATATATATATATATATATATATATAGGGCATATCATATGAGAATGATATATTTATATGAGAATGTGAGAATGAATCTGAACCATTGGAAGTTAGTGCAAGTAGAGAAATCCCTACATCCAGAAGACCCTACCATACCTCAACTATGACTTTGTACGTTAAGGCGCTTTTGTTTTTCGAGTTTGAAAGGGAGGAAAAATTTTCGAAAACAATTTTTTTTTTAAAATATAGAAAAAATATTTGACATTTTTCAAAAAAATGATTTTTTATAGAATGATAAAAGAGGGTTAATTATTATTATATTTTTTATTTTCATAATACTAAAACAACATAAAATTTATGTAAGTCCTCCAAAATCCTAAGTAACTTTAAATATAAGAGGGGAGACGTGAATTGTGATAAAAAGTTTTAAAAACTGGCTAGGAAGACCAAGGATAGCCTTTTCAAAAACAATTTTTCTAATACTCTTAAGATTTAGATGTCCAAGTTTTTTGTGCAACAGTTTGATTTCATCCACCTTAGAAATCATACAGGCTTGAGGAATCGTTTGATTTCATCCACCTTAGAAATCATACAGGCTTGAGGAATCCTTTGATAGAGAACATCACATATAACAATTGTTTGATGATCAGGAACCCTTCATTATTTGTTATAGGTTCTTGTTAGTGATAAAACATTAATAAGGGTTGAAATTTACACATAATTCTTGAACACAATTGGCTGATGCTGATGAGATTTGTAGTGATATACCTTCAACAAGGGGGACACCATTCTGACTCGGAAGGCCTAGATAATCCAGCTTTCCTTTTCCAATGATCTTTCCATTAGCACCAATATTGAAAGTAAAATAACTAATTGAGTAAGGATTGAGCTCTTTTAAGTAATTGTTTTCTCAAGGAATGTATCTAGAGCAACCACTGTCAAAATACAATTCTTCATGAGAGGAAGCTCTTAAGAAAGTGTGGCAATGTGACTTGTACTTTCTTCTTTAACTTTCTATACTTGTCGTGACGACCATCTTTTGAAGTGTTCCATCTAGGACGTGATGATAATATTGGTAAGATCTACCATACAATTTGTAGCAAAAAGGTCTTAAATGACCTAGTTGGCCATAATAGTGATGCAGCCATGAAGATTTAATGTAGTCATTAGTGTGTTGGTAACAATGTCAAACAGGGTGTTGCAGCATATAGTTTGACATGATGAACATATTCTTTTTGATAGGCAAAACGAACTTGTATTTTATGTTCAAGGAGCTATAATTGAACCCAATTGCTGTCATATCTCTACCAGACTTTCCTCCCCCTAGAATTTCATCACGGGTTTCAGAAACATAATTTTGCATACGAATAGATTTGGTCATGCCTTCAAGTTTGGAGATCAGGTGGTCAACTTCTTCCTTAAACTCGAAGATAGTGGTAGCAAGATTTGCTTTGTCTTGAAGCATGCCATTAATCTTTACTCTTTGTTTCTCACTGAATATGCATTATTATTTCCACTTAAGATACAATAACTTGTAGGCTTCAACAGCCTTTTCATCGGAGAGATCTTATTCACTTGACTCCCCATTCATCATGCATGGTTGACTTGCATCACGTGATATGAAGGATACCATGTTGTTACCCTTTTTCGCTTTCACTATCATATTTTGATTCCTCATCTAACAATGTGACATAGTATCCCTTCTTTTGTTTCCTAAGGAAGTTGAAACATTCTTCCTGAATATGTCCAAAACCCTCAAATTCATGGCATTCAACTCCCTTGCATTCATTTAGATTATATCCTTCGTTACCTTTGCGCCAAGGATTGAAACTTTTGGTATTGGGAGGTAGATTGTTTTTTACTTTGAGTGTGACACCATTCCTTGATCTCATGTCAAGTCTTCTCATGATCTTATCCAATCTTTCTGTAAGTAATGCAATAGATTCAATTAGGTTAAAATATGTATTTCTTCTACCTACTCATCAACATCTTTAATGTTAGCTTTGAATGCCAAATTTGTTTCTTTTCATTGATTTGTCACTGATAGACATTTCAAAAGTGAGTAGTGAGTGAATTAGCTCATCCTCTTCGATAGTGCTAATACCAAATGTCTCTTTAATGGTTGTAACTTTCATATCAAATCTCTTTGGAAGAGATCTGAGATTTTTTTTGGTCAGTTTTTCATCTGATATTTTTTCACCAAGAGAAAATGAGCTATTAGCTATTTCATAGAGGTGGACATTAAATAGACAATGGTATCATCCTCTTTCATCCTAGAATTTTCAAATTTTGTAGTAAGGCATTACAGTCTTGATATGCAAACTTTAGAGGTACCTTCAGTAATCGTTTGAAGAGTTTCCCAAGCTTATTTGAAATTGGAGCAAGTATAAATAAGCCTGAAAATATTTTTATTCTCCACTCCATTGTAAATAGAATTGAGTGAACGAGAGTTTCCATGAGCTTCTTTATTTTCTTGTTTTTACTAATCACTCTCAAGCTTCAAGGATTCTATGCCATCTTCAGCTGTAATCTTTGGAGGTGTCCATCCTTTTATGACTACTTTCTAAGTTTTACCATCCATAGACTTGAGAAAGGCAATCGTGCGAGTTTTCCAATAATCATAGTTTTTGCCATCTAGAATATGTGGCCTATTCACAAATTCTCTTTCTTTGGCGTTGTTCATTTTAAACAGAATATATAGGACCCATAGACCTCACCCTGCCATAAATGTGTGCCTGTTTAGATGCTAATTAAAAAAATTATTTGGATGACAAGATGTCAGACACAATGTCGTAGAAATGTGCATGACAAGTATAATACGTAACAAACAGTATAAATGCATAAAGTAAAAAAACACATGAATTGGTAATTCAGTTCAGTGCAATATCACTAATGTCTGGAGGGCATTAACTCAATAAAAGTAAATTCATTCTTAATAGTCAAAGGTACAAATTGGTCTGATTTGAACTCTTTTTGTTAAATACCTCTTTTCTTAATCCTAATTGTGAACGTTTATTAAGGACCCCGTGAATGTGAGACCTCTCTCACTTTCACTTAAACACTTTCTCAAGTGTTTGGACAATTACAAGAGTTTATGAATGATAAAACAAAATTATAACTCAAATACTCTATTCCCTCAACAAAGGAATACAACTCAAGAATATAGTATTACACAAACACACTACTAACACAACCACAAGACTAAAAAACAAAATAAACACGTCAAGCTTTATTTTGCAAGGTCTGAGTCTTCACAGTGGAGAATGTCTCCTTAAATAGCAACAAGGTCCATCTTAAAAAGTCCATTAGGGTTTTAATCGTGAAAGCATCTGAACTTCCTAAAAGCGCAGAAAATCAATCTTCCATTATGCTGATTGATTAAATCTTGATCTTATCAAAATTCTTCAAATTTAATCTTGTTAAAAAATGATATTGAGAAAATTTTCATTATTTCAAAAAGCACACAAACGTTTAAACCTAATTAAACATAAAAGAAAACAAATCCTTAACAACACGATAATCGCTTATTTTACTTGCGCGTAAAGCTACTCTAAGCCAGACAGGATGTTTCACGGAATGAGAGACATGTTGTTTCCTAACTTGATCATAGAGAAACATGATATCTCACATCTTGTCATAACAAATAATTCGTTACTTTTTTTCCTACCAAAAGTGAAAAACCTACGTGTAAAATACTCTACACTATATCTAAAGAAAAATCAGAAACCTATACAATCTAAACAAACATAGCATTTGATATGTGCGACCCAACGCATATTTAATTACAAAATCTTATTAAAAGAGAAATATTAATGTATGATAAAAATCGATATTGTAAGATTTAATGACATTACAAAAGTTTGAAAGTTGGTTATTACAATTGTGATGTGTTAGGCTTTTTAGTAATTATTACTACTCCTCCAATGAATAAATAAAAAAACATAACTACGAGTATATATGAATTAGTTTAATTTCACAAAATAATGATAAATGCAAAGAAAAGAAAAATTTATGAGGAGAATCAACGATGAATCTAAAGTCGTGACATAGAAAGAAAATGGGTCCATTAATTAGTGTGGTTGGCATACAAGATTAAATGTCTTAGCATATATACTATGTATCAGGAAACCTCATTCAATGAGTTTTGTTTCGTACGTTCTACGTTAGGAAATTAGAGGACCACAAAATTAATTAGTAGAGTCCTCTAAATTAACAATACAATACCTACAAATGGAATTATGGAAGGTTAGCCTTAGCCTTCGAGACCTCCTCCATGTTCCTCTATAGAATACAAGTTACAGATGAAGATGGATAGGTTGTATATGAATTTGCTTAATTCCTGACCTACTATTATTAATTAACTTTCACTTTCTCGTGTCAGTATCGTATCAATCCAACCAATTGTTCTTTCTTTAATTAATGTAGGTAAGTTTTATGTTGATAACTTTTTATTCATATCCAAAGGGACAGGATATATTGGCAATATGGCCAGATTTATTTAGCTAGGGCTGAATTATAAGGCCAGATTGTAGTTAGAACTTAATTAATATTAATGATACTTAGAAAGTCTTAAAATTTGGAAATATAAGGTTGGTGAAAAATGAAGTAATTGAATATGTAGAGAAAGAGTGAGAGAGAGTTAGAGAAAGTATGATTGAGGGTGAGAATTTGCATTCACATTAACAATGATTGTGATATCCCTTAAGTATTTATATTAAAAAAATTACAATAAATTGGAATACAAGTAATAAAGTCAAAATTGAAATTTAACTGCCAGTAACCGGTTACATGTGTTTTTAAAAACAAAAATGTAACAGCGGTAACCAGTTATTGTAAATGTGTCACCGGTTACACCCACGACAAAACTTTCTATTCTAGCTTAGAAGTGAATTTCGCTCAATTGTAACTGGTTACACTCCCGTGGTAACTGGTTACAACACTTGAATTATGAATTATTGGATTTTCTCTTAACACACCACCTTAATTCAAGTGCTCTAAGTCTTTCATGTTCATGTTCATCTTCAAATTTCTTGAATACTTTATTTGTGATTCTCTTGGTCAGCAAATCAGCCACTTGGTGTTCACTTCTACAATATTCCAATCTAACATTCCTTCACAAACAAGTTATCTCAAGTAGTGAAACTTCATCTCAATATGCTTTCTCCTCCCATGTGCAATTGGGTTCTTAGCAAGGTTTATAGCGGGAACGTCACATTCATTATTGTCCAGCTCCTTTAATAGATTCATCAACCACACGACTTGACACACACCTAGCGAAGCGACAATGTACTCGGCCTCACAAGAAGAGAGTGCTACTACCGGTTCCTTCTTCGAACGCCAAGAGATTGGTGTTTAACCGGACATAAAGATGCATCCAACTTTAGACTTTCTATCATCTTTATCTCTGCACTAATTGGAATCGATAGAACCGAGCAAATTGCATTTTCTGCCTGTGTCCGTTGTGGGAAAGAGAATATCATCGCCAATAAATCCTTTAACGTATCTTAGAATCCACTTAACTACTGCCAAGCGAGACACCTTCGATCTCACCATGAATGTACTCACAATACCGACACTAAACGCCAATTTTGGTCATGTTTTGCACAAGTAGCACAAGAATCCAATCATCCTCCTATAGTGAGTTGGATTAACGTCTTTCTCATCCTCATTCATCGATAGATGTAGCCTCAGTTCAGCTCGAGTAATGGCAGCATTACAATGCTCCATTTCAAACTACTTCAAAATCTCAAGTGCATACCTTCTTTGGTGCATGAGTAGATCCTTCTTGGACTTGTGAAACTCAATACCAAGGAAGTATTTCATGAGGCCAAGATCGGTTATCTCAAACTTCTTCATAATCTCATTCTTAAACCTTGCATTTCACTTTTAGCCGCTTTTTGTAATCAATAAATCGTTTACGTATAGACAAAGGATTATCACCCCTTTATTTGTATCCTTCTTCACATACACACCATGCTCATATACACACTTCTTGAAGCCAATCTCCTTTAAGAAATTATATATCCTCTTGTACCACACTCTTGGAGCTTGTTTAACACCGTACAACGCTTTATTCAACTTGTAGAACTTTGACTCTTTGTTCTTCACAACAAAACCAGGGGGCTGCTCTAAATAAACTTCCTCTTCAAGCGGTCATTCAAAAAATGGAGATTTAACATCCATTTGGTAGATGGACCAATTGTTGTTATTTGAAGTAACTCTTGAAAGTCTATGCATTCTGTTTGCAAGAATCCCTTTGCAACTACTCGAGCCTTATGCTTTATTATTTCACCCATAGGATTTTCCTTCACTTTGTACACCCATCATACATCATTGGCTTCTTTCTTTCATATAGATCAACTAAATCCCAAGTATTTTTCTTCTCAATCAACTCCAGCTACTCTTTCATAGCACAAATCCATTTTGGGTCACTCAAGGCCTCTTCTATTTTAACGGGTTCATATTCAGCCATAAGTTCAAAATGAACAAAATTACCATCACCATTGACTTCGTTGTTTCAAAACAGATCACAATCTTAGATTCTTGGAGGCAAACCTATTTTCCTTCTTGATTTTCTCACATTCTCTTCAATTCGGGCTTTGACAGGGGTTGTATCTATACTTTCCAGCTTTGAAACCGGTTACAGGATGCTATAGCTCCCTTATTTCATCGAAAAATATGTCTAGACTTTTCACAGCCCTTTTGTTTACTGCATCATACAACTTGTAACCTCCGGCGGAGTGATACCCTAAAAGTATATTTGATTCTCCCTTATCATTTATCTTATTTCTAAGCTGCCTCAACACATGTTCATACGCTATGCAACCGAAATATCTCAAGTGATTCACATTCAGTTTAAATCTGGACCATCCTTCCAAGCACTCATTTTGGATTTGATCTTGTCAACAATAGGTTGGAAGATAATTGAGTTTAGGTTTGCCTTTAAAAATAGGAAAACCAAGATAGTAAAAAGGGTAAATGCCAACATTGCACCTAAGCATCCCAACAAGTATGTTTGATCTATTATGGTTGACAGATTCTCCAAAGAAAGTGGATTGAATTAGATTAATGAGATTACATCATACTTGGTGAAAGAGTTACAAGTTAATGAGATTTTTTACAATACCAGTAGTATACATGCAAAATATCAAGATATCAATCTTGAGGGCCATATTTTTTCTAAAGATTTTGTACTATATAACACTAATAGCCTCATAGGTAATGGAAATGAAATCCAATATTTGCCTACCATGTATGAACCCCTTTGTTGAGTAGAAACGACAGAGGATGCTATAGTAACCAACATGTCAGAAAAAGAATTATCAACATTAAAAATAGAATTGAAATAAGTAACAATTTAATTTTCAATCCTATCTAAATAAATAATATCCTCATCACCAATAGTAAGAGAAGACATTCTATTAGTAGCATGCCTAATTTTATAAGTCTTATGAAAGAATTATGTATTTCTATCACTTTTAGCACGCCATTTGATTCTAGTCTTCCCATGCCAAAAGCTTTCCTCAACCAGCAATGTTTGATTATAAGCAATCATCGCATTTTTCTCTTGCTCCACTAAAACATCATTGTAACCATGACCATTTATTTATTCTTGCATAGCATTAAACACATATGGTTTTATTTGAATATTAACATGGACAACACCAAAGACATTTTTATTCCATCCTATAAGAATGGCTTTGAGTTGTTAGAACATAGTTTGGTTCTATATCCTTGTAACAGTTTTGATAATAACAAATACATAATTTTTAAAGAACAAATATGCACTCTAATCGTATATCATATATGCAGAAACATGATAGAAGTTTCTAAGGACTCTAAGAGGAAACATAACTATGATATTGTTTTCTCAGAAGCAGCAGGCTGCATTAAGAGAAGTTTACATGATAGAAGTTCTGAAGCACTCTGAGAAGAAACAAAGTTATGATAGTGTTTTCTCAAAAGCAGAAGGATGCATTGAGAGAAATTTACAAGAACAAGAAGTTCTGAAGCTAAACGGGAAGTTTACAAGAACAAGAAGTTTTGATGCTAAAACGCTTCACAAGCACCAATGAACAAAACTGTAACTTATACTCTAATAAGAAGTTTCTGATTGTTCTTTCAAGTAGATACAATACTCTGATGATCAGAAGATCCTCTTTGCGTTAAAGTCATAATTACAGGATTAGTTAGTAACAGTTGAAACATTATTACTATGGACAGAATCTTTGTTTTTGGAAAGAGCCTTTAACTCATATTATCAATCTTCCAAAACAAGAAAATGTGTCTCCAACGGATCTCTTAATTCATTTTATATAAAGGAGACAAATTATGAAGAATGAAACTACAACTCTCACTCACGCAAACACTAAGAGTGCTCAAAAATTTTGTTCATACATTTTATCTCTTATTCTATTATGCTATAATTTTGTGTAAACATCACAGATGTGATACAGCTTTCTAGAAGCACTTTGTAAACACACTAAGTTTTGTTTTATAATTGTTATTCCTTGAGAAAACCGAGTTGTGGTTTGATCTCAAGAAGACGTTGACGGTTGTCTTCGTGATTTGTAATCAAGTTTTGATTAGTGGATTAAGACCTTGAGAGAGAGAGAGAGACGGGAAAAATCACCTTGATAGGGTGGACTGGAGTAGTTTGAGTTCAAACGAACCAGGATAACTAAACGTGTCATTTAGCTTAGTTTGAGTTCAATTTATGAGAAATAATATATGTAGGATGACTGGAATGTTGATTATTCTAGCTGTTTTGTACGAGCTTAGCACAATCATGGTGAGTGGACCATATTTTCATACATTTAAAGGGAGAAACATGCCTAATATTATTAGATTTATAATCATTCATAAGGGGAAAATGATCAAAGCTATTTTTAGTAAAGGTGCAATAGATGGTGGAACTCTTATCCTTGTTATCTTCATAATTAGAACTTTTATCCTCATCTACCATGCCCACCCAATTACCTTTTTTGGCATCATTTGTATTGTTTTAAATCACATTAGGTATATTAGCATTGATGTAAGGCCCCAAAATAATGTTTCCTTCACCAATATTTTCTCATCAATATATTTTGCCTCGTGTTGTATATTTTTCACAAACTTAGAGTTCATGGAGATAGATCATTTTTATCATTGTTGACTGGTATAACATTATCATAACCATTACTAGGAGTCTCACTTTCATCGGGGACATTAGTTCCCAGATGAGGAGGTTACACACCCATAAAATAATAAGTAGGTTATGAATTTCTCTCTTTATGACATGAAAAAGAGTATCATCCTCATTAGAGATGTTAGCATCATAGGTGTTAGGATTAAAATTGGGAGTATTAGAATTATTGACACCCTTCTTTATGTGCATAACATTGTTCTTATGCTCAGTTTTCTTACATTATATGATCGTATACACAACATTCTTACAAAAATTATAAAAGTTGGGGATCTTTTCATTTTCAAAATCAACATAAAAGGAATAAACACTCCTTTCCACCAAGAATTTTTCTCGCAAATGACTAGAAAGATCAACATCAACCAATATTCTATCATAATGACCAAGGCTCCTTTCAAACAAGGACTTACTCATGTTGTTGTCCAAATATATGTTTGTACACTCACTACTACCAATGGCATATATGATCTTTGTCCTTAAATATTCGTGAGTCAGACCTAGGATGTGCACCCAAACTAGAGCGCTAGTTTGATGTTGCATATTATGGTTTAAGTCTCAACTCCACATGAATAGCTTAAAATAACCAGGATTAACGTTCAATAAATGCACTGATTGTATGATTTTAAGAACTTTAACAAAGGAGAAGGATAACTCATAATAACCTTTACCAAGATATGAGATGTCTCATTTACCTATGGAAGTCCATATTGCTTGAATCTTGGATCACAGGGCTTGCATTCTTAGAAGTGTAATTCCCTTAGGTTATATCATACGACCATGGAGATTGTTCTTGCAAGTTTCGTACTCATCAAGATATTCATCTCCTGGTACGGTGATAACAATTTGCTTACCTTTAACATGAGGTTTGGGAAGTTGAGTAATAAATATATCACAAGTGTTGTTATTAGGAGCTTGAGCAAATGATTTGTTTATGTATTTTATTACTACATGCCTAGAAGAAGAAAAACATTTATAAAAGAAAGACCACAACAAAACACGGGGGTTCATAGAAGCCATGGTGGGTGAATTGAGAGAAAGTCGACACTCTCAGTTTGAAGAATTGTTTATTTATTGGGCCTTAAGTTTAATGAAATTCCTTTTATTTATCCATACATTCCTATCTTTAAAGCAGTGTTTTAAAAACCGGACCGGTCATCGAACCGGTGAGGGTACTGGGTCACTGGTTTATCGGTCGAACCACTGGGTTACTGGTCGAACCGCACGACCAAACCGGATTAAACCGGATAACTCGGTTGAATAGACCTATCATTATATAGGTATAAAACCGGTCGAACCGGATGATTCAGTCTCTAAAAAAATATAACTAGCTTTTAAATTTTTTAAAAATATCATATCATAAATTCACAATTTCATAACTTAAATTCAAATTTTAAACAAAGGTATCACACATAACAAAATAGTAAAAAATTACAAAGTATAATTGCAAACAAAGGCTAATTACAACATAATCTAAACAAAGTCTAATTACAACATAATCTAATTGAATAGTTTATAACAAAATAACTCCAATATGTACCAAATTTAATTCAAAATAGGATCCTCCTAAAAAGAAAATCAAATAAAATTCAATATGTTTATGCTATTTAAGAAAATTTATTAGCAAAGATAACAAATAGACAATAAAGTTTTTAATTTGTCACTAACGAAAAAAACTATGTGAGAATGCTATTTAAGTAATACACTACTAAATATATTAAAAAAAAAGTTAAAAAAAAGTTTAAAAGAAATGTTAAAAAAAAAAGTTTAAAAAAAAAAAAAGTTAAAAAAGAAAGTTAAAAAAAAAAGTTTAAAAAAAAAAAAAAAAAACAATTAAACCACCGGTTTTTCGGTTTTCCCGGTTTTTCCGGTTTTCCCAGTTTTCACCGGTTTTCACCGGTTCCCACCGGTTTGATGGCATACCCGATCTGACTATTGAACCAGACCGGTTACCTGGCCGGTTCCCGGTTCGACCGGTCCGGTTTTTAAAACACTGCTTTAAAGGCAAGTCTAACCTTGGAAAATTATACCCCGTACCCCTACAATTTTCAACTTTTAATTTTTATTTTTTTTTTTTTATTTTTTTATTTTTACTGTTTGTACGGACACTTGAGTGGCTGGAACCTGTATGTTGCTTCAACCGGATATTCAAAGATGCAGAATTCCGGTTAGTAAATATCCAAAACCGGACAACCCAGGTTTGGGTGTTCTGGTTCCCATTTTTCTCAACCGGATATCCCACTAATGGATGTTCCGGTTTGTTGTTTTCTCAACCGGATATCCCCTTAGTGGGTGTTCCGGTTCCTTTTTTTTTCCAAATTTTTTTATAATTTTTATAATTATATATTAAACTAAATTAATTTTATATATTTAGATGTGGATCCTCCTTTGTTAAAATGCGATGTAAATCAAACATGTGTGGATACAACTGATGTTTTTGTAACTGGTCAAAAATTTGCTACAAGAGAAGAGGCGATAAGTTGGATTAAGGAGGTTGGAATCAGGAATAAAGTGACAGTTATAATAACTCGTTCAGATACCAAAACAGGAAAGAGAGGAAGAAGTGATAAAGTGACAGTATTTCCAAAGACAACTAATTTGCTTTGCCGATTTCACATTAACAAAAATGTGAAATCAAAGTGTAAGGAACATGTTATGGATGATATGCGAGAAACAGTGGAGAAAATGTGGTTTGAACTTACAAGGGCTAGTGATGAGATGGAGTACTATCAAAGGTTGAAACAACTTGAGGATGCATGTGTTGACTCCAAAGGTTTTATTGATTATGTGAATAGCACATGGTTGACACCGCACAGACATCGATTTGTCGAAGCATGGATCAATCAAGTGTTACATTTGGGCAACACCACAACAAATAGGTATGTTTATGTGATTTTATCGACATTGTTTCTTTATCTTAATATTACAGATAATTAGTTGTTTTGTTTTATTTAAAGGGTGTAGTCTGCGCATTGGAAACTTAAGCAAATGTTAGAGAATAGCTTAGGTGATTTATGCAAATGTTGGGAGGCTATGAATGACAATATCAAGATACAAGTGGGCAACATTAGAGCTTCATTTCAGAAGACTTTTTATGAAGTTGAGCATGCACACACTAGTCCTTTTTATTCAAATTTGCGTGGTTCAGTATCAAGAGCTGCATTGAGGCAGATTGCTGAAGAGTGGTTGAGGATTGACATGGTAGGTACCGATACGCAAAAGTGCGGATGTACTCATAGAAAAGTATATGGGTTACCATGTGCTTGTGAGTTAGGGAGATATACATTGAGTGGTGATGTGATACCAATTGAGGCTACTCATATTCATTGGAGAAAACTAAGTATGGAAGGAAATCAAGATGTAGATGCAGATGATGGATCAGAAGTAGACATGACAAATGCAATCGATGAAATTTGGAAAAGGTGGAGGTCACTAGATGTTGTCGGAAAAAGTGCATTAAAAAGCAGAGTGTGCGAGATTGCTTATCCGACTACAACAAAGATGTGTCCACCGCCTGAAAAAATTAAAACCAAAGGAGGGGTTAAGAAGAAAGGGAAGAGACTTGTGGGATATGATGTTTATCGTGATCCTTCAGGATATGAGTATGTTAATCAAGCACATTCGAGTTCGCAAAAATCTTCAAAGAGGTTATGTTCACAACTATCCCAAACCTCAAAAAATAAAGAATTTGATAAATACATTGTACAATTTCCAGATTACATCCGACCATTTATTGATGACATTGTTGATGTAAGAGATGATGGAAATTGTGGGTTTAGAGCCATTGCATCTTTGCATGGTTATGACACAGATGGATGGTCAATGGTTCGTCGGGATTTGAAGAAAGAAATTATAGGTCCTAGAAGCAAGTTGTATGAGGATTTATTTGGTAAACGCCTTCCAACAGTGAGATCATCGTTGGTGATAGAAACTTTAGGACAAAAGCCACCAAATAAATGGATGATGTTACCTGAGTTGGGCTTTGTAATAGCTAATCGGTATAACGTTGTTCTCGTCTCTTTAGGTCACCCTAGTTTGAGTTACATTCCTATGACGAGTGCACATTCACCTAATGCATCCATTTACTGCATCAGATTTGTCAATGGAAATCATTGGGTTCAGGTAATTAGTAACACAATTTTGGTACATTCAGTCCCTATTTGACTTTTTCTGATATTTATTTTATGTGCAGGTAAACATGAATGAAGGATTCCCGTTTCCACCTGTCACAACTGATTGGAAGAAATATCGCACAAAAGATGCAACTTCTTGGATGGTAGGATTTGCCGGGCGGTTACAATATTGGCAACGGCTTACGCCTATACTGCCAAAATATGTCAGCTTAGTTTGATTTTATGATATTACAACATTGGTACTATTTAGTTTGATTTTATGATATTGGATTTTAATATGTTGACAAATGGATTATAAATAGTAAATCTCAGACTATAAGTCTCTTAATAATACATAAGTCTACAAGTCTCATAATAATACATAAGTCTCAAACTAAAACATAAATATAAACATAAAATGTGACATCAATCAGACTCATTGTCATAAGTAATTGGACCTTCCCTAGGTAATGGTCCGCCATGTGCAAGTCTGAGTGCTCTAAATATCTCTAGAAACTGTTCGTCTTCAGGACGTGCCTGATGACGCTGTAAGTAATGATGAAGCTCATGAGATATATATGATAACCTTGGGTCTGACGGTCCTTCGTCATAGACAGGCACTGGTACCTCCATCGGCTGATCACCTTGTGGTGCTCTCAAACGAGGATGTGACACCATATAATACCACGCCAAATAATCATCGTCTGTCTCATATGGTATGGTGGCAAACGCAGTTGGGGGATCATCGTGGGATCGGATCACCTGCAACACACTCTGCATATATGTAGCCCACTCAACATCCACATCAAGTGTGTCTACATTAGGAGGAGCAATCGGTATGTACTGTCTGTATCCAAACTGACGCATGCATCTGTCAGGTAAATATAGAACTACAGTACCATACCACTTCAAACCACCCCGGTACAAACAGATATCATCAAAAGGACGGTGCTCCCTATGATCCTCAAAAGGGCGCCAGACGATATCGTGAGGGGTCAACTGATCTAACACAGCTCGGATGTCAGCCACTTTTTGCGTCCCCTGCCTATATTCCCATTTCATCGCCCTAGCCATTGGACTATCAATGACACATAACCCAGAAGTACCTCTCTTTCCAACAGTTGGAAAATACTCATGAATCCAACACTGTAACAAAACATTACTATTATAAATTAAACTAAATTATAATAAACTAAATTAAACTAAAAAATTAAATAATTAAGTATAACTAAATCATAAGTAAAATTTTGTACCTGGAGAAGAGAGGCATAACCGCCAAGCTGCTTGCATGAATAAAATGAAGCATCCCCTAAGTATCTGTATAGAGTAACCAGTGCAGCTGCCCCCCAGCAATATCTTCCACAAGTATCCAAATCTCTCAACAGTGGTAGATATTTTGCCTCGACAAGAGTAAAATTCTTGTCGGCAAGAATAGTACAACCTAATAGCAACATCATGTATGCTCTCATAGCACCTGTAAAGTTATTTGCAGCTCTTTGTTGCTCAAAAACTTGCTTCAACCAATCCAATTTATAGTAAGGACCCCTTACAGAAGAAGCCTCCGTAGTTGCATCACTCAGTGAAACACCAAACAACTCAACAGCTAGATGGATAGCATCATAATCGGTGACAACAAAATCGGGGTCAACCAGCTCGCCCCTAATCGGTACATGAAGAAGACATGAAACATCATCTAGCGTGATAATCATCTCGCCGAACGGCATATGAAATGACGATGTTTCAGGATGCCATCTCTTAACAAACGCAGATAAAAGATGCGTATCTACCCTGACCAAACTAGTATACTGCAAAGATGACAGACCAGATGCAACTAACCAATCATTCATCTGCCTTGGGAGCATTGCCGGAACCCATCCTATTAATTTGCTGCCATGTGCAGCAACCTTTAAGGTTAGCTTTGGTCGTCTCTCCTGAAAATAATTTGTAATATATGTGTTAATATATAAGTACATATAATTTAAAATTATTCAACATAAATTTTTAAATTATTGAACCTAAAAGAAAACATTTACGTACCTCGCCCAACCATAAATGACAGGCAACATGGTTCTGATATCTAATCAATAAAGAAGTATCAGTCGGTCCTCCGGAAAATGCCGGGTGCTGCGGACCAACCTCAGGTGCAGCTCCCTGCTGTCCCTCGCTATCAGCCTCTCGACGTTGTCTTCCTCTTTGACGCATTCCGTCAATCGCACCTCCTCTTCTTCGAACCACTAAAAAATAAAAATAAAATATAGTTAAAAATTAAATAAAATGTTATTAAAAATTAAATATAATATTAAAAAGAAAAAAAAATCAAAAACGAAAAAAAAAAAAAAGAACCGATACCCCAAGGGGGTTATCCGGCCGAGAGATTGAAGAACCGGAAACTCCATTGTTGGGTTATCCGGCTGGTGAAACAAAGAACCGCAAACCCCACTCTTGGGTTGTCCGGCTGAGGCCTAGAAAAACCGAAAAACTCACTCTTGGGTTGTCCGGTTGGTTGCTTCCTCTGTTTTCACTTTGAAACGAAACTGTTTGAATGAGTGAAAAGTGAAAAAATTTGAAATTTTTACTATTTATACAGGGGTAAATTTGTCTGAATTTTTTTTGTAGGGGTATTAAAATAAATGTAGGGGTACAGGATATAATTTTCCTAACCTTGTTCATCTCATGCCAATTGATGATATATGTTTAAATTCACATTAGCTTATTGAAAGGCATCTTTATTAACAATTTCTGGTGGTACAAAAACGTTATACATAATATATTGATATACCATTTTTTTATGAGGTTAAAGGTAGTGCACTGACAGTGTAAAAAAGTTTTACACTGTCATCCAATAGAAACAAATCGTTTTGCCATGTCATATAATTTTTTTTAAAATTACAGTCTGATTTGCCCTGATTCATGGTCGTGATTGGTTGACAGTGTAAAAAAATTTTACACTGTCAGTGCATCACCTATTTTCTCTTTTTTTATTTATTCTTAACCGGTTTCTTTAATTAATACTATCAACAAATATATAAGAAATTTCATTTGAGCTAGAGACATTAATCAAAGAATAATTTGCATTGTCGCGTGGCATGGCAAAAAGTCTGAAATCCAATTAAAGAGAGATGTTTTGGTATTAGGTCTTTAAGAAATATTCTTTCTATTTTTATTTATAAGAAAATTTTAATTTTTTAATACAATAAATAATTAATGTATCTAAATAATATAAAGAACATCTACATTATTTATTCAATAAATTTTTAAAAAAATGTTTTTCTTATAAATAAGATCAGATGAAATATTAATTAAAAAACTATTTTTAAGTTGTGTTGGGAGTTTAACGCTTTTGATAATTAATGAACGTTTCTTCCAAAGTCAAGGGTTATGCGAGCAAATTTTCTCATATCATCATATAAGTTTTTCTATTTGATAAAGTATCAAACAATTAAAACTCAGATCATCAATTATATTTGTCCATTTAGGCCAATTACTAATAATGGGAATAGTAAGATTCTTACTCAGTTTCGTAACAGATTGTTATAGCCAAAAAAGAAAGAGGTCGGTAGCTTGTCAAAAGCATTAACCTTAGTGAGACCTAAATAATGATATAGAGAGATAGAAAGCTACTTTTCACAAAACAAGTATGAATTTGTATGGTGATGAAAAATTCATGATGTTATTTCTTTATTTAGGTTGGATGTTGAATGTGATGGACTTTTGGGGTACATTGTTTTTCCATAATTGGAATGAATTTAGGGCTTCAACGCTAACTCCTTACCGACTTGTGTGAATCATGGTGTTTGCTTTGTTGTGACTAACATACCCTTTTTACTAAACTAAGAAGGGTGGCTATAGAGTTGAATATCTCATATTCATTTAATTTTGCATGCATTTTGAACTTTACTAATTCCTTCCCTCATACACTATGTTGAGTGAAAGAAATGTAAGTGATGATTTGTGTTTTTATAGGTTAGGTGAACTTAATATGGACTCAAATTTTTTTCCACCGACGTGCCTTCTAAATTTTGGTAAAAAAATAAATAAATTTTGGATAGAAAAAAATATAACGTGGTACTGCTAAAAATAAAAAATATAATAGCATTTATCTTAAAAGTGTTTAAAATATAATATATTTTTTCGGAAACAAATTAATTCATTTATTAATTTGGAAATTCACATGTTTGGTTTAGTTACATTTGTGACCCATTTTATTTTTATTATGGGTTACTTTTAAGTTTATCATATGGGCCTAATAATTTCTTCTCAATGGATATGGAGATTTTTTACTCCCACTCTCCAAATGTATCTGACACCCCCTCCAATATTTTATAATACTCAAAATATTTTTGTTGTTTTTTAATTTAAAAATAGCACATAAAAAATTTGAGAGTGTATTTTAAAAATTCGGAATGAATATTAAAAATATGGTAGTGTATTCTAAAAATTCAATATGCATTTTTATTGATTTTTCATAAAAAAATCGATGCATAAAAAAATATATAGATTTTTTAAAAGAAAACCTTGGATTTTCGGTTTTTTTTCCAAAATTTTGAGAAATTTGGAAGTGTAAAATCACCAGTATTTTAAAATCTTGTGCATTTATCAGATATTTAAAAGAGCTATATAAAATTCGATAGTTAAAATTTCCACAATTGAGATGTTGCGAACAGTTGTACGACTGTGATCCATAATAAATTCAAACTTGTATACATAAAGATATGTTGTTAAAAAAATATCTTAGAATGTCTCAATATTCCTTTTTTTACAATTGTGTCATTCAACGGCGTGAAACCCCCTGTTAATTTTTTCGGCTCCCCATGGACACTACCAGTTTTGCTATTCTGTGATTCTTATTAGAAATTTGTTGCGTCACACTAGGAACAAAAAGGTGGGTAAGATCGAGTTTCTTGCGCCATGGATTGATATTGAAGGAATGTGAAATACAACATTGAGATGAAGACTAATGAAGATTTGAAGGTTATGTGGGGAATATATCACCATAGGAAGACAAAGGGACCGATCGAGTTTGATGTCATAATTGCTAGATCTTTCGAAGATATAATCAAGATGTTGAAACGTCCATAATCATCTAGTAGTGTCTAAGTTTTGTTATTCATTATTGCTTTGTGAAGTTATGTAATCGTCTATGTTAAGTTATGTTAATTGTCATGTGTTAAGTTATGTTGATTTTCATGTGTTGTGTTATGTTAACCTCGCAATAATGAAAGTGATAATGTGTTATCTAATAAACTGCACATATCAAATGTCCGAGTAATAATACAAATTAAATACGATACATATAATATCAAAATAATATATAAGTTGTTAACCTTTGTGTTTGATTGTGTGCTTCCTGGTTAACCAGATTCACAAAGGTTTTACACTTGGAGCATGATATAAGTTGAGTAGCTCCTAAGAGTATAAGAACAAATTCATCATTATTTTTATCTTCTTATTTTTCAAAAAAGATCTTCATTTGTTGTGTCTTGTTGTTCTGTTGATCTGCTTATCATATTCACATGTTCTTTCTTTTGACTCTCCTGGTCAGGTGTGAATATTTCTTGCTCTGCTCTCTTAACACATAATAACCCTTCAGACCTTGGAACATTAAATGGAATAGAATTATTGTAAAAGAAAAGAGCGATATCCTTACATGCTTCGTCCCGCAAATTCTACTTAAATTTACCGTTGATTGTGGTCTATTTTAGTGTACTGGTGATTCCTCTTTTGAAAACATCCTTAGGTGTTATCTCCACCTGACTTTTCCTTTTTCCACCCAAACAATCAGCAACCTCAAGATCATCATTGGCAACAACATTATCACCTTCAATGTTAATATCCTGTGACTTTTGCAGCAAATTCTTTTGTAATTTATAAACCTTATCCAACATTGTTTTCTTGATGTCATCTGGAATAGCTAAACACGACTTAACATTATTTCTGGTTTTGGCCAAATGATGCTTCAAACGATAAACACCTCCTATAAATTCACCCTCATGGAATTTACACTTCTATTTTTATGAAACTGGGTCAATTAAAACACATATTCTCAAGTTGGATCACTTTTCATTCCAAGAGAAATTTTTGCAGGAGTAGGAGCAGAAGCAGTTGATGAAACATTTTGCAACCCTATGTTTGAAGCCATTAAATAGGGAAGAAACTATTGTTGAGAAAATGATAGGATAGCAGGAGAAAATAGAATAGCGGAAGAAGTTTGATGTTTTCGACGAAAACAGAATAGCAGAAGAAAATAAAGGAGCATGGCGAAATCAGGATGGGGGAAGAGAGAGGGAGAACCGTTGAAGTTAGGGCAAAATCAGGATGGGGAAAAGATGAGGAGAAAAAGGTTTCTCTAAAGGTAGGAGAGGAAAGCGTCGTTTATGTTTTGTTTTAGGGTTAGGAGAGGGAGAATCTAGTTAAATAAAAATCGGTTTTCACTTTTAAAAAACCCGATCCGTTTAGACAGCCCAAACAAAAAAAGGCCCAACACTATTTTTTTACGATCTTACTAAAAAATTTTATCTCGATTATGGCGACAACCAAAAATGATCTTTCCTAGATCCTAACACTGAAATGCCACCCCGACATGTAAGATCTTACGATCCAACACTCGTTTTGACTACCTTGATCTCAATAGTACATGAATTCTATACATTTCTAATCAAGCTACATCATTGTAAGCAGGATTCATGTTAGTAATCATTAACATACTTTTGTTATTAAAAAAAATTGGGAAAACTTTGCAATCAAGCTTAGAGAAAATCGATATCTCAACATCAAGGTTTGTTATTATCTATTTTCATCTTATCGTAAAAAACCATGAACAATAAGTTTATGTGTCTTCCTTATATTATTATGGCATAACTTATTTGGGTTTGTGTTCAGTTTCATGTTCAAGTCCAAAGTAAGTCGGAAGGTTTGGCAGGTTGTTTGTTCTTGGTTAAGGTGCAACAATATTATTGGTACTTTTAATTCGGTGGAGTATTTTTATACTTTTATGGCTGGTTCGGGGTCGAATTTGCCTCGTAAGATAGGTTGATTGGTATGATCTTGGATTTATTGGTCTATTTGGTCTTGTAGAAACATAATTCTATTTGCATGAGCTTTTTTAGATGTTAACGAATTGCTATATTTGACAAAGTTTAAATATTTGTAGTAGTTTGCATTGTCTCTTGATAATGGCATCGATGTTCTCCAGGTAGATTGGAGTAGTTTCTCGAGTCTTTGTTTATGACTTGGGGTTAAATTTGCTTGGTTTATTGTAATTGAGTTGGAGTATCCCTAATACATCTCTTAATTCAAATTTGCTTATTAAAAAAATGAAAATTTTAAGTGTCAATATACGTGTATTAAAGATCTAAGATATAATTGTCTGAGATAAGATATAATAATCAACGTAACTTCAATAACTTCAATAGTAATTCAAACAAAGCATAGCAACATGCATGAACATCCAAATAAACTAAGTTAAAGTAGTTTATTTGAATGTTATACATTATACACTGAAAGGTAGATAACTTTTGGACACATCCAAAAACCCATCTAAAATAAGAATGTTTCCCAAAGATAATTTATGATAAGAAAATTTTGAGTTATTAGCCATCTTTAAGAACAATTCCCTTAAAATTTAAGCATAATTCATTTCTACAAAATCAATCTCTAAAATAAGTTTCTTAATAAATTTAAAGACAAAATCAACCTCTAAAATAAGTTTCTTAATAAATTTAAAGGTAAACAAAATCAACCTCTAAAATAAGTTTCTTGATAAATTTAAAGGTAAAAATTATCTGTAACATCTCATAAACTCTATTCCTATCATATCTCAAACTAATATTAGACTTATATTTTTATGTGATACATTTAAAATCTATTGATAAACTCTAAAATATTCGTATGCGTATAACTTAAGATTGGATTTTAAAAGAAGGACAAAATTTAATATAATTTTTTAGGTGTGGTTTTTAGTATTTTCTAATAAAAAAATGACAAGTGTATAATTTCCTCTTACGTGTATGCAAATTTCTCATATTTTCACTCACTAAATAATATGTAAGTATATTTGTCATATTTTCATTAAATAGTAATAAGAATCACATCTAAAGAATCGTACCTAAGTTTTGTCCTTAAAAAAATGTTCGATAAAATATTCAACAACAACGATATTAATTAGTAAAATGGTAGACTTACTCTAAAACACTATTTTTTTTTTTAAAAATGATATTATTAGTTAAAGTTAGAGGGGAAAAAAAATAAAATGGTGGGTCTTACTCTCCTTTTATGAGTAGAAAAGTGATAAAAAAAAGGAAAAAAAGTTGATGAATTGTGATCCTACTCTTTATAATCATAACAAATATGTAGAAAAATAATGATTTATTTTATTACGAGAGCATAGTTACTTATAGTATATAGTCAAGAAAAATCATGCAAAAATAAAGTTTTTTTTTTAATGTTAATAACAAGAAATCTTTATAAATTTCCCATGTTTAATATATTTAGTAACTTATAAATTCATTTTTCAAGAGCTTAGCTTCTTATAGTATATAATCAATAAAAGTTATGCACCAAAAGTAAACAAGAAACAATCAATGAGGAAAAACTAATATATAATGGTGGGGTGCAGGATTTTGTGGCAAGGATCTAGCAAGTCTTTATTCAGCAAAAATAAAAGTGTGGGCCTTGATCTAAATTTCCTTATGAATCCAATTAGTAGTCCAATAGAGGAGACGAACATGTGGTTGCTCATTACATCCTACTTATTTATTTATTTTTTTTCAATTTAATTTTGGAATGCGTACTTTACCATG
Source organism: Vicia villosa (assembly GCF_029867415.1). Taxonomy (NCBI): domain Eukaryota; kingdom Viridiplantae; phylum Streptophyta; class Magnoliopsida; order Fabales; family Fabaceae; genus Vicia; species Vicia villosa. The sequence goes on along the minus strand of NC_081181.1, from coordinate 138,262,256 downwards.
TTGTTCATATAATTTCATAAAAAATAATTAAAAGGATGCGTCCTCAAGTTAATATTTAGATGTTATTATTGTGGAAAGACCGTAAATATATTTGTAGAAAATGGTAAATTTTTAGTATTATTGCAAAGTTTGTTGCAAAACAACTATCCTTATGAAATTTTGAATTAAAATTCATAAAAATCTCTATAAAAACTTCCGATTGCATCATATTCTATTTAAACATATGATGGTATTATCTGCAGAACATTTTTTAGATATACTTTTCAAAAATGTTAAATATTAACGAAACCTACATAATTTATTGTGAAAAACCTTAGATGCATCCGAAAGAAAAATTAGCCAAAAAAGCGTTTTGGATTTTCATAGAATTTAGAAAATATATATGATGTACTTAGCAACCACCTAATAATAAAGAGTATATTGACATTTGTATATATATTAAATATAATTGTTCATTATTTTAGAAATCGAAAACATTCTCTTTTTTTTGTCTAAAAATTAAAAATATATTTTAGTTTCTAAAAATAGTTTTATAAAATTAAGTAATCAAATCAATTTTATTAGTTTTAAATTTTTAAAACAAAGAAAAATTACAAAACAAAATCATACCACCACTTAATATTTCATTTATTGGCTAAAAAAAGAAAATTCAATCAAGTGTTGTTTTAGAGTGACTCACATATATAACTTCTCAATATAACAACTAGTATGATACTCGTGCGTTCGTACGGGTATCCGTCGATTTCGCGCATTTGGAATAAGCAAAATAAAATAAAAAAATTGATTTAGAAGAAAAGTTAGAAAAATAATAATATTAAAAAAATTGAATAGTAAAAATAAAAAGTAATTAAGAAAATAATATTGATATTATTGTAGATTGAATAATATAATTAAGAGTGCGTTTAAGAAAAACATATTTTGATCAGCAACTTCATGTTCCCGTTAATATTCAATATTTTGATCAATAAGCTCATGTTCCCGTTAATATTTAATATTTTTATTAAGAACTTCATAGGCGCATTTGTTTCAAAAATATTATAAAAATAAAATGATTTTTTTAAAATAGATAATAAACCAGTGCTTATAATTATTTCAACATATCAAAATATTTGAATTAATAATATAAATATTTTTCATATAAATATAATTTTTGTTTCCATTAATAAAATATATTTTTTAACAAAATGGTGTGTTATGCGCATTTATTTTCAAAATGTATTTAATCAAGAAAAATTATTATTTAAAAAATACATATTTTTATTTATATTTGAAGCTTAGTTATAATTTTTTCATTGATACAAATATTTGGACCAATTGCATATTTTTCAATAATAAAAATAAAAATATTAGGGTTTCATAAATATGAAAAACATCGTGCCTACGCACAAGTTGATACAATATACACATTTGTTTTTAAAATAAAATGAAAGACAAAAGTTTATTAATGTAAGCAGAACAAAACTCGTGCCTTTAATTTTTTCGTATATAAAAATATTTAAATTATTAGTATATTTTATCTCGTATATGAATATTATTTTTGTTTTAACATTAATTAGAAAAATATTTGTTCCTAGTTATACTGTTTAAAAAAACAATAGGATCAACAATATTTTTTTTACCGGTATAAAATGAAAAAATGAATCAAAATTATTAATATATATATATAATGAAAATCAAAATCAAAAGTTAATAATTATAAATTTGTGTGATTAGCTAACTGCCTCTATTTGATTTATATGCTACCCCCAATCAAGAATGTTAAAGTTAAAATCCATGTTTCTCCCAATGATCCAAAAATAAAATAGTTCCATCAATTCCGAAAAAAAAATCCAAATAACCATGTTTAATAATTTATTTACACCAAAAACCATGTTTTCGGAAAAATTACCGGTATGACCAGGTTTCAGAGGTGGTCTCCACATAGGAGCCACCTCAGGTGGCGCCAACCACCAATTCCACACAACATATGCGCCACCCAGGGTGGCATCAATGTTGATTTTTTGCTTATTAGCCACCTAGGGTGGCGCCTACTCCCATCTTCTTTTTTTTTATTATTTTTTTTTATTTTTTTTTTCTTGTTTATATACTATTTTTTTTTTTATTTTTTTTATTTATTAATAAAATGGATTTTAACATAAATAAATAAGTTATATTTTGTTTTTTTTATTTATTAATAAAATTATTTTAACAATTAAATAAATAATGAAACACCACATGTCATTCATTCCAAACATTACAAATACAAGAAATGCAGAAACAACATTACAAATACGGTCATACAGTTCAAACATTACAAATACGGTAAAAAAAAGAAAATTTATAAAACATGGATATTATGCTATTCACCACCCCTCCGACCACGACCCCTCCGACCCGGAGCCGGACCATGACCCCTCTCACCGCCAGTTCCGCAATCTGGAACTGTTCGATTCCGGTTGGAAGGTTCTCGACGAGCCACTTCTCCACGACCCCCCCTATTCCTTGGTTGTTCTTGTTGTGTCTGGGTAGGTGGTCCTCGGATTAGCCCCTCCATGCGCTCATTGGACATGTATTCTTGTATGTTGCTGTCAAATAGTCGGGTCCCCATGCCCTCAAAGATTTGTCTTGGCGGTGGAGTTGCGTCACATGGTCGGTAAAACCCAGCGCTTGATTGACCTTGAAAAAATGGCATTGTTTGTTGGAGTGTGGTGTACCCATATTGTTGGTGTTGTGGAAATTAGGGTGTGGGGTATCCATGTTGTTGGTACTGTGACGATTGAGTGGTCATTTGCTCGTTTGGGTCGTAATTGTCATCTAGACCCATGTCGGGGCTGGGTTGCCTATTGTAGCTGGAGGGGCCGGCGTCGCCGTGTTGTTGGGTGAAGGCCCATGATTGTTGCTGGATGGGTTGCCTAGTGGAGGAGGAGGGGCCGGCGTCGTAGTGTTGTTGGGTGAAGCCCCACGATTGTTGTTGGACGGGTAGCCTAGTGGAGGGGTCAGCGTCACGGAGTTGTTGGGTGAAGCCCCATGATTGTTGTTGGATGGGTTGACTTTGGTAGGGCGTTGTTGGTGTTGTTTGATATTCCTCATGGTCAGGTTGTTCGGATGTTTGGCGTTGTCGGCGTTGTTGGCGTTGTTGGCGTTGTTGGGGTGGTTGTTGTGCGTATTGTTGGGGTGGTTGTTGTGCGTATTGTTGGGGTGGTTGTTGTGCGTATTGTTGTTGGCGGGGGTCGTGTAGGTAGTAGGGGTCTGACACATACATATCGGGGGTTGTGACTGTTCTATACCAAGCAAGGTATCCCGCGGTTGGAAACATGGGGAGTTGGGCAACAGGGAATTGTAGCAAACGGCTGCGACGCTGCTTCCACATCTCACAAAATTCAGGTGCGAATGTACGATAATCTGCGTGGTCCCATTGATTGTTAACTCTTTTAATATGCCAGCGACCCAAATCAGTGGGGGGATCCGGGATCGGTTGATGCATGCCAAACTGCAGTCTCACACGGTCAGATTGGTGCATCTCCACGATGTTGAACCTTATTATCGGTACTACTGCAGTCCAAACTTCCCGGTCACTCTCGTTTGGCTCATGGTCCAGCAACAAGTATGGTCTCCAATTAAACTGCGTAGGAGAAAAAATAACATATTATTAAAAAACATGATGAATTGTAATACATCTATATGATCATATAAAAGTTTAGGGGTAATACATCTTCAGCTCGGAGGTGATCAATTAGGTCCCGATACAAAACAACACTCCCCCTCGGATTCTTACTGTAATCCAATTTAGGACCACAGAACCTAAGAAAAAAGAGCAAAAATGTTATTTCAGATTTTTATGTAAAAGAGAGTTAGCGTTCAAGGAATAGCGTTGAAAAAGAGAAAAAGACGTACCTTGTTGCATAAGGGAACGTGTAGTTGTTCCTGCCTGCAGGGGACAGCGTCGGCATTCTCCACCAACCCCATACTTGTAGGAGGAACGCACATCCATAGAAGGTGCACTTCTCGGCAACCGCGTTCTTACAAAGAGACTGGTATAACATCGCCAAAACGGCGGACCCCCAACTATATTTCCTAATCTTGCTAATACTATCAAATTTACTTAAATAGAAAAAGTTGACAGTGTTACCTGTCGACTCCGGGAATAAAAGTTTACCAAACATCAGCATTATATAGACCTTAGTCATTAACCAAACATGCTCCTCGGTAGAGTTGTCCATAAAGACGAGTTCATCATAGTAAGCTCTAAGTGAGACCAGACTGATACCCTGGCCTCTTGAACCTTGAGTAGGCACAACTAGATCTCTTCCCAACACTCTCTCACACATTGAATTAGCATGTTGAACAGATCCATTAACAGCCTTGCCATCAATGGGCAGACCAAGTAACATATAAACATCCTCTAGAGTAACAGTACACTCACCTATTGGAAGATGAAACGTGTGGGTTTCAGGCCTCCATCGCTCTTGTAAGGCAAAGATGAAACATTGTGACATCTTTCGATCGATTCAACCGGACCTTCAGTGTTAAAGAAACGATTGACCATAACGAGGGCCTTCCGAGACAACAATATAGGGTTCTTATAGATGAAGGGTGGTGCGATTGTGGAAAGTTTCAAGCCTTTCGGATGCCATGCTCTCATGTAATTGCAGCATGTTCGTATGCGCATCAAGATCCGTTAGCACTTTTATCTCCCATTTACAAGGCAGATACCTTGCTCGGGGTGTACAACAACTCATTTCAAGTGATGGCAAAGGAGGATTATTGGCCTACGTATGAAGGGGACGTGGTTTGGCATAATGATAACATGCGGAGAAAGAAAAGAGGCCGCCCGAACAGCACCCGGATCACAACCGAGATGGATCATGAGAAAATGGTACGAAAGTGTAGCATATTTCGTGAAGTCGGGCACAATAAAAATACCTGTCCTAACCGTGGATCAAATTCCACCAACAATTAGTTGTATGTCATCTGTATTTTTATTGACAATGTTTTTGTATTTGTATTAGTATTCGTATTTGTATTTGTATTTGTATTTGTATTTGTATTTCTATTTGTTATGTATTTGTATTATCCTTTATTAAATCAACTAGTTATGTCTTTGTCTCGTAGTGAAATTGTCTTCATGGCCCATACTGCCACTCTTTATTTTGGACAGTCAGTCAAATACGCATGCTTTCATCTAGTCCCATCAAGTCAGTCATTGATCAGTGTGTCTGCATTTATCATACATGTTAGGCGTGCTTGTAAACAGTACGCAACATCATTAATTTTTTCTACCCACTACTATTATAAATTAGGGGCTCCTATGGTTGAGTTTACACACAGATACACAAACTCCAAATACCAAACAATCACACAAACACAACCATGCCTCGCCGGACAACCACTAGGCCAGATGGATGTCACCGGACAACAGAGTTGCCGCCCCGGAGATCAACATGGCGTGCCGAACCTGAGCCGGAGTATCGCAGAAGGAACGGACATGTCATATTCTCCGCCGTCAAACCTCCCATGCCGGTTATATTTTGGAATATCTCTTCCTTCGAGCAACTCAAGAGGACTCTCCTGAGATTTTTAGAGGGGGAGTACGAGGCCGGCGAACAGATAAGAAGCATCAAGAGGCTTAAAACAAGGGCCGATCCTGTGACTGGAGCAACGATAAGTTTCTGGCATAAGGTGGAATACGACATTGATGCCATTCAAATGATGCATGGACCTAATGACATTGTTTTAACCGTGGTGATTTCTTAGATGTTTTACTTTATCTTTTCTGTTGGTTATTTTGTATGTACCTTTTAATTAATCAATGAACTACTCTTTTCCGTGGACGCTCGACTTAACTGATTCACTGAACTTATTTATTTATGTTAAAATCCATTTTATTAATAAATAAAAAAAATTAAAAAAAAAATAGTATATAAACAAGAAAAAAAACAAAAAAAAAACAAAAAAAAAGAAGAAGATGGGAGTAGGCGCCACCCTAGGTGGCTAATAACCCAAAAATCAACATTGATGCCACCCTGGGTGGCGCATATGTTGTGTGAAATTGGTGGTTGGCGCCACCTGAGGTGGCTCCTATGTGGAGACCACCTCTGAAACCTGGTCATACCGGTAATTTTTCCGAAAACATGGTTTTTGGTGTAAATAAATTATTAAACATGGTTATTTGGATTTTTTTTCATCAATTCCTCACTTTAGGATAAAGAAAAATGTTCTACAAATTTTATGAGTAAAAAATAATTCAACTAATAAGAAACGATGGAAACACACCTAGGTTCCCTCGTTTAGAAATTACAGATTGGCTAACAGAGCCTTCTAACTAAAGCAATCTAGGTTCCCTAATTTATAATTCTAGCAGTTATTTGGCCAATTGAATCAACTTCAGATTTGCATACAAAAGTAAGGTGCTGTAGCTCATCCTTCGTTATAACTGCCTCAACCCGCATGGCAAAAAAAATATTACACACAACCATCTAATAAAAGAGAGACAATGACCCATACTTAAATCAATAATTCTAATTATCGGCTGCCTAACAGAGAACTTTAGATATTGACAACAAAACATAAGCAACAGACTCCTAAATACAATGGTTTGTGCCATTAATTTTCCTTGATTAAATTAAGATAAAGTAAAAGTTCTACCCTTGACATATGAATCAATAAGATCGAAACATCATAACTGATGATATTTCTATTTATTTCAAGTCATAAATTTAGCAGTGAAGTTAACTTCAGACAGATTGCTTACCCCGACATTGCATGATATTCTTCATAGGAATCTAGAAGCAGGTTTTGTTAGCAGTACCAATCAAAATGAATTCACAATAGCTCGAGACTTCCTCCACTCGGTCTCAGAGGTTTCAGGCTCCAAACTTCTAATCCTCTCGCCTTCTTGAACTAATAATCCTTCCCCTATAACCAGCATCATCAGTCTCTAAAACAATCCAAAAATACAACCAAATTAACATGCTAATATAGTGCAATAAGAAACAGTTGAGTTGAACCTGTCCTAACAACAATGTAACTTCCTTAAGTTACTGCATTCCTAAAATAACAATGCAAAAACTAACAGATGAAAAACCAACGGGATCTGAATCACCACTGCAAGAAATAAATCTGCCAGGGAACCAAGTTCTAGATTCACTATTTATTCATCGAGTCGAAATCCCATTTGATGTTTGCTGGTGTTGAGAAGACTTCCACACCAAACTGGACACTCTACATGAGAAGCCCTTCTATAGCGACTCAAACCAAAAACAACTCCAACCACTTGTAAATTGAAAATTACACATGGAAACTTCAACATTTCGATTAGTAGAGGAATGTAATTAAATTAGAAAATTTCTTTAGCCACCTCCCTATGGGGGTCACCCCCAGCGAAAAACCCAAATTACCCCTGCTTCGGAAATGAACTTCCGAAGCTTTGATTTTTTTTAAAAAATTTCCACAATTCGGAAGTGCATCTCCGAAAACACCTCATGGGGGGTGTGTTCGGAGATGAACTTCCGAAAAAACCTCATGGGGGGTTTTTTCGGAGATGAACTTCCGAAAACACCTTTGTTCAGATTTTGAGGGGTTTCGGAAATGCACTTCCGAATTATGCAGAAACAGAGATTTTTTTTTTATTTTTTCTTAACAGTTTCGTATTTTTAATTAATAGAAACCGGGAAATAAAATAAACGACATATAAAAGTGAAAATACTAATATGATAAAAAAAAGAAATATATACAAGCTCAACCAAATCCAAATAATAATAATAATGTGCTAAAGATACAATCCGAAAACAAAAAATAAATAAACCCGACCACTACTGGGTGTGCCTAACCCGCTCTCCCTGGGACCTCCTCTGCCGCCTGTATGTCGCCGCACGGCCCGCATCAGTGACGATCATCTCCATCACGGCGATTGCATCTGGACCGCCCTGCTGAATGACACCTCGATCCAACGCGTCCCACCCAAGCATCTCTATCCGCTGGCAGATCGGCATGAGATCAATGGCGTGGTCATCCTCGGCCTGCTGGTTCTCCAGGATCTCCTCGTGTGCTGGCCTAGGAGCGTCGGGAACGTCGGGTCTCAGAAGAGGATGTGACACCCGGTAGAACCATGTGACGTATCCCTCCTCACTGTGCCAGTCCTGGGTGACCCGAGTGAGAAGGTACTCTTGCGGTACCACATGATGCTGTCAGTCCTCCCATATGGCAGTGAGCTGCACTCGGGTCACTGTGTCGGGAGCAGCCTCAAAGGGTGACCTGGGTATCCGCTGCACGAATCCGAACTGACGCATGCACCGCTCAGGGAGATACCGGACCATGATGGTAGTCCCGCATGCCAGCCAGCCTGAATATAGAGCAATGCCGTCAAAGGGGACAATCTGAGCGTAGTCGCTGAACGGCCTCCAGGTGACGTCGTCGTGCATCGTGCGGTCCAGGTATCCACGGTATGGTTCCATCGCATCGTTCCCCCTCTGGAGAACGTATCTGGCGGCCCTGGGCATGGCGTCCACGTACGCAGGATCGATGTGAAAGCCGTGGATGCGGGAGAAGTAGGAGATGATCCAGCTCTGAAACAGAAACACGATAATGTATTAAAAATAAATACGAAACATAAATAAATAAATAAATACGATAATGTATTAAAATAAAACGTACCGTAAGTAGTATGCAGGATCCGACCAACTGCCTCGTCCTCCAGTTAGAGGCCTCATTCAGCTTCTGGTAGAGGTATGCCAGAGTAGCTGCCCCCCAGTTCCACTAGTGAACGGTATCCAGGTCCATGAAGTAGCGGAGGTAGGTCACGTCGACGTACCTTGCACTCTTGTCCACAAAGCATGCAGCGCCTACCACATGCATGTACCAACACCGGAGAGCGCAGCCGCGGTGATAGTGTGTGAATAGCTCGTCACCCGCCTCCTCAGCCTCGGCCGCCGCGTCCAGGTGGTGCTCAAAATAGCAGCTAAGTGTGGTGAACCGGACATGAGGCCCAGATGTCGTGACACACTCAAAGTGAGCAACCTCGTGCTCCATGCCCAAATAGAGCGTCATCCACTCAATGGCCTCGACCCTCTGGATCCGGGAGTGGTGCAACAGCGGCCCCCTAATCGGCAGGTGGAGAAGACACTGCACGTCATGCAAGGTGATCGTCATCTCCCCAACCGGCAAGTGGAAAGAGGACGTCTCCTTGTGCCAGCGCTCCACAAATGCCCCCTGCATGCCGGTGCTGATGGTGGTGTACCCCGTCATGCAGAGCCCGCTAAGCCCTGAACCTCGCACATGGTCGTTAAACCACTCAGCTGCTGGTTTAAACAGACTGAAAATCTTCCGGGCGTGGTTCACCATTTTCAACGGCCCTCTCTCCTGTTACAAAAAAAACAAATAAGCGACATATATTAAATAAGCAACAAATAAACGGTTAAATTATAAAAAATGGTGACAAATAAACGGTTAAATTATAAAAATACCTCTCCCTCCCAGATACGCCGAGCGACGTGATCGTGGAAGTGAATCAGCACGGAAGTGTCAAAGGGCCCTCCCAGATAGCTGTCCTCCTGCTCATCCTCCTCCCCGGCTGGAGGGTCAACATCCGGTACCCCCTCCGGCTCGTGGTAAGGCACTGCCGCCACCTCCTCCTCTCGCTGGCGGGAAGAAGATACCTGAGCCAGCCGACTCCTAGATCCTGAAGAAGATGTACCCTCTCCCATATCCACGGGTACTCGCACACGTCGTCCTCGGCCCTGCCCCGTCCCTGTGTCGACGCCAGCTGCGCCGCCGCCCGCTCGCGTCTAGCCGACGCAGTCTGGGTTTCCCTACCCTGTCTGATGCGTGCTGGTTGGTTGCCTGACATGTTCCTGTAAACAATTGAATAAGATTAATATGGGAGACAAAATAGAAAACTAAAAAAATTGAACTTCTGATACAATTCGGAAGTTCATTTCCGAAACTGGGATGGAGGTGTTTTCGGAAATGAACTTCCGAAACACCCCTGCGAGGAAGTTTTCTGCAACTTCCATGGCAGACCCCTAAACCAAACATCAAACCTATGTCTACACATTCTAAACATCCTAAATATCAATATAAACCTAACCTAATACATTTTTTGCTATTTGTAAACACCTTAATATACATTTTAATCATAGATCTTAAAATCAAAATGCTTACCGATTGAATAGATTGGAGGACTTTTGAATGTAATAGAGCAAGTAGATGGAGCCTTAGAGGTAGCTTGGAACTGGTTTGCACAAAAATCTCTTGGGGTTGAGTTTGGAAGAAGATTGTAAATGATTAGGGGGAGGGGGCTGTTTGCTTAATCTGCAAAATGCGCAGTATTTCAGAAATAAACTTCCGAAATGTTGTTTTCGGAAATGAACTTCCGAAATAAGACAATTTTTTCAAAAAAAAAGGCGCTTTCGGAGATGCATCTCCGAAAACACCTTTTTCTTGCATTTCGGAAATGCATTTATGAGGTTAGGGGTAGTTTGGGTTTTTCACCAGAGGTGACCAAGAAGACATGGGGGTTGATAAAGAAATTTTCTTAAATTAATCAATATGGAGTCAAAATGACATGAAGAACTTTGATGCAAGAAGATTATAAGAATGAAATACCATACTGAAATAATTTTAATAAGCATTTAAGTTACCAGAAAAACAAACAACATAACTGATACACCTTAATATATTTGAGATGCACATCAATCCTAAAACTCCAACAAAAAGAAATGCAAATAATAAAACTTGTTAATCTACATATTTCTAAACGTGATGAAACAGAAAATAGATACCTAGTTGATCTTGTCCCGTTGCTTTCTTGGCGCCTGTAATTACTTCCCCCATCTTAGTTGTAATCACTCTCATCACTTACATTATTAAGCAATGCATCTGAATTTCTTTAAGAGACATTAATATCAAGGCTAGAGTAAAGGGTTCTCATTTGTTTCTGCCACACTTCTTCCATGGATTGCATCTTCGTCTCATACTCAGACCATATGCTCTCATATTGTTGGATACGTTGGTTAAGGACAATGTTGTTAATAACGGATCGCGGAAAATATCGGATAGCCAAAAACCCGATATGAGAAATATCGGATATCGTAACGGGAAAATAGCGGAAACCACAAAGGCGATTAAAATAAATAATTATATATAAAATAAAACATGAAAAACGTATAAAAGCTACTAACATAAACAATTATTTATGGTGATTGAGGCATTATGACTCCTATTATTCCAATATATAATCACACCAACTAATATTACCTCTTCACATTCACTTCTATTTTCGAGACTACTAAGGTTATGTTAATATCCATACAGCTCTCCACTTAATTATTACTTCACCTCTTCACATTTTCACTTGATTTCTTCACATTTGCACCTGATTACTGTGCTCCTCTTCACCTCTTCACAACCTACTTACTAATTATTACTGCCCACCTATTACTGTCCACCTCTTCACCTCTTCGTAGCCTACTTTTTCCTTCCACCTCTTCACATTCAATTATTTTTTAATATAACTTATTAAAAAAAACTGATCAGAAAAATATAAATTCTGATATGAAATTCAAAACCGGTATACCGGTATACAAAAAACAGCTGATATGCGGATCATCGCGAAATTGAAACGGGATATCGGATTTCGTAACGGATAGGCAAATTCTGATATGAAAAACCGGTATATCAGCGATATAACCGATATTTAACAACACTGGTTAAGGATGTCATTTTCCTCATCTTTCTCTCTCAGGGCAGCTTTAGCCTAAAGTACCTGATGCTGCAGCACAGCCAGAAAAGATGCGTTGACCAAAATCTCATCCAATTCTTTTGTCTATTTTGGAGTTCATGTTTGTTAGTATCACGAAGATGAAGCTTTTAAAAGAAGAATATAGCAATTTCCTATTGCATAAAAGAAAGGTTTAGATATTAGTTAATTTTTGAACTGGGTAAAACGAATAACTTTATGTCCCCATATTGCAAAAATCCAATATTCCCTGAACATCTTCTGACCAACCATCCAGTATTTTTCAAGTAACAACATATCATGGTGTCAAATGCGTATTGTATCTGATGCTCTTATTGTATGGCATCTGATGCTCTTATTGTATGGCATCTACAAAATATAAACTCTAACCTAATTGTATGACAATTGTAGCATCTTTAACAATCCAAACTTTGTTCCTTACAAACATTGCTTTCAAGGAGTTGTTGGTAAAGTTAGAACCATCAAAATCTTGTAGCTGATTTCTCCAGCAGTTGACCGGAAGAAGCACAAAGATCCCAATAACCCCAGCAAAAGTAAATATTTTCACACTGCATCCAAAAAATATAACTTATATAAGAACGCGATCTAAATAAGAGAAGTTTAAACAACTTAATTACCCCCTTTTAATGTTTTAAAAGGAGTGCATATTGAGACGGACCATGCACAAATTAGAAAACCATGAAAGCACACGATAATAGATTTACACGAACCAAGATACATGAAGCGATTTAACAAACCGGTTGATTGCTATATGTGGTAGCCAAAATACTTTACATTGCTGCAATTGTTGATTTAACTTCGCATTAAATGATACCAATTAATCATTAAAAAAAACATACCTTGCGTTCATGCTCTTCAGCAAAATACTCCTTATTAACACCACTCTTCGGAATTGCATCATTGGAACTGATATAAGCAACTGTTTGACAGGTAACCTGATCAGTGGTTTTTACACGTTTATTTACTGTTGATTTTAGTCATCTTTGCTTTATATTATCAAGTGTTTTCCTTCATTCTTCTACATTTTATGCTTTGGTTGTGTATTTTACTGTTTGCAGGCTCAAAGGAATAAATCGAGACAAATCAATGCGAAAAAGTACAAAAAGGGGAGTTTCGAAGGAAGTGAAAAATCAAGCGACATTAGGTCTGACACGACCACCCGTGTCACCTGAAATTGGCAGTGTTAGAATGAAGCGTGGCCAAGAAAATGCAAAAGAGATGAAATTCACGGGGCTGACACGGCTCGTGTTAGCAAGTGTGAGATCTAGAAATTTTCAGCATGTTTCTCATCGTGACAGGCGTGTAGTATTTTGATCATAACTGGAGCTTCGTAACTCGGAATGACGCGGTTCCGGTGGCAAAATTTTGCTAACGAAAAGGGCTACAACTTTCATGAAGAACGCAAATCCAAATTCTGAAGTTAAGGACCAACACGGCCCGTGTTACCTAACACGGCCACCCGTGTCAGCAGTGCTGAGTGTGATTTTGAAAAATTAAGTTCAGGAGGCCAACACGGCCACCCGTGTTGCCTGACACGGCCAGTGTTGGCTAAAACGCTGATTTTGCTGATTTTTGTGATTTTTTATTAAGTGTTGACCCAAGGGGCATTTTGGGTACTTCCAACCAACCTAAGTGAGTCTGCACTATTTAGAAGAGTTTTAACGATGAATTAGAGGACTTTTTGGCCAGGAGAAGACACGATTGAAGATTGGAGAAAACAAGGGTTTGGGAGAGAAGAAGGTTTTCATGAACGGAAGCGATTGAAGATCAACTTTCATCTCAATTCTTGTAATGTCTCTATTTTATATTTTGTTTTCTTTGAATAATATGAGTAACTAAACCCTAATGCTAGGGGGTGTCCCTGATTTGACTCTGTAATGATTTTGAATTCCTGAGTTCATCAATAGATTTGTTTTCTTATTTAATTTAATTGTACAAGGTTTTTATGCTTTCTTTGTCGGACCAACAAGATTGATTTACGGTTAACAACCAGCTGGACAGCGGTTGTTAAGGTTTTTGTACGATTAGACTATAGTAGATATCATCTAGGACTAGGGATACCCTATAGTTACCGGTTAACTCTTGATAATATAAAGGCTTGATTTCATCATAATTCTCTAAGGACTTAGGATTTAGGATGAATTTTCAAAGGTTTTCCCACTAAGGACTTAGGGGAAAACAATCTAAAGGGCGGTAATTAAAAGTTATGAACTTGTTGAAGAAATCAAAATTCAAGGTTATTACAAAGAAAATCATACACTTTACCCTAGCATGCTCTCATATTTGTTAAAACCACTTAGTCAATTTTCTGTCATTTTTATTTATTGTTAATTTATAATTGCAAATCAAAACTCCAAATATAGTTTTTGTTTAATTGAACCACTATTGAAACTCGATATTAACGTGCAGTCCTTGAGATCGACATTCGGGGAATTTCCCTATTATTACTACAGAGGCAAAATAGTACACTTGCTATTTTACCGATCAAGTTTTTGGCGCCGTTGCCGGGGACTGCCAAAATATAGAGTTTTAATTTTAGTTCAATTGAAATTTTGTTGCTCGTCAACTAAAATTTTGTTTCAGTTTTTGCTTATTTGAATTTGATTTTATTATAAAAAAGAAAAAAAAAAGTTTAATTATTTTTTCTTCATGAATTCTTCTATACTTTGCTACTAACAAATTGTTTGAGTTTTGTAGCTATGTATTGTTTTGATACATTGCCACCTGTATCTCCTGCATGTTGGTCGCCTGATTCGGGAGTCACTTTGGAAGAGGCGACTAAAATTTTTAAAGCATATAAGAAGGAGGTAAGAATCCTTATGAATGAATGTAAGGAAGCTAACTTTTATCCAAATAGGTTTATTTGGAGAAAGTTAGACTTGGAAGAAGAGTATGTGGAACCAGAAGAAAAATGCATAACATCAGATGAAGAGGATGCAGTAAGAATAGAAGAATTTGAGGTAAAAAAGAAATATGGGGAAAAAGAAATAAGGAAACTTGAAGATGATCTAGTTTTGGATGAAACCACAAATTTAACAATTTGTGAAGATGTGGTTATCCAACAAGAAAATCTTCAACAAAAGAGTATCCCCAAGAACTATTTTTACAACAAGGCAGATGAAAGACAAGAAATTGACAAAGTATTGGAAGACATTTATGCCTTGTTCTATAAAATCAAGCTAAAAAGGATTTGGCAGCAACATCATCAATACTTTAAGTTCATGGGATTGCTACCAAACAAAAGAAAGAAAAAAGATGATGTGTTCTTTGTGTCATATATGCCACCCTAACAAGGGGAATGGACCGTCGAGCCATGCGACGTTAAACGAAGCGCTTTGTGGGAGGCAACCCACGCTTTTAATAACGTAATTTCTTTTTGTGTTTATTTTGTTTTTCAGGAAATAAAAGGGGCATTTCGGGTGAAAGCTAGAAAGCGTCAGCTGAAGTGCAGTACCCTCTGTGAGTCACCCCTCTCGGGCTTGTTCTTAAACATTGCGGACAATGTTTAGTTCAAGTTTGGGGGAGGATTTACTCTTGCATTTTTCTTTTATGTTGTTATTATGATGTGTAAACCCATACATTGAATTCTTCCCAAATTTGACCGAAATTTTTATTGTTCATAAGAGCTTCTGATCTAAATAGCAATCGGGAATAGTATATAGAGATGAAGGGATGGTTGGTTGAGCGCAGGAAGTTCGGAATAATGTGACAGAAAGGGGGTTTGTTTGAACACCCTTGGTTCCCTAAAAAGTGAGACGAGTCTAACGTGTAGATTTGTACCATAGTGCTTGAATCTTGAGAAGTACTCCTTGAGTAGTATATTTTGACAGTCTGGCATAATTTAGATTCACATACATGTATGATTGGTTGAGAAACAAATAAAGTTGGCACCATATGATGAAAAGGCGGTAAAAGGCAACCGGCTCGCTAAGTTGGGTAACCCTCACCCGGTTATTCAGCCCAAAGGAGGTTGATCCCCAAACGTCGTCCAAATAAGGACAATATATAACTGCAAAGTTTGAAAATTTCATCGGTAAATAAAAGTAGCAAATGCTGCTCATTTGGTGCCGGAAAAAAAATGAATTCTTGACTAGTCTTGTGTATGTGATGATCATCATAAATTCCCATTGCCTTAATTTGATTGTCCTAATGAAAAAGGAGGAAAATCGGAAAGAGACTTAAGTACAAAGCATAGTTAGAGAGGTATCCTAAAGGGGAGCTCAGGGTTTAAATGTTCTTGCAGAAACTCTTCGCGTCATGTGAATGCCAGACTAACAGTCTCTTGATCAAAAGGAAGAGAAATCTCACGTATGAGTACCGGTATGCTGTGATGTTCATTTCCTCTTGTAATTGTCGCTTGAGGTCAAGCAACGGTTTAAGTTTGGGGGAGTTTGATCAGTGGTTTTTACACGTTTATTTACTGTTGATTTTAGTCATCTTTGCTTTATATTATCAAGTGTTTTACTTCATTCTTCTACATTTTATGCTTTGGTTGTGTATTTTACTGTTTGCAGGCTCAAAGGAATAAATCGAGACAAATCAATGCGAAAAAGTACAAAAAGGGGAGTTTCGAAGGAAGTGAAAAATCAAGCGACATTAGGTCTGACACGACCACCCGTGTCACCTGAAACTGGCAGTGTTAGAATGAAGCGTGGCCAAGAAAATGCAAAAGAGATGAAATTCACGGGGCTGACACGGCTCGTGTTAGCAAGTGTGAGATCTAGAAATTTTCAGCATGTTTCTCATCGTGACAGGCGTGTAGTATTTTGATCATAACTGGAGCTTCGTAACTCGGAATGACGCGGTTCCGGTGGCAAAATTTCGCTAACGAAAAGGGCTACAACTTTCATGAAGAACGCAAATCCAAATTCTGAAGTTAAGGACCAACACGGCCCGTGTTACCTAACACGGCCACCCGTGTCAGCAGTGCTGAGTGTGATTTTGAAAAATTAAGTTCAGGAGGCCAACACGGCCACCCGTGTTGCCTGACACGGCCAGTGTTGGCTAAAACGCTGATTTTGCTGATTTTTGTGATTTTTTATTAAGTGTTGACCCAAGGGGCATTTTGGGTACTTCCAACCAACCTAAGTGAGTCTGCACTATTTAGAAGAGTTTTAACGATGAATTAGAGGACTTTTTGGCCAGGAGAAGACACGATTGAAGATTGGAGAAAACAAGGGTTTGGGAGAGAAGAAGGTTTTCATGAACGGAAGCGATTGAAGATCAACTTTCATCTCAATTCTTGTAATGTCTCTATTTTATATTTTGTTTTCTTTGAATAATATGAGTAACTAAACCCTAATGCTAGGGGGTGTCCCTGATTTGACTCTGTAATGATTTTGAATTCCTGAGTTCATCAATAGATTTGTTTTCTTATTTAATTTAATTGTACAAGGTTTTTATGCTTTCTTTGTCGGACCAACAAGATTGATTTACGGTTAGCAACCAGCTGGACAGCGGTTGTTAAGGTTTTTGTACGATTAGACTATAGTAGATATCACCTAGGACTAGGGATACCCTATAGTTACCGGTTAACTCTTGATAATATAAAGGCTTGATTTCATCATAATTCTCTAAGGACTTAGGATTTAGGATGAATTTTCAAAGGTTTTCCCACTAAGGACTTAGGGGAAAACAATCTAAAGGGCGGTAATTAAAAGTTATGAACTTGTTGAAGAAATCAAAATTCAAGGTTATTACAGGGAAAATCATACACTTTACCCTAGCATGCTCTCATATTTGTTAAAACCACTTAGTCAATTTTCTGTCATTTTTATTTATTGTTAATTTATAATTGCAAATCAAAACTCCAAATATAGTTTTTGTTTAATTGAACCACTATTGAAACTCGATATTAACGTGCAGTCCTTGAGATCGACATTCGGGGAATTTCCCTATTATTACTACAGAGGCAAAATAGTACACTTGCTATTTTTCCGATCAAGTTTTTCCGATCATAACCTAAAAGTAAAACCAAGTAGGGTCTGCAGATTTTAACAAAATGTCTAATTAATCTAGTTACTACCAATACAAAAAATCAAAGTTCAAAATGTTAAGTGTTTAATAATTTTTCTGATAAACCAATTTATTGAAGATAATTATGGTTCAAACTTCAATAATTAATCTTCATATCTTCATAAAATAAAAAGATACTTTTTCTGGACTTATCCATAAAGCTGTATATCTTCATTATTTCATCACTTTCAAAATTATCCTTGCGTGAACAGGTCAACAACACAACTAACCCTGATACAATGAAGTATGAACATAAACATGTGGTAGTTTGTATCATCATCCTGCAGAATTTAAGTAGAAAAACAATTTCTCAGTTCGGATGAAAATAAATAAACCACCAACACAAAAATTGATGCATCGTGAACCCAGATCTTATTCTAAGCACATACAAACTTCCGAAATTCCCAATTGAAACCATGAAATCAAACACAATTTAAGAAAGGATAAAGCTAACATGTGCCCTTGGGGCACATGTTAAGAAATCTAAATATAGTAAATTTGTATTGAAAAACGTAATAAATACTTTAATTATAAACTTTTTATGAAAACAATGCACAATTTCTAAGTAAAAATTTCTACATTTAGCTCTTAACATGTGCTCTTAGGGCACATGTTAGCATGACCCTTTAAGAAATCAAACACATAAGTATACAAAAATTCCTACCTCAAACCAGAACCGTTGTAATAAACGACAACACATGAAACCCAAAAAAGGTAGTTGTGTGCAAAGCATCTTTTATGAAAGAAACCAATTTCCATAAACCCTAACTATACGGAACCCTAACCATACAAAAATCCATACCTCAAACAATAACCCTTGCGAAAAACGGCAGAAGATGAAACCCTAAATCTGAAGTTAAACCCAATAACAACAAACATACCTCTTTCTCAAAGGGTCTTGCCATGGCAAAGTTGAGAGGAGAAGAAATTTGGAAGAGAAGTATGATGCTGCAACGTTATGGAGAGAGAAGGAGAAGTCTAAAACAAATGAGACGGATGAAACGTTTGTGTGGAAATAACAAGAGAGGTGGTGTGTTTGAAGCTTCATGTCTGCAGAAGAGCATGCTTTTGTCAAAAGTAATTAGGGTTTTCTAAAATTTGGGGAAAAGAAGAAAAAGTGGTGGGAGAAATCATTACCCAAACATTTGAAAAGAAACGTGAATAGCTGGTAAAAAAAAAGTGCTTTTTAAAAATAGAGTAGTGCTATTTAGTACAAATAAATTTGAAGAAGAAATGCAAGAATGAATATGTGTCACTATTTTAGTGGAGAATTTTAAATTAATTTTATATTTAATTTTCTTTTTAATAGAGATCATGGGGTTGTGGTGATAATGGATGGTTGGGATTTATTCTTGCATTTCTTGTTTTTCTATTTTCTTACTAATAAGCATTTTCCTTAAAAATATGCTACTAAATTATATTGTTATGTTCTCAATAACTCAAATTGATTTGAATAAATAAGTAAAAAATATTTTGTACCTCATAATATTAATTTAGACTAAAATAATAAAAGGATATTTGTGGGATATCCAGCACAGTAAAAATTTTTATATTATAGATATCGGAATACTAACACTTTTCTTTAATTTTGACCACTTTATCGAGCATAAACAAAAAGTATGCATGTAAGAAAAAGATTTAAATCTCTTGAGTCTTGAGGGAGTATGATTGGAGATATTAGTGTTAGAGTGTCATTAATTTTTAGCATGTGGCAGTTGCTTTGCGTACATACAAGGGCACACAAACTAGTGGTCGATGACTGTGTTTTGTTACCTGGTCAAATGACTCATGTTCATTCAACATAACACATGTAGTACTAGTGATTGTGAAGTCAAGCCGACACAGTTTTTCATTCTCTAGAAAAATTGATTAAAAGTTCAAAAGAGGATGATGATTGATACATAACAATGGTCTTCTTGAATACGACAGCCGGAACACGGCATTGTTAACTGATAATCAGTGTGTGTAAGCCACATTTTGAGTTTAAAGGTTTGTTATCGTATCGAGTTTCAGAATTCATTTTTCATCTTGAGTTATAGTAGACCTTTTATAGATGACATAAATCTAATTTTGTTTCGTGATGCTTATTCCGTTGTTGGAATACTTACAAGATTTTATAGAGTCGTGATTTCAGTAAAAACTGCTTAAATATAGGATAAGTTTTAACTAAATATTCTTAAATTTAGTTGGCTAGGGATACTTTCAACCAATTAAATATTATAATTTATTATCATGTCACATTTTTATTTTATTTTATTTTATTTTAAATTTAATTAAATTTTTAATACAATTTACATCGAAGATATCGGTACTCAACTTAATTAACTTTATTAGTACTAAAGAATATTTATCCAAATTTTATATTAAAATATTTTATAAAATTTTGTACTTTAATATTCTGTTAAAAAATATTTTTCTGATCTTATTTATAAAAAAAAATTATTTTTAGAGTTTAAAGGTAGTGCACTGACAGTGTAAACAAACTTTACACATACATCCAATCAAAATGCTTACACTTGCCATGTCATATTAATATTTTTTTTAATTAAAATTATGCTTTAATTGGATACATGGTTGTGATTGGTTGACAGTGTAAAAATATTTTACACTGTCAGTGCATATCCCTTTTTCTCTTATTTTTATATTTAATTGAATAATTAATATATTTAATCTATATACTTTCTAAATATATTAATTATTCAATAAATAAATAAAAATTATAAAGAAATTAGAGATAGAGTAGTTCATTTATATCTATCAAATAATTGCAAAATTTTATCAAAATAATTTTTACTATATATAATGTATAATATTTTAAATTAAAATCTATTTATTATTATAAATAATTAATTAAATGATTATTACACGCTATTATCTCTTAACCTATTCTACCACTTCATCACCAACAGACAACGAATGTATTTTAGAGCTATTGGAGCCCATATTAGATGTTAGGAATTTTAAAGAAGGGACTTAAACAATGAATCTATAATAAAAGATGAGATGGGAAAATAAAATTTAAATTTTGAGAATGAAAAATAATACTCCATCCGTTTTATAATAAGTGTCTTATTTGAATTTTATGCGGTTTTTAAGAAAATGATTAGATGTGTTAATTTTAATGACAAAATTAATATCATTTACTAAAATACTCTTATTTATTATAGGTAGTGGAGTAATTGAAAAACGTGAAAGTTAATAAATCGGAATATAGTAGTGGAAAAAATAATAAATGTTGTATTGGTATTTTAAAGAGACATTTATTTTGAAACATAAAAAAATATAAATGAGACACTTATTATGAAACGGAGAGAGTAATAACTTACGTATGTTATGTTCAAATATGTAATAAAATTATAACTTAATTAGAAAATGAGTTAAAAGAAAAACATATTAAGAAATTCACACACACAACTCAATATCTTCATTGTGCCTTCAAGGTGTTTGATATTTTTCTCCAAAGACATTTGGATGATGATAATAGGTTTTGGAGTAAAAATCTAAGGGTGACTTACAACCAGTTTCTCTCTTCCTTCCAACAAATGCTTCTTTTAGAGTTGGTGGAGTTTTTCAAGTCAGAGAACCGGTATAATCGAACTGTGTGTGATAAAGTTAAAGAAATAATTCGTAATTGGATAGATTCAAAGACTGTGGTTCCCAAACTCTTTTATCTTTTATGGAAGATTGCTTCTTGGTTGCTGGGATTAAGGGATTGGTTTGTTACTACTCTTGTGGATTATAATCTCTCAAAGTTTATTGTTATCCAACTCTTAGTAGAATTAGCTATTAGTGTTGTTGTTAGGTTGATGATAGAAAATATTCCGACTCAATGTTTGTCATTAAGCTTGTACTCCTTTTGATTTTTCACCGTTGAGTTAAAATTTGTGGACAAATTATCCACCTAGTTAAAACCTATTTAGATGTGATTTTTTATTTACTTCATTCAAAACGGGAGAGATAAAAATAAAGTATCTAGTTTAGATCTATCTTAAAAAAATCCACAAAAAATGTAGTGTATTCGAGTCTAAAAATTCAGTTTGTCCAAAAAAAAATGTGTGTCCAAAAAAAAAAGTGTGGAGCGGGTATTCATCTTTTTAGACTAAACATATAAAAATTTATTTTAATGACTACGTTTGTAAAAAAAAAAAAAAAACAAAACAGAACAAACACGTTAGAAATTTTAAACCTATATCTAAATTCACACTGAAAAAAATATAGACAAAAGAATTTGCATGTGCATCCGTTGTCACTCCTCAATTTTTTAAGATTCAGTATTGAGATTCAGTATTGATTAGCCACAATTTAATCATTAAAATAAATTAAGACCTTATTTAATCACTATTTATCGATGAGACTCTATGAGATAACCTACCAATATCTTTCGAGTATTGTCTAAATCTCAATAAATAATTTTAACCAAAATCTTTAAAAAGAACATTAATGAAAAAGCATATTTGAAAAGACATCATTAAATAAGTTAGTTAAAATATCTCAATATTTGATGAACTACTTTATTCGTTAATATATGAAGCAAACCCTCACTTTTGCAGTTATTATTATT
This sequence comes from Vicia villosa, assembly GCF_029867415.1. Taxonomy (NCBI): domain Eukaryota; kingdom Viridiplantae; phylum Streptophyta; class Magnoliopsida; order Fabales; family Fabaceae; genus Vicia; species Vicia villosa. The sequence continues at coordinate 138,239,946 of NC_081181.1, read as the reverse complement.
ATAAAGAGAAAGCAGAGTTAGTTGAGTCACTTTCCTTCAACCCAAGCGTCGGTGAGACATCAAAACACATTACACTTTACATCATCTTCCTTCATCTCTCTTCTTCCTTCACCCTTCTCTTCAACCTTCCATGCATAACCATTAACCACAACAACAACCTTCATCTTCATTCTCTTCAGGTCAGAATCCAAATCCACTCTTCAAATATAATGCTGAAAACTCCATGAATATTTCTTCCTTAATGCAATTTATTTTGTTGAGCTAAATATTTTTCTTATTTTGTAGTAAATAATTAATCTAGCAAATTCTTCATGCAGAATCAGTTTTATTTTAAAGCTTTATTTTAGTAATGGATCAAAAACAGTGGAATTGGGGGAAAAAGTCAAGAGAGAAGTCAATTTTGGAAACCGACAAAACAAATCTTACTCCAAAAGAAAATCATGAGGTAGGTGATTTTAACCTATTCTAAATTCTGAATTAATTAGTTTTTAATTATAAAAATGGTTCAAATAAAATCATTCTAATTATGTGTTAGAGATCTGGATTGTAAATGCAACTAATTGTTATTTTTTTAATTTTTTTTTCTTTCTGTTTTAGGTGTTGGAACTTTTGGATGATAGAGAAAAATTGGAGAAAGAGTTGAAAAGATTGAATGATAAACTTGTTTTAGCACTTTCTGAATGTAATACTAAAGATGAGCATATGAAGAAACAAACAAAAATTGTTCAAGAAGCAGTGTCAGGTAATGTCCGACGCATTCGTTTTTGTGAGATGTAAATCACAATAGTATTATCGAGTTTAGTTTTCATGCATTGTCAGTGTATAAAGTTTTATAGTATCGGCAGATCACACGTCTGTAGTGATCTGACGTTTATGATTGATTGACAATATCAGTGTAAGAAATGTTTACACCGACGGTGTATATGAATTAAAGTCAATTACGCGTAGTTTTTTAAGAGTAGTTATATTATATCGGTCTTTTATGAAAGTTTCTTTTGAAGGATGGGAGAAGGCGGAAGCTGAGATGTTATCGATGAAGGAACATCTTGAGGAATCGATACACCAGGAATTACTTTATGAAGAAAGAGTGGCGAATTTGGATTGTGCTCTTAAGGAATGTATGCAGCAGTTAAATTTTGTTAGAGATGAACAGGAGCGAAGGATCTATGATGCTTTGATGAAGGCTTCGGTAGAATTTGATCAATCTCGCGTTTTTTTAGAGAAGGAGCTATCAGAGACGAGTAAAAGGCTTGCAAAAACTGTGATTGAAAATTCTTATCTTAATAAATCTATTATTGTGAAAGATAATTTGATTGAAGATATGGAAAGACAGTTGACTGAAGCTGAGACGGATCGTGATGCGTTGATGGTTCGATTGGAATCTATTGAAAAAGATAATGCTTCTCTAAAGTATGAGACTCGGTTGCTTCAAAAGGAACTTGATACTCTAAATGAATTCCAATTTTCGCGAACAGCTTCTAAACTGTTGCAACTTGAGTCAGAAATACATTCTAAAGGTCAAGTAGCATTGGAGCAGCCTAGAAGTAATCTTGCATTGCAAGAATTATCTCCGGCATCGATGTCTGAGATTGGAAACGATGACAATGTCAGCTACGCAGAATCCTCAGCTTCTGCGTTGATTTCAGAATTGGAGCACTTTAAGAGTCAAAAACCGGAGTCATTGTCCTGCAAAAGTTTTGGACCTTCGGATATAAACCTTATGGGTGATTTCATTGAAATGGAAAAATTAGCGGTGGTCTCGGTTGAAAAGTTAGAAGATCAAAGTACATTTGATTCAGGCAAAGATTCTTGTCGATTTGATGCGCCTAATGCTGAGACTCAATCAATAAAGAGAATTAGGACACAATTGCAGAGAGATCTGAATAAATCAATAGGCAAAATGATTGAGCTTATTGACGGGATCAACGTGCCTGCTGACGATAATAATAATCATGTAGCGTCGAGCGGCTACATGGTCCGTCTTTTTCAGTGGAAAACATCTGATCTCAATGATGTCTTACAGAAATTTGTCAATGCGTGTTACAGTTTACTGAACGGTAAGGCTGATCATGAAAATTTTGGCATAGAAGTAACTACAGCCTTGGAATGGATTATCAATCATTGCTTTTCTATTCATGATGTTTCAAGTATGAAGGATGAAGTTAAAAAACAATTTGATTGGGATGAGATAGAGAGTGAAAGTGAAGCAAAAAAGTTGCAAACAGATACGAGTCGATTTCAGGAATTAGAGAAAACTATTGCCAGCTTGAGATTGGAGTTAAAAACCTTAGAGGAGTCCAATAAAAGACTTGAAGATCAAATACAAAACGAAAGATCCTTAAATAGAGATCATGACTCTCAGCTTACAGAAACCGAATTAAATGAGGCTTATCACAAGATTTTGGAATTAGAAGTGGAGCTGGAAAGCAAGAATCACTATTGTGAAGAATTAGACACAAAATTTGTTGAACTTCAGCTTCAGCTTGAAAGGTACCAATTAGTCTAATCCTTCAATATATTCTATAACTATGTTCAAGACATTAATATGATTTTGAAGCAATAAAGCACGGACACACCGGAAACATGACACTGACACGGCCACGCCTTTTTTTAGAGGTGTCGGTGCTACATTGTTTTGAATCATTTAGCTCTTATTTTTTTATTTAAATATTGTCATACTCAAGTACCAATTTTTTTTATCTTCTCAGCATGAAAAAGACGCACTCGAATGATTACGGTAATCAGAAAAATGACCCGCTGCGAACTGTAAGTTCATCTGTTTTATTCCCTTACTAGGAAATTTGAACTCTGTTGCAACATTGTTTTGAGGTTTGCTTACAAATCCTGCAGGAATGGGAGATAACAGCAGCTTCAGAGAAGTTAGCAGAGTGTCAAGAAACCATCCTTATCCTTGAGAAGCAGTTGAAGGCATTGGCTGCGAAAAAGGATATGTCCCTGTTTGACAACATTATTGCGGCTCATCGTCGTCCTATAATCACAAATACATCCAGTGTTAGTCTTTCCTGTAAAGACGCGAAGATGAAAAACCGGCCGTCTCTTTTGGATCAGATGCTTGCTGATGATGATGCAAAAACCAAGGTTTGTAAAGCAAATGAAAAAGGCTTTAAGCAACCGCTCGAAAAGATTGTAGTTTTGACAGGAGTTAGAGGTAACGATGACAGTGTTAATGTCAATTCGAGATTGGCCATTTTACCTGCAAAGAAATCTGGACGACGAAGCTTCTGGAAAAGGATGTTAGGGACAAGAAGAAAGCCGAAAAGAAAACAAGTGTTTCAGTTTAACAAGTGAAGTGAAGATTGAATGTAGTTGAGTACTCTCTGTGAGGGGAAAAACACTTGAATTGTATCTAACATTGTGTGATTTGATCAGGATTCTTGTACATATGGCTGAAAATTCATGTTATTAATAATGGAATGCATGCAATGCAACACTGTTGTTTTGACATATATACTTCTGATTTGAGGAGCAAATGAAAGTGCAAGTAGCATTATGTAGACCCTTTATTTAAGGTTATTTCCTAAGATAATTTGTCTGATAATCACAAATAAGAACTTAAAATTATCTATTAATGAATCAACATCCTATTCCTTTGCCATACTTGATCCACCCTTCTCTCCAACAAAAAACTTATTGACTACAAATAGATTATCAAACTCAAGTTTGTAGCCAATGACACTATAAAAAATACAAGGGCATGTGTTGTCGCCAAAGAGTTCAACCAAATACATTGAATAGACTACCACGAAACATTCAATCTAATGATCATGATGACCACCATTATAAGTTTCTTCTATCTATAATACTTTTCAAAATTGGTATTTACACCAACTTAACTTATAGATTATTTTTCTTCATAAAGACTTGGATGAAGAAATTCACATAAGAAATGTCGTCTCCATCTGTTGCCAAGTTGTAATGCTCCCAGCAGGTAAAGAGTAGAACCACTCTTCAGCATCTTCTGAAAGGGTAAAGGGAAACATTACCAACTTTTTCGCTTCCTCAGAGTGTCCTTCAATTTTTAACGACGTGGTCATCGTGAGAAATCTCTGTAAATGCTTATTTGCATCTTCATTGATTTTTCCGGAAAAATGTCTCTTTTCGAGTTGCTGGATCGTTGAAGGGTGCAACTGAAAATGAGCAACATTGACCGGTTGATTTACTATTGTCAAACGTCCAGTTGGAGCATTTGATCCTCCATAGTCACCGAGAAGTCTCTCCACTGGAGGTGGATCTGCAGCCATGGTTTCAGACTCGGTGTCTGAATGTTCAGAATGAACCAAAATTACTTCCTCTTCTTCAGATTCAGAAACTGTCAGTGTTGCTTTTTGATGTTTCTGGTCTTTCTTGTCTTGCTTTTTGAAGTTAGCTCGCAACGATCGTTCTGGCTCTGCGTCAAAAAGAAATTCTGCTGAGGCCTTACCTCGCATACAAAGATTAGACAATTACTAGTAGAGAGCAAATAAAATAACAGAAAATAAAAATTTTAGTTGCAGAGCAACAAAAATCCAATTGAATTATTATTAAACTTATATTTTGGCAGTCCCCGGCAACGGCGCCAAAAACTTGATCGGAAAATTAGCAAGTGTACTATTTTTCACCGATGTAGTTTTAAATAGGGGTTGATACCCAGTATCGAACTCGCGGACTGCGTAGGAAATACAAGTTTTACAATTATTCGATTGAACAAAATATCATGGGGTGTGGTTTTGGTTGGTTTGATTAAGTAAAAAAAAACGATATTTAAAAGAAGTAATAAGTAACAGTTGAATTGACACAAATATGAGAAAATATGCTAAGGTAGATGTATGAACCGCCTTGTAATTCACGTAACCGCTATTTTACGAAAAAGTCGTCAATATGATTTAGTATCAATTCTTAATATTAATTTTCCCTAATTCCTTAGCGGAAAATCTATTTGGCAAATAAAATTTAGTTTTAATTCCTTAACAACTAAACTTTTTTACCAAGAACCTTGTGAAAATAACCTAGAATAGATGATCAATACCGTCAAATCCTTATTCCTAAGCAATTTACCGGTAACGTTATTATTCAAAAAGCGTTAAGGTGGTTTTTTCGACCTAACCTTAACCGTAAATCAACATAATATTTTCCAATAGAATGAAGCATGAGACACTTTGAAAATAAACTAAATTCATAGAAACTTCAAATTCGTAAAGCAACGGTACTTAATTCACTACATAAAAGCGATTCAGGGACATCCCCTTAACATAAATAGGTTTAGCTACTCATAGTAATGAAGAAAAGAACAAAGATAATAGTAAACATTACAAGAGATGAGGATTGCTTCAATCTTCAATTGCTTCCGCTCTTGAAGATCTCCCTTTTCCAAACCCTTGATTGCACTTCTCTCCTTCGTAGAAATCTCCAATATGATCTAAGATGATCTAAAAACTCCCAAACTAGGACTAAGTAGTGTTAGGTTACATTCCATTCATGTAAAAAGTCGAAAACGCCCTTAATGAGACTTGGACTAATGAAACAGCTTAAAAATTCAATTTCTGGCCGCAACAGCTGACATGGCCGTGTCCCACGACACTGGCGCCCGTGTCAGCCACTGGTTTCTCCTCAAACAGCTTTTTTTTCATGCATCAGCTGACACGGCCGTGTCCCACGACACTGGCGCCCGTGTCAGCCACTGGTTGCTCCCAACAGCTTTTTTTCTTCTTTTTCAGCTGACATGGCCATGTCCCACGACACTGGCGCCCGCGTCAGCTACTTTCTTTGTCTTTTTGGCTTCGTTTTCTTCTGTTCTCGTCCCATTTTTTTGGCGATTCTTTCTTACACCTGAAATAACCAATAACTAACAACAAAGTGATCAAAAATAAATATTCTACTAAAAGTTATCACTAACTATTAGATTAACAAAACATGAAATAACAACTTAAAACAACGAACAAACCCTTCACAGTGTTACCGAAATGACCGATTTTTACCAAATAATTTGCGGAGTAGAAGTGAAATTGGTGACCGATCAATGGCCCAAACTCACGTGCCACAAATTTGTCTTCGACACAGGTTTCATGGAGGAAAAATTTTCCGATTCACTTACAACCTCGGCCTCAAGGGTATACAAGCCTTGTTTCTTCACGCCTCTCAAGACTTCATTCGACCTCTTCATGACTTTCAAGATACCTTGGTCTCCTTTGAAATCATATCCTTTCTTGTCGAATTCACCAAGAGAAATCAAATTTCTCTTCAGATCAGGTACAAGTATGACATAAGTCAATAACCTTATTGACTCTTCATGGATCTTGAATCTCACAGATCCAATACCTGCAATCTTGTAGGCTTTTTTTGTTTCCTAGAAGCACTTATCTACCATCTCTATCACATAATTCCTCAAATACATTTTTGTTTGGAGTCATGTGCAAAGTACATCCTGAATTCATAATTCACTCCTTATTTGAGTCGCTGCTTGAAACCACAAGAACAAAATATGCTTCAAAATCATATTGCATGTTAAGTGTCAAGAGTAGTTTAGTTTTCATGTAAAAATGTGACACTTTTAAGCCTTTTCCTTTGCTTTTGAGTAAAATAGCTTATGTATATATTAGGTATTTTTAATGTGTTTGCAAGTATTTTAGTGTGTTATGATCATAAAAGTGCAGCAAAAGTCGGGAGAGAAAGCCGAAGAATCGAAGATTTGTTCGACGCTTAAGTTGTAGGCACATGATTGTACTCACTCAGCGAAAACTTGTGGGCGCTCGTTCGCTCAGTGAAGAGAAGGTACGGCCCGACGAAAGAAGGCAGTGGCAACTAGGGGTGTTTCATCTGTAACTGCGCCCGGCGAGGCATAGGCGACTGGAGCAAATATTTTCCCAAGTCCCTAGACTGGTTCGCCCGGCGGAGCTATTGGCTCGTCGGGCGGAAGAAGATATTTTCTTCTTATTCTTTATCTATGTTGCTGGTACATGGTTGGTTAAGAGGCTTTCGTCCGACAAAGCTTTTGAGCCGCCCGACAAATCTGGGCGTGCAGAACATGCTATGTAGGAACTTTCTTAGATATTTTGGGACTTTGCTGTTATATTTGCCTCCGTGATTATACATGCGTTCAGGGCACACCTTTCTAGTATGACTCTCCTTCTTACACTGATCACACATAATTGCAGGAGTATCACCAACATAATATTTGTGCTGAACTTTGTAACATCCGTAATTTTTCTTAATTTAATTTAATTGGGATTTAAATTATTTTATTGGAATTATTTGGCATTTACTCTAAAAATTATGGAAAATAATAGAGTTGGGCCGAGGTAGAGTTAGTAAAAGGAGGGGTGTTAGTCACAAGGCCTTTTTACTAAATTATATTATTTTCATAAAAGAAGGAAAAGAAGGAAATTAGAGAAGGAACGTGAAAAGAGCAGAAGAGGAGAAGAGAGGAAGAACGTGAAAGTGCAGAAGCAGAGAAAGGGGAAGAGTTCAAGAATTGGCTAAGGTAAGGGGGGACTTATCTGATTATCATCTATTATCGGGTTAGGAGTTGATAATACTGAATAGAGGTAGAATTCGTATTAATTGAGTCATATGATAGGTTTAGGGATTGGGTTAATTTGTGTGACTTTTAATCCTTTATTGAAATCCATGATGTGTATGATGTTATGATTTCAATTGATGCTTGAATTGTGTTTACTACTGTGCAAATTGTGTTGTATGTGTGATACATTTTCTGAAATTCGTGCTGATGTGATTCTGAGGGCATTTGGGATGCGTAGAATGCTGTTTTCTACAGGTTGGGGTTTCTGAAATCGCCGGTTCGCGCCGCGTGCATAGGGTTGGCGCCGCGAACAGGTGGACAGAATGCCATGATGTTGTGATACGCACAGGTCGCGCCACGTACCTATGTTGGCGCCGCGAAGGCGTAACTTTTTCCTCGTTTTGCGTTGTGTGCAGATGTTTGCGTCGCGAATAGCTTGGCAGAGAGCCAAGGATTTTTGGAACGCTCAGTTCGCGCCGCGAACTAAGCTGGCGCCGCGTGCTGTTTATGTTTGGGACTTTTTTTTAAGTTTAACGATGCATAACTTTTTAACTGTTGGTCCGTTTGATGTGCCGCTTCGAGCTAAATGAACCTTATAGAATAATCTATATGATGATGATTGATTGATTTTAGAATGATGAAAATACATGTATGCTAATTCTTATTGAGGATGATTATTGGTGCAAAAATACGTGTATGTTTTCTATATGATGATGATAGAATTGTGATTGAATGATGTTAATATATATGAACATACTTGATGATGATGATGATGATGATGGTATAAGTATGTTGTATATGTTGCATTCATTCATGTTCATTGATGATACTGTATCCATAAGGGTGTGTTGGATCAGTGAAGGGCATGATTCCTATTGTGTGGAATCTGTGCTGGCAGGGCCGTATCTTGATGATGTTGGATCGGTCATGGGTTATTCCCATTGGACGATGTTGGTACCACATGCATAGTGTCAGTTCATACATATGCATAATTTATAACATGATTGGATGTATTCCAGTGTTGTAAATATTGATGATGTGTTGATTGTTGTTTCACTTGTTTTGAATGTTTGTTTATGAAACAATTGGGTGAATGATGCAACTGTGATGTGTTATTGCTTTATAACCTTATAACATTTGTTAATTATGATGAGACTCACCCTTACATGTTGTCATTTTCAGATTGAGGATAGCGGCTGTTCGACTCGATGAGGATTAGCTCATGAGTCAGTGTTTTAGTTAGCGTCAGGTGTCATGCCCTGGTAGTTGTAACACTGGGGACGCGATTGTTTAGAGTTTATGATTTTGACTCTAGTTATGTTTTTATGTTTAAAAGGATAAGTTTTAAAGATGTTAAACTTAGTTCGTTTGATTTAATATCCGCTGTGTTAACATGAAACGTTTGATTTAAGATGATTACCTCAGTGAATGCATGATATGACTGAATGGTGTTTATGTTTTTATGAATTGTGACACCCTTATTTCATGTACTCTGATTATTTATTTAAATTGCCGCGGGGTTAGTAAGGGGTGTTACAACAGTGGTATCAGAGCATAGTCGGTCGTTATTGTTAGAACAAGATTTGTTCTGATCAATTATCTTAGTTTTGATGATAACAATAATATGAATTTTGCTTAAGATTATATGGTACTCTAATCCAATGCAATTTCCCTTTCAGGAAATATATAAAGAGTACGCATAATTCAGCGCTCAGAAGCTTTGTCTCAAAGGGTTCAGCATGCAACATCAGAACATGGTCTGGCAAGACATCAGAAGATGGTCGAAGCAGAATCAGAACATGGGTCTATGGAAGCATCAGAAGAACTAGAGAACAGAAGCACTGAAGTTCTGATGGTATCACGCTCAGAAGCACTTCAAGGTCAGAAGATCAGAAGATGCTATGCACCAAGCTGTTTGACTCTGATGATATTCAAACGTTGTATTCACAAACATCAGATCAGAAGAAAGTACAAGTGGCAAGCTACGCTGACTGACAAAAGGAACGTTAAAAGCTACTAAAGGCTACGTCAGTAGACACAGCGTGAACAAGGCTCGAGGTAGTTGACAAAAGCGTATAACATTAAATGCGATGCTGTACGGAACACGCAAAGCATTAAATGCACTCAACGGTCATCTTCTCCAATGCCTATAAATATGAAGTTCTGATGAGAAGCAAGGTTAACGATTCTGCACCAAAACAACTCATATCAAACTTGCTGAAACGCTGTTCAAATCTAAACTCAGAATCTTCATCTTCATCAAAGCTCACTACATTGCTGTTGTAATATTTTAGTGAGATTAAGCTTAAACGATTAAGAGAAATATCACAGTTGTGATTATCGCTTTTAAGAAGCATTTGTAATACTCTTAGATTGATTATATTAAGTTGTAAGGAACTAGAGTGATCGTGTGGATCAGAATACTCTAGGAAGTCTTAGGAGTGAACTAAGCAGATTGTAACTAGAGTGATCGTGTGGATCAGTATACTCTAGAAAAGTCTTAGAGGGTATCTAAGCAGTTGTTCCTGGAGTGATCAGTGTGTGATCAGTAGACTCTGGAAGACTTAGTTGCTGACTAAGTGGAGAACCATTGTAATCCGTGCGATTAGTGGATTAAATCCTCAGTTGAGGTAAATCATCTCTGCGGGGGTGGACTGGAGTAGTTTAGTTAACAACGAACCAGGATAAAAATAACTGTGCAATTTATTTTTATCTGTCAAGTTTTTAAAGCTACACTTATTCAAACCCCCCCTTTCTAAGTGTTTTTCTATCCTTCAGTTATGACCAGAGTCTTAGTGTTAATTTTGTTTTTCCTGTGTATGCGACTAGTAAGAGTTAACTATCGATACTTATGTTCTGATTAAATTGGTTGTGATTTAAGCAGAACAATGGCTGGAAGAGGAGGAAGAAACGATGATGCTATTGTTGAGGCTCTGGGCATGATTGCTGGTGTGTTGGGAGGAAATGCCAATGGAGATGCGATTGGTGCTGATAGACAACTGAACAGTTTTCAGAGGAACAATCCTCCATTGTTCAAGGGCACGCATGACCCTGAAGGTGCTCAGAAGTGGCTTAAGGAGATCGAGAGAATCTTCAGGGTCATTGATTGTGCTGAAGATCTGAAGGTGAGATATGGTACTCACATGTTGTCTGAAGAAGCTGACGACTGGTGGATGGCCACCAGGACTGAACTGGAAGCTGATGGTGTGGCTATTTCTTGGGCTGTGTTCAAGAGAGAATTTTTGAGAAGGTACTTTCCTGAAGACGTAAGAGGTCGAAAGGAAATTGAATTTCTGGAACTAGTTCAAGGTAGCATGACAGTACCAGAGTATGCTTCGAAGTTCGTTGAGTTGGCAAATTACTACGTCTACTACAACAATGATGAAGCTAGTGAATTCTCGAAATGCGTCAAGTTCGAGAACGGTCTCCGTGATGAGATTAAGCAGGGTATCAGATATCAGAGGATCCGAAGATTTGTAGACTTGGTGGACTGTAGTAAGATCTTCGAAGAAGATAATCTCAAGCTGAAATCATCTCACTCTCGCGAGTTAGTTGATAGAAAAGGGAAGAAGCCTATGGATAAGGGTAAGCCATATGGTAGAGGTAATCCAAAGACTGGTGGTTGGAAGAAGCCTAGTGGGGGAGACTCCAGTTCTTTTGTCAGGTGCTATAACTGTGGTGAGGTCGGGCACCGTAGGAATGAGTGTAAGCTGAACCAGAAGAAGTGCTTCAAGTGTGAGGAAGTGGGTCATGTTGCGGCTGATTGTAAGAAGAAGATTGTAACTTGTTACAATTATGGTGAAGAGGGTCACATTAGCCCACAGTGTCCTAAACCAAAGAAGAACCAAGCTGGAGGAAAGGTTTTCGCTTTGTCTGGATCAGAGACCACTCCGGAGGACAGACTAATTAAAGGTACGTGTTTTATTCATGGCACACCTTTAGTTGCGATTATTGATACTGGAGCAACTCACTCTTTTATTTCTTTGGATTGTGCTAAGAGGTTGAATTTGAAAATATCTGAAATAAATGGAAGTATGGTTATTGATACTCCGGCGTCGGGTTCAGTAACTACTTCGTCTGCATGCTTGAATTGTCCGGTTGACATTTTTGGTAGAGAATTCGGGATGGACTTAGTGTGTCTTCCATTGAAACAACTCGATGTGATCCTGGGGATGAACTGGTTAGAATTTAACCGTGTTCAGATCAACTGTTTTTCGAAGACAGTAATCTTTCTTGAAGGAGTTAATTCAGATGATCTAGAGATGACAGCTAGACAGGTGGATGAAGCTATCAAGAATGGTGCAACGGTGTTTATGTTATTTGCATTGACAAATTCGAAGGAAAGGGTAGTAAGTGGCGAACTACCAGTGGTATGTGATTTTCCAGAAGTTTTTTCGGAAGAAGTGAATGAATTACCACCAGAAAGAGAAGTAGAGTTTTCCATTGAATTGATTCCGGGAACTAGCCCAGTATCGATGGCACCGTATCGTATGTCGCCGTCTGAGTTGGCTGAATTGAAGAAGCAGTTAGAAGAATTACTTGAGAAGAAGTTCATTCGGCCTAGTGTTTCTCCGTGGGGTGCACCAGTGTTGCTAGTGAAGAAGAAAGAGGGTTCAATGAGGTTGCGTGTGGATTACAGACAATTGAACAAGGTTACTATCAAGAATCAGTATCCATTTCCGAGGATTGATGATTTGATGGATCCGCTGGTTGGAGCATGTGTATTTAGTAAGATTGATTTGAGGTCTGGGTATCACCAGATTCGTGTGAAAGACGATGATATTCAGAAGACTGCTTTCAGAACAAGGTATGGGCATTATGAGTATTCGGTAATGCCGTTCGGGGTTACTAATGCACCTGTTGATGATGATGATGATGGTATAAGTATGTTTTATATGTTGCATTCATTCATGTTCATTGATGATACTGTATCCATAAGGGTGTGTTGGATCAGTGAAGGGCATGATTCCCATTGTGTGGAATCTGTGCTGGCAGGGCCGTATCTTGATGATGTTGGATCGGTCATGGGTTATTCCCATTGGATGATGTTGGTACCACATGCATAGTGTCAGTTCATACATATTCATAATTTATAACATGATTGGATGTATTCCAGTGTTGTAAATGTTGATGATGTGTTGATTGTTGTTTGACTTGTTTTGAATGCCTGTTTATGAAACAATTGGGTGAATGATGCAACTGTGATGTATTATTGCTTTATAACCTTATAACATTTGTTAATTATGATGAGACTCAACCTTACATGTTGTCATTTTCAGATTGAGGATAGCGGTTGTTCGACTCGGTGAGGATTAGCTCATGAGTCAGTGTTTTAGTTAGCGTCAGGTGTCATGCTCTGGTAGTTGTAACACTGGGGACGCGATTGTTTAGAGTTTATGATTTTGACTTTAGTTATGTTTTGATGTTTGAAAGGATAAGTTTTAAAGATGTTAAACTTAGTCCGTTTGATTTAATATCCGCTGTGTTAACATGAAACGTTTGATTTATGATGATTACCTCAGTGAATGCATGACATGACTGAATGATGTTTATTTTTTTATGAATTGTGACACCCTTATTTCATGTACTCTGATTATTTATTTAAATTGCCGCGGGGTTAGTAAGGGGTGTTACAAACTTTACCCTTCTTCTTCTCAAACTTGTCATCTTTCTTCAAGAATTTCCCCTTAACAAACAAACTTTCACCAACGGACGATGGCTTATGCTCCTTTCGTTCATTCAAATCCTTATATTACAAGGATGATTGAACTTCTTCAAAGATCATGGACTCTCTTCAATACAATCACTACGCCAAAATTGATATCTTGTATCGCCTAATTTAATAGCACTTTAAAAAAGCGCTATTAAAAAGGAAAATACACATCTACAATAGCACTTTTTGATCGGCCGCTATTATAGAATACAGACAATATAATTTTGATAGCACTTTGTGGAAAAAAGCTATTATTAAACTTTAGTAAGATAGCGCTTTTCTCAAATTGCTATTAATATTATACACTAAGATAGCACTTTTGAAAAAACGCTATTACTTTTATTCATTCCTAGCACTTTTGTAAAATGCTAATATTTAACCATCCTATGTTAGCGTTTATACTAAAAGCATTATTGTTCTTCTAATATATAATTAATAAAATTAAAAAAACAAAACATATTTCTATGTTAGCGTCTAGATGAATGGCTATTGTTTATATAATATATAATTAATAAAATAATTAATAAAATAAAACCAAAACACGTTTTTTGACTGATACTTTTTGACGCACAATTTTGGCCATTCACCACCAAAAATCCCTAATCTTCTTCATCGCAAAAACTTACTGATTCTTCTTCATCTATGATGTCATGTTCTGATAACCACCGTCAGCCATCGATACACCACTATGTCGTTGATTCTCCCCCGTCAGACATGAATTCTCCCTCATCAGCCATCAATTCTCTACCATAAATAAAGAACAAACCCAACACACTCTTTATCCATTCGTCGGCCCAGAACTCACGTACTCTTTACCAAGATTCATCACCGGAAAAGAGGAAACTACCTGAGATTGTACCGCAATTGAAGTCTTCGTCGGAATCTTCGAAGGTAGGTATATAAATTATTCTTTATTTTGAGCTTTTTTCACTTAATTATTTGTTCTGTTTGAATAAGAAGTGTAGAAACATAGGAATTTTGGATTGAGATTTCTTCGATCTGTGTGCGGCTGCAATAGCAGTGTGTTTCGTTTGCGTCGGTGTCGACAATTTCGGTCCTCTGCTCCGATTTGTTTCTTCGTTTTCTTTTTCTTTCCACCTTTTGATTTCTATTTTGTATTTGTTGTGGAAATGATGGTTAGGAGTGATAAAATTTGTGTTTTGTGAAAATTTGAAACGTTTGACAGTGACATTGTTGTTGTTAGAATGAAGGTGTAATGGTTGTGTTGTATACTTACAACTTTGGATTTGTTTTGATTAGCTAAAGTCAATTCATTGAAAAGCTCATTATATGCTTTTAATATTTTGTAGGATACTGTCAGTTCTTTGAAAGCTTAAACTTGATCAGCAAAAGAGTGTTGTGAACAACCTTGTCTCAAATACACGCGTAAGCTAAATCGTTTGCTTTTTTTATTTTATTTGGAATGTGCACATCTCTTGTTTGTTGAAATTCCTAATTGATTATAATCTTAAACAAACCCAGTTGTTAAAAAAGCAACAAAATAAACACACAAGTACACCAGTCTCTATCAAGGAGGATACCACTCTCAGTTAAACATCAAATAATGTGAGGTTATATATATATATATATATATATATATATATATATATATATATATATATATATATATATCATTTGATCAAAGGTTGATCATGATTCATCAATAAAACTCAGAAATGAATAAATGTCAAAAGTTCAAATTAGGGTTTTTTTTATAGGAAAAGTCAACTCAACTTTGACTGGGCATAACTCTCTCATACTTTATCATAATTTCCTCACTCAAAGCCTATTTTGAAGGAAATTTGATTCGCTACAACTTTTTTCTCTCACAAGCCAATGCTAGAAATGCTTCATTTGAGAGATATGGTGCAAAAGATTATAGGTCCTCCGAAAAGCCAACGAAAAACACCTTTTAGGTCAAAGCTCATAACTTGAACATGGAAACTTCAATGGAGATGAAACAAAAGAGAGTGTTTAGAGGGCTCTTTAAGCTTTCTAAAGAGTCCAAGAATACTTTCATATGTCAGAAATTGAGCAAGATACAAGTTGTACAAGTTAGGCGATTTTGAGGAAATGCATGAGATGTAAAGTGAGCAAGTTTGATTATTTTGGCTAACGGGCCTATAAATTCCAATTCTCCACGTGATCCCAAGCTCAAGAAAGGCCCATTAATCACATGAATTTTATTTATGAATTTTATTTTATTTATACTTGATTTTATTCATTTAAAATCAACTTAAATCAAAATAAAATCACATTTTTATGAGATAAATTTGTATGATTCAAGTTCCAAATATTCAATCAATCCAAAAGAAATCCAATGATCAAGATTAAATGGAAATATGCATAAAATAGCATGGGGTTTAAAATTAGAAAGATTTGATAGAAAATCTTCTTTCAATTTTTATGCAACTAATGGATTGATTATTTCTAAAGATTGTAAACCTAATGGACCCATATATATTCTAAAAGGAGGCTGCAAAGAGGGGGGACGAAAATAGGACATGGAGGCTAGGGTTTCAAGTCATAAAGTTAACAAAAAAACTTGGTTCTTTGGTTTCCTTTGATGCAGCCATTAAAAGCTTGAGCCATCTATTCCATCGTTCTCAAAAGGTAAGACAAGGTAAGTGTATGCCATTCTTAAGGTCTCATAATGTATAAAACATTGGTATAACGTTCACATCATCCATGCATGTTTGAAATTCGTTTTCTATGATATCACGTGTTTAACTCGAATCTAATCATATATTCAAGCCTATTGTGTGATTTAGAACAGATCTGGATTGTTGGAACAAGGCCATAGCGCATAGAGAGAAGGTTACCATGGTTAGGGCAAACTCCATTGATCTTATCGGGTTCATAGTTCCGAGTGTTTTCAGGCCAAACCGACGGCAAAATCATGATCAGAAGATGATTTTGTTTCTAATTTAAGTGGCTTTGTTTCCCTAAAACCTATAATTAAGAATCAATTTCAGCATTGTACCCTATAGTCATGTCCGAACATACAAGCTCTTCTTAGAATACTATTATTTTCTTATACTTGCTAACTTTCATAAAAGACACTTTTATGTTATTCATTTCTATGAGATTGTGTCCAAAGAGTATTTCTTTTGTAAATTTGGTGTTGACAATTTATCTTCTGTGAAGTACTTTGAGCAAGACAACAAAACTATTCATACAACTTTTTTTAGTGTATCTCTTTTTTTTTAAAACAAGATTATATAGGTAATTGTTTTTTTAACCTACATATTAATTCTAAATATTTATGTAATATTTTTAATTATCAATATAATATTTTTATTGTTATTACTATTTTATTAACTTTAGAATTTTTTTAAGGTGTTCATCAACTTAGGATTTTTTTTTTCAAATTTATATTTTTCTTTTAAAAATTACTTTTTAAAAAGAGATGCCGTAAAAGACTATCCTTTAATCTGTTAAGGAAAGATTATTTTGAACCTTTATAACATGTAAAGAAAAGAAGTTGCGATCATGTTATGGCAAATGCTTTTTATTTTACGTAATTTTAATTTAATATATATATAAAATGCTTTTCCACCTAATTTTTATTGGAATTAAACACAACATTTTTTTACAGTTAAATATATTTTTTATTTCGTTGTGAAAAACAAATGCGCACACAACACCAGTACCCGTGCGGATGCACGGGTATCCCACTAGTTGTTTATATAATATATAATTAATAAAATAATAAAATAATTAATAAAATAAAACCAAAACACGTTTTTTGACTGATACTTTTTGACGCACAATTTTGGCCATTCACCACCAAAAATCCCTAAGCTTCTTCATCGTAAAAACTCACTGATTCTTCTTCATCTTTGACGTCATGTTCTGATAACCACTGTCAGCCATCGATACACCACTATGTCGTTGATTCTCCCTCGTCAGACATGAATTCTCCCTCATCAGCCATCAATTCTCTACCAGAAATAAAGAACGAACCCAACACACTCTTATCCATTCGTCGGCCCAGAACTCATGTACTCTTTACCAAGATTCATCACAGGAAAAGAGGAAACTATCTGAGATTGTACCGCAATTGAAGTCTTCGTCGGAATCTTCGAAGGTAGGTATATAAATTCTTCTTTATTTTGAGCTTTTTTCACTTAATTATTTGTTCTGTTTGAATAAGAACTGTAGAAACATAGGAATTTTGGATTGAGATTTCTTCGATCTGTGTGCGGCTGCAATAGCAGCGTGTTTCGTTTGCGTCGGTGTCGACAATTTCGGTCCTCTGCCCCAATTTGTTTCTTCGTTTTCTTTTTCTTTCCCCCTTTTGATTTCTATTTTGTATTTGTTGTGGAAATGATGGTTAGGAGTGATAAAATTTGTGTTGTGTGAAAATTTGGAACGTTTGACAGTGACATTGTTGTTGTTAGAATGAAGGTATAATGGTTGTGTTGTATACTTACAACTTTGGATTTGTTTTGATTAGCTAAAGTCAATTCATTGAAAAGCTCATTATATGCTTTTAATATTTTGTAGGATACTGTCAGTTCTTTGAAAGCTCAAACTTGATCAGCAAAAGAGTGTTGTGAACAACCTTGTCTCAAATACACGCGTAAGCTAAATCGTTTGCTTTTTTATTTTATTTGGAATGTGCACATCTCTTGTTTGTTGAAATTCCTAATTGATTATAATCTTAAACCAACCCAATTGTTAAAAAAGCAACAAAATAAACACACAAGTACACCAGTCTCTATCAAGGAGCATACCACTCTCAGTTAAACATCAAATAATCAGAGACAATAATCTATATCTGTACCAGAAATTTGAAGAACACAGATTTAAACTTAATCAATTAAAGAGTTCATCAAATAAGACCAAGTCAAAGGATAATGGTATTGGATAAATATCTGTATCTGAAAGTTAGAAATTGATAGTTCAAATAAGTAAATATTCCATTTGATCTTGAAATGAAAAAAATATGGTAGATATTTTATATAATAGCCATTTAGTAATGAAAGTTAGAAATTCACACATAATAATATGGTATATATTTTATATAATAGACATTTAGTAATGAATCATATACCTTAGAATAAGGCTATAAGAATCAAGGAAAATTTCATGCAGAAAAGTGGTCACACACTGTCTTTTAACAACAAAATCTACCACTTAAATGATTTTGTAATGTAGTTTATGGAAGTTTCAAGAATATTTAAAATCTTGTGCTATGGGACAAACCCTTGAGAATGTTGGGGAGAGACTTTTCTACTCTGTTATTATTGTTATATCTACTGTCAATACTGAGATGATATGCTCTAAAAACTATTAATGTTTATACATTTGTTTGGAATGAGTGTGGGAGTTTTAGAAAATAATCTCCAATATACATATATAAATTTAATGAGTTAGGTGCTTGAGTAATCCTTCAAATAAATATTAGCTAGCGAGACTGTTGATTCTTTATTTTCACCTTAATTTTGTTTTGTTATAGGTTCAATGGAATGCAAGAGGTCAACTAATCAAGCATAATAGCAAGAGTTTTCCTAGTTTCATTGGTGTCACAGTTCGTGGCTTAGTTCCAATAAGCTTGGACTATTGGAGTGCAAAAAAAACAAGAGGATTTGGTTTAAAATGTTATTTGGTATTGATGGATCATAATATGCATGCACTGAGTAACTTAAAGCGTTGTTTGGTATTAAATTGAATGTAACTTTTTGATATTTGCACACCAAAAGAATAATTTTGTGTACATCAAAAAAAGTGTAATACAATAACGTGTTATAGAGAGTGTTATTAATAAAACATCCAATAATAGCACTTTTAAGACAAAGCGCTATCAAACATGTGTCATATATTAGTTTTTTTTTAAAAGTGCTATCAAACATGTGTCATATATTAGCGTTTATTTGAAAGCGCTATCAAACATATACCCTTTAATAGCGCTTAGTTTGAAAGTGTTGTCAAAATCAAATCAAAAGACACGCAAAATGCCCACTTCATCAGCGCTTTAGGTAAAACGCTATTAAAAACCTGTATTTTAATAGCACTTTTAAAGTGCTATTAAACAAAAAAACTTTTACAATAGCGGCGCGGTTAATAGCGCTTTTAAGTGCTATTAAAAACCAAAATAAACGCTATTAAATAACTTATTTGGCATAGTGAATAGAGTTTATTTGAAGCGAGCATGAGACTTAGGTAAAGAACACTGCAATAACAATGCTTGATCTTCATAATTAAAACTAACCTTGATATTCTCCAGATCAAGAATCAGCTTGTTGAACGTATCCAACTGCTCTATCAAGACTTTATCACCAAGGCTCAATACGAAGACGTTATGGGCTTTCTATATCATCGTACTCTTATCCTTCTTTGATAACGTAACATCCGTCCTCTCTAATCCTTTCAACGCTTCTAACAAATCCTATTGAACCAAAAGAGCTTGCATCTTCAAGCGCTACAAACGGAAGTCATTCACACCCGTGAATTTCTAAATCTCATATTTTATTGACGACATCTTCTTTTCCATGCTCACCGCACCAGTTTGTTGTAACAAAGTGTCGTCACTCAAAAACAAACCAAAAATATGAGAAAGATTGGGTTTCTTGAACAAACACAAGAAACCCTATTAGTTTTTACAAAAGAGGGTTGAGATGGAATTAGAAGAATAACAACAACCAATGTTCTATCAATAATCTGAGAGAACCATTATATTTATAGACTACTAAATTAACTTAAACAACAAGCTAACTTAAACAATTTGGCTAACAGATTGGCCCAATTCGACATTCTAACAACCTAGCATATTTTGACACCTGCATGTTTGAACGTACTTCGACTACAACATGCAAGACTTCGACATTAACATGTGAACATACATCGACTGCATACTTAACCTTTGTTGAACAAAGAAGCTACCCTTATTGAAACTAGAATTCGATCTGAAATACATAATCTTTTAACGATATTTAAGGGTTTTAATATTGGGTGATAAGTTTGATATTTCAAACTAGTTGGGATGTCAAATCTTATCATTTCTAGTCTTTTTCCCTTTCATTACCAAAAAAAAAAACTATGTCATTTTCATTATGTGCAATTTGCGTTTCAACTATTTTTTTATTAAGGTTTATCTATTAGGGGTGTTCATTGATTTAGTAAAATTCAAACTAAATTTAAATTCAAATTAAATCATGGTGTTTAGGTCGGACATTTTTTTTAGTTTGAGCAAAACTCAAACCAAACTAATGAAACTCAATATTAATTAGTCTGGACAACAAATTTCTAAAATTCTACCCATGAGTGCGTCTATACGAACCAACCACGTTAATTCATATAATTTATATAATCATCATAAAAAAAACTAATATAAGAAATTCAACTTCAAAACGAAAAAATAAAATAAAATATCATTTGTGACATTCACAACTAATATGACGAAACGAAAAAATTAAAAATTCTATATTATTAAAATTCAGTTGACGTAGATTAAACTTTTTTAAAAATATATATATATATATATATATATATATATATATATATATATATATATATATATATATATATATATATATATATATATATATATATATATATATATATATATATATATATATATATATATATATATATATATATATATATATATATATATATATGAGGAGGGATCAAATTACACCCGAAGAGTTACACCACGAGTTACACTCGTTCAATAACTACATCTCGAAATAATATTTTTTAAATTCAACCGTTGGATTGAAACATACTATCATATAGATCATACCTATAAAGTTTGAGTTTAATCTATAATGATTTACTATATCATCAAGATATCCAAAGATTAACGTCAAAATGAGCTTTCATATAACGTTAATTTTGATGTTATTCAATGACATAGTAAATCATTATAGATTAAGCTCAAACTTTATAGGAATGATCTATATGATATTATGTTTCAATCCAACGGTTGAATTTAAAAAATATTATTTCGAGATGTAGTTATTGAACGAGTGTAACTCGTGGTGTAACTCTTCGGGTGTAATTTGATCCCTCCTCTATATGTATATATATATATATATATATATATATATATATATATATATATATATATATATATATATATATATATATATATATATATATATATATATATATATATATATATATATATATATATATATATATATATATATATATATATATATATATATATATATATATCATGAAAGGTTAAAAATTTAATAAAAAAATAGAGAATTCTAATGATTAGTGTGTTATTTATGTTACCCCTTCACTAAGTGTGTTCAAGAGACAAAGAAAATATATTAATCTATTGAAGAGGCATTTAGCAAGTGTATACCAAAGGGTCAAATGCAAAACATACAATTAATTGTTTTAGCATTGCACGAGCTTTATACACTATATAAGTGATAAGTTATAATATATTTATTGCATACAAAGAGAAAAAAGAGAAAAAAATATGACTAAATCTGTGAAATTTTGTTACGCAATAGTTTTATTTATTTCTCTATTTCTTATTGCAAAGAAGATTGGTGGTGAAGCAATTCCCTTGTCAGGAAATATTAAATGTCAAGTTGATAAAGATTGTCCACGTTTACCTTGTGTAGACGTTTATAAGTGCATAATTTGTAGACAACCAGGTTGTACAGGCGATTCTAAGTGCATTGACAACATATGTCAAGAAGTTATCTAATTTTGAGTATCAGACCTCAAAGATTGCAAAATTGTCATGTTGTGAAGACTGAGTTTGGAACTTGAAAAATATCTATGCAGTATACCTTATGTTAGAATATTCCATAAGTTGCAATTTTTTGCAAACACCTAATAGTTGTTTTTTGTAATTTCAAGGATCATGTAATAATAAATTTATATTATAAAATATTGATAATTGAAATAAAATATTGTAATTAAATTTTCTTTTTCTCTTTTATTTTGATGCTTAATTTTATATTACAATATGTTTATAATTAAGTTTTTTAATTAAGTCAATTCATATTTCTTTTGAATGGAGGTGAGATGCCACAATGATCAATTGGTTAAATGAAAGTAAGTGACTAACATAATTTTAAAGTTCATAAATTTATGGGATTATGTACAATCTTAAACAATAAAGTAATCATAAAAATAATGTTTAGCCATATTAAAGTTATATTGCAAACCATTTTATGTTTTGCGGTACATGAAAAACATAGTGTGGTAGTAGTAGTAGTAGTGTAATACCCTGATCTAAATCATTATTCAAAGATCCAATTATTTAAAAATTGATGGAATTACAAAGTAAGGGTAAAATGAGCATTTCCTTAGAAGGGCATGGTTGTCATTTTTGCAAGGATTGGAGTATCATCCTAAGTTGTGGTCATGGTAATTGAGGTTTAATAGTATTCTTAATACATTGAATAACCAAGATTAAGGCCAAGGGCATCTTAGCATTTTCATTAAGCTTAAGAAAGGCAAAGCTTTGTGAAGGAACTAGAATTTCATTTCTCAACAACCACCACCACCACCCACACATTTCTCTTCAATAATCAAAAGGGTGATTATTCAAATGAATCATGCAAGGAATAGAAAGAAACGTGTTGAACCTAGTCAAATTGAGATGAATATAAGATTCAAGAACATGCAAGGGCATGCAAAATCGAATTTGAGATAAAAATTGGAAAGAGATAGAAGAGTGAGTATTGTTGTGTTTTTTATAGGCTTATTTTGGTAGACAATTTATTGAGCAAGATGTCTTGACATATTGTTTGATATTCTGGATCAGACGTTGTCCATACTGTTCAGACTGAGTTTTATTATTTCGAGTAATTGGCTAATTTTTGTAGAAAACTTGTCAAGCAAGACATTAAACACATGTTAGGGAACATCTAGGCATGCAGATTGGGTTCTGAACATCTTCAGATTTGTTTTGGTCTTAATTTCTTTTGAAGATGCAGAAGATTGCTTTTAGAAGTTTGTTAATCCAAATCAATTTTAAAAAGATTTTATTCAAATAAGAAGATTTGATTTGATTGGATTTGCTCTGAAAAAAGATATTTTTTTTTGTATATGCCTTAAGGAAAATTTGTTTCTAATTTAGTTTATTCAAGATTGTGCTGAAATTAGATATGCAAAAATAGTGATTGAAGATTCATTTCATGAAGAGATTTAATTACAAGGTTTGAATTTGCACTTAATGAGAAAATCTCCAATCTCTCTATTAAAGATGATTTAAAGTGTGATTCAATTTCTGCGATATATTTATTCTGAATCTTTTACTTGAGAAGTTGGAATTGTAATTTATATCAAATAAAGATTTTATTTGATTTGTTCAAGATTCATAATTTTGTTACATGGACAAATGTCAGGTCAAATGTTCCACGATCTGTGAGACACGTGTCTGAGACTATTGGTGAGCAAGATAAATTGAAACATATATTGTCCTTTATGACTTGTTTCCTTTTCGGTTATATCATAGATATAAATGTGCTAGCTTGAGTCTGGATTTGGAAAAGATCTTAGAATACCCAGACTTAAACCAAATGTCGATGAAGGAGTTAAAGGGTTTGTCTCATGGGCATTTGCTCAGGAATGTTGTCGAAGCGAAGGGGGAGTTATGTGTCCTTGTCTTAAATATGAATGTAGACCTATAACTAGTGACCTAGAGGAAGTAGAACGTCATTTGAAGAGAAGGGGTTTCATTGAAAATTACTAGGTTTGAATATATAATGCAGAAGAACTGTCGAGTAATGCACCAGAGACTAGTAATATGCATGCTTCAAGTAGTCGATCACCTATGAAATATGGGGAAGCTTTAATCTGATCGGTGAGATGGTTGGTGATATTTTTGGTGTGAATGTGACCTATGATGAACCTGAAGATTTTGACGGGGAAGAGTTGTTGAATGAGGAAGCGCAAAGATTTTATTAGTTGTTGAATGAGATTAATCTGTCGTTGTTTGAGGGGTCGTAAGACTCAATATCAATGTGTGTGAGATTATTGGCTGCCAAGTCAAATTGGAATATTCTTGATCTGGTTTTGAAATTCTTCGCAAAAATGATGTTGGACATGACTCCTACAAAAGACAACTTACCTACAAATTTTTATGATGCAAAGAAGTTGGTATTGAAGTTGGGTTTAGAAGTAAGAAAGATTGATTGTTGCATTAGTGGTTGCATGTTATTTTATGATAATGAGTTTGGTACTAATGATGGATTGTTGTAGAAATGTAAGTTCTGTAAGAGTCCAAGATATCAAGTTCACAGTAAAGCCATTAACCGTAAGCAAAAACGTATAGCAGTAAAGTCCATGTTTTATCTTCCGATAATACCAAGGTTAAAGAGAAATTTTGCTTCAATGCACAATGCAAGTCAAATGACATGGCACCATACAAACAAAACAAGTTCAAGCACTATGTGACATCCATTTGATGGTGAGGCATGGAAGCATTTTGATCAAACACATCCTAATTTTGCCGTAGAACCTAGAAATTTTAGGCTTGGATTATGCTCTAATGGTTTTACTCCATATGCCCAAGCACAGGGAAGCGAATATTATTGTTAGTTAGTTATTGTAACCCCTTACAACCTCCATCCTGAGATGTGCATGACAAAACCATATATGTTTTTGACTTGCCTTATTCCATGACCTTCGAGTCCAAAAGCCAAAATCTATGTGTACTTGCAACCTTTAATTGATGATTTCAAGAGTTTATGGATTGGAGAATGAACTTATGATATATCCTGTAAACAAAATTTTACATTGCGAGCGGTCTTGATGTGGACTATTAACGAATTTCTAGCATATGGCATGTTGTCTGGTGTGGGTAAGCATGGCAAAATGGCATGTCTGCGTAGCATTGGAAACATCAAGGCGTTTACGTTGGAAAAGAGGGGGAAGGCTCGTGGTTTGACTGTCACCGAGGATAATATTACATCAATTGATGAGAATGATATGGACAAAGAGCATGAAGATTTTGAATAATGAATATATATTGATGAAAATGTGTTTTTGTAATTTTACTTAATGAACAATGTATTAAATGTGTTAATATATGTATAATGATGAGAATGTTTTTGTGTTGATGAATTGAATGTGTTAATGAATATGTATTAAATGTGTGTTCCTTATAGATAGGTAAAATGCACCCCAATCTGATAAGGGTAGGGGTACGGGTAGTGGCAGTGGCAATGGTAAAAAGACCCAACGTCAGTGATCTCAATTGACCATGTGTTTTCCCCGCAGAGTCAGGTAGATCTGTCATACCCTAATTTTGACCCCCCCTTGAGATTTCACACCTCCAAATGCCTCATCAAACTCAAGACAGGTACTCAGAGCAGTCACTAGTTTGTCTGATACCCAATCGAGGGTGCTCAAGGACAAAGGAGTTCAGGAAAAGGATCAATCAATATGAGAATATCCTCTAATACAATCATAGGACTCAAATGATTCATTTATTCACCTATGTTGATTAGGCAACAGCCATCAGGGCTCAGGTTTGCTCAGCTAGGGTTTTGAACCCATCAAGGACTAAAATCAGGGACCACATTTGGGAAACCCTAAAAAGCACCAGGGCATCACTCAAAGGCTTCAATAATCTTCAAATGATCCATATGACAATATCCATAGGGCATTACACTTCAATTCAAGATCTACAGTCATCAACTTTCATTTTCTTATTAACATTTTCTTCATCATAAGTCACTTCATTACTTTGTTCCAATGGAGTTGGAGGTTGAGTTATTTCACCCTGCAAAAATAAATTGTATGTTTCAACTTTGTACGATTGTAACATTAACTAACATTTTCTTAAGTAAAATAATCCACTTAAAATTAAGTTTTGATACCTGAATGAGGTTGCTATTAAGACCGGATTGAGTAGATGAAGCATCAAGATTAGAGAATTGTACTTGGCTCATTCCTGTAAAAATCCAACAAACTAAAAATTAGAACAAATTGAACTATCTATAAACAGATTGAGAAAACAGAATCAAGATTCAAATCAAACTATAAACAGATTGAAATTAACCATATTTATACCTTTTCTATAGATTATTTCTTTCATGAGAATAAATTTAATTAATCTATTCTTTAACAAATAAATATGATAGCTTAGTAATTATTTTAAGAAAAGTTGTATCTTTTTATCTAATCACCTTTTCTTAAAGCATATGTAATAAATATAGTAAAGTGTCCCTTTGAAAGCAGTTGCACTGTCATACTATTTGGATGCTAATGGTAAACAACACCATTTTTCATATGATACAATTTATTACTAAAAAGGAAACACAATGAAACACTTTTATTTTCTTCCACTTTACTTGTTTCGTCCACTATTTAGAAACAACTCAAACAAGAAAGGCTGACGTCATTATAATTTCTTAGATATCTCACTGATAATGATAATACACTATAAACTATTTTCAAAACAAAGAACACCAATATTCAATAGGATTATAAACTTCAAGTCAGTAAATGTTAATAAGAAAATCTATCCAAATACCGAAACACATTGAAGGTTTGAAACAGATCGAAATCAAACAAATCGTAAAAAAGCTGATTGAACAAACTATACAAAAGCTAGAATAGAATAAACTAAAAAGCTTACTTAATGATATTAGAGAACTGGAAATAAGAATATCGGTGCCTTGGAGGTGATTTGATACTTTGGTGAAGATAAATTAAAATTGGAGACAGAGAACTTAAATAGAAAATTGAAGATTGATAATTCAAAGAGCAATTGAACATTCGAGGCGGATTTCAAGCAGCCACAATGAATGTCATTCATATTCATTTAATTTTTTGAATGATTGAAAATCTGAGAGAGTGATTTTAGGGACGATTGAGAGTCTCATGGAGAATAATAGGGGTGGTGGCGGCTAAAAAGTTCACCTAATTTATTGAGAGTCTCTTGTTTTGAGATTACCATTTATATATATATATATATATATATATATATATATATATATATATATATATATATATATATATATATATATATATATATATATAAATGGTAATCTCAAGAAGTCATTCTGGTTCGGTTTGGACCGGTTCGGTTCTCATGTAGCCAACCGTAAACCAAACCGAACCGGTCGGTTATGCTATATGGTGGTCCAAACACATAAAAAAATCAGTTTTTTTTGGATTTCGGTTTTCGGTTTTTTTTTATTGGATTGGATATGAACACCCCTAGTAGAGATGCCATACATTCATTCTCACCATGGCATGAAGATTAGAGAATATTCCCAAAACAAGAACATGTGATTAGGTAATGATTACATTTGGGAAATTTATGGCCAAGTGGTGAGTCATCAAGAGCATCTCTTCCCAACCAATTAGAATATTTCTCTGCATCAGAATTGTCCCCTAGGATCAGAAAAGATCAATGGATGGAGAGCTAGCTCGAATTTGCAATGATTACATTTTGGAGACTCTTTGAATTTCTTCATGACCAAGAAACCAAAATGACTTCATTAAGCAAGCTCACTCTTCCAATTTGCACTGAACTCTTTGCCTATAAATAGAAGTGGATACCTCAGTAATAGACACACCAAAGCAACCATAATTTCTTGCTTTCTTCATTTCTCCCTCTTGCTTATAGTTTTCAAAAGTTCTTTGGCAAGAAGACTCGAATTCTTCAAACTAGAGCTTCTCTTTTGAAAGTAAGCCTTCTTACATCTTAAGGAGGTTCATTGGAGTTGATCCAAACATCTGGATCACTTCTGTAAGTGGGGGAATACCATTGTTGCTTTCATTTTGAGGCTCGTGCAGTTGGAGGTTGTCGCACGCTCGCGAAAAATGAACAGATTCGCCATCAATATATTTATCCCATAAGAGAAAGGAATATCAGAAAACCTAACAAAGGAAGGAACAGGGTCTTGCGACCAGAGAATCTAGGTACGGGAGTCGGTTACGCGAGGGGAAGGTATTAGCACCCCTCGCGCCCATCGTACTCGATGGTATCCACCTATGTTTGTTTCTATCTAAATGGTGTGTACTACGTCCATGTCTATATGCGAATGAATGCAAAATGTAGGGAAAATAATGAATTGTACTCGCACGGGCCCTACCCCGTGCCCTACGTATCCTTTTCAGGAATCAGAGTTACCGTAGCTCAGCTCACGATTTTCTGTTTATTTTTGTGTTTTTAGTTGGGCGGAGTTAACGTTCGCGCTCTTGCATAAGGGTTGACCTACGATGCGTTCGAGCGGAAATAATAGTGCCCTTAGGTGCCAACGAGGCAAAAGAAAAAGAAATGATTGACTTGTGTCTTTTAGGGTAGATGGGTGATGAACAGTTCCCAATACCGGGCCACTCACCACTTTCTCTACTTGGTTTTAATTTGAACCATTGTTAGGTGTTTTAAGTGTTTTTGGTTGAGTATTTTTTAAGGGGAATTTGTTTGCGATTCGAATCACATAAAAGTGTATAACGGTAGAGAGACAGATTAGGGAATGAATCCCATTCATCTCTCTTCCATTATATAGTGTTCGAGAAACAGATTAGGGAATGAATCCCACTCATTTCTCTCCCACTAAGCGATTAAGAAACAGATTAGGGAATAAATCTCACTCATTTCTTATAGCGATCGAGAAACAGATTAGGGAATAAATCCCACTCATTTCTCTCCCACTAAGCGATTAAGAAACATATTAGGGAATAAATCCCAATCATTTCTTACTCACTATTAGTAAAGTGTGATTCGCGTCTTCTGTTTATTAAGTATTTTAAAAGTCGAAAAGAAAAAAGAATGCAAGAAGGGAACTATTTCTAAATTCTAATCTAAGTTGTATTGTTATGTACAAGGGGAAATCTAAATCTAATGTTAACATGGTGACTAAATTCTAAAAGGACCATTAAAATGGTATTAACAAAGTAGGACAAAAAAAAAGGCCAAAAACAAGTAGCAAAATCACACAACAATTATGCAAAAATAACATGAAAATGGTACAAAACAATTCAAACATTAGTGCAAAATTAAACTAAAAAAAATACTACTATTTTTATGGGTTTTTAATGAAGGAATTCAATGTCAAAATCAACCTAAAAGGTGGCCTAAAAATCTAACAAATTTTAATGGTGGCTATTTATTCTTTTATCAAAAAACTAGCAAAGAAAATTGATTTTTATATGTCATTTTTACTCCCTAAAATCTAACAAAAGTAAGTGATTTTTATCATGTTTTTATTATCTAAAAATAATAGGAAAAAAACTATGTACAAAAACTAAGTCTGCACATGGAATAAATGGAGTCAGGGGGGTGGATGTTAAAATTAGTGGTGCAGTCACCAATTCTAGCGCAGGGCCCAAAGGAAGGAGGAAAGCCCAACAAATTCTTTTTTATTATCCAGAAAAAGACAAGGGGTGCGCTGGGCTACAGGGGGTGAGATTAGCAGTTCGGTGGCAAGCCCAAGCATTGATCCATCAGATTTTGTAATTACAGATTTTTATTCAGAAAAAAAAAAGAAATTAAACTTGATAAAAATAATGAAAAGGGATTAGGGTTATAAACCTGTGGCCATTCAACTTGATCTCTCCATTTTTCAATCGGCAACGGCGGTGCTTCCCTCTCTTCACGACGGCGATCGGAGTTCCCTTCTTCGAATGAACCAGCAGCGGACTCCCCTCCGATCTCTTCTGATAAGCTCGAGCACACCACTCTCTAAGACGAACACACGCTTTTCTCTGTCCCCGATCGTCTTTCACATATCTCACTATCTCTTCGATTCGTATCTCTCAGATTTTCAACTCACAATTCTTCTCTTACTCTTAAATCCATCTCAGAATCTCTCTCAAGCTAAACATCCATGGCACGAAAGGAAAGATTGAAGGCAAGGTTACCGATCGGATGAAAACGTCCGGTGCTTCTTTGAACAATGGAGTGCGATGAAGACGCAGAATAAACGCGGAGAAACAAATGAAAGACACTCTGATTTCAGGTGATAACACGCATTCAACTTCTGTAATGCTTCTTCTACCACCTTCTTCTATGCTCTATTCGTTTTTTTTTCATCTTCTTCTTCTTTGAGTCTTGTGTGTGATGAGTTGTGTTGTTGCGTTGAGAGAGTGTGTGACGAATTCACGTTTATGAGTATGCGATGTGGTTTGGCTCAACTGTTAGAGCTTCACATGTTGAAGCTCTATCAGCTATGGTGTGAGAGCGTGTAGTAGGGATTGGGAGAGATGAAGTTGCAGAGAGAGAGAGATGAATCATGGGGAATGGAGTGTGTATGAGATGAAGATGATGATAGGGTGAGTTATATAGATTGAGATTCTGAGATTCAGTTTGAGGGAAACGGTTATAGGAGCTGGAACGATAGCTGTTAGATTTGAGATGAGGTTGTTATGAAATGGAGGGCTAAGATTGAGAGGTTAGTTAATTACGGTTAGTTGGGATTAGTTATTCAGGTCTGGAGTTGCTGACTGGGATAGGATTCGGTTACACTTAGGTTTGGATTCTGTTAGATTGAACTCAATGAGTTCAGTTTGTTGATTCACTGAGTTAGGGTAGTTATATTAGTCAGATGAGTTAGTTAGACAGTTAATTGTGAGCTTATGTTCTGTTAGAAAGTTAGGGAGTGAAGTTTGGGTTATTTTGAAGCATGGTTATGCAGTCTGTGTTTGTATGCTCGACGGGTTAGCAGAACTGTTAGGGAATTCTGTTATTGGGTTATGCTCAGTTAGAATTTGTTTTGAACTTGATTCTATTTCCCTTCCCGGTTTTCGGCTATGAACGATTATGGATGTTATGACATTTTTTCTTGTGAATCTTTCTGTTAGTGATTTTTTTGCTGGAATTCTGTTAAGCTTGAATCAGTTCTGAATTTGTTTGGAAGTGCAATGCTAAGATTGTGTTCATGCTTTTGTGGCAATGTGATGATGTAAACTGTATGGTTCTGATGTAATTTAGGATAGGATGAATTGGGATGGCAGGTTGCTTGAGCGTAATGGCACGGCGACAATATCATTCTATTTGTGTATGGCTGTAGCAAATTCTCATGAGTATGCAGGGTTCTTTATAGTCTTGAAGATTTGTTGGGAATTCCGTTGAATGAAGTCGAGTATGCTGTATGTAGGTTAAACATGGGACTGATTTTTATTTCCTGGACTGATGTAGATTCTTTGTCAGATTTTAATCTCTATCAGCTTCTTATTTTTGTTAGCTTTTGATGAAACATTATGCAGGTATGGATTGCTAATGATGTATCACTGTATCGGCTCGCAAGAAGTCCGCCTCTGGTCTAGCAGCAAATTATAGCATGAATGGAGGTCTCGTAATGGCTGTTAATGCTGAATTGCTGTGATTGCAGGTTTATGGAATTGGCTTTGAAGCACGTTGTTTGGAGAATCTTGTAGGTTGTGAATAAGTGTACATGGTTCAGAATTGTGTATGGTATTGAAAATTGTTAGACCGCTGATGTTGTTATAACTTGTATGTACAGGTGTACTTTGAAGGAATTTGGAGTATAACATGTGTATTATGGCTGGGAATTTCTTGGACATGAATGGAAGTGAAGGTCACCACTCAAGATGAAGAGAGATAGTTTTAGGAGGGACTAGAATACATGGAGTCAAAGTCAAGTATCTGAAGTCAATGGTCAACAGTTGACCAAAGTCAACTGTTGACCTGAAAAGTCAACTGCTGATTTTTTGTAATTTTATTTTTTGTAACATATCTCCATGTTTGGAAGTTAATTTTGTAATGGATTTGGATTTTTGACATGAAGTGTAGTGTAATGAATTTGAGTTTGACTTATAATTGAACTTTGAATGAAGTTGGATGAAGCTTGCTTTCTTGCTTGTTTTTTCTTTAATTCAAAGATTCCATGGTCCTAGAGACTCCATTCTGACTATTTTGCTTCTTGTATATCAAGTAATCACGGTAGAGAACATTCCTTGTTTGACTTTGACCCAAGAGTCAAAATCTTGCCGTATACTCTCCAACCTTGAAATGATTCACAAGTTCCACCGTGTTCCACCTAATTCTTGCACAAAATCCCAATTACACTATATATGTCCAAATTCTTGCATGAACTCTAGTGTCAATGACTTGTAGTTCCACTGATGAGCAGTATCCTTTGAATCACCATGAAAATAGGGAATTTGCTCTTAATCATTGAATTTGTTGAATATGGATGAAGAATAACGTTGAAGCTTGATGAGGAGGAAATCCACAATATCCATGAACCAGAACCCTAATTCCATAATTCAATCACAGAAGAACCCGTTGAAACAAGTTTATCTGAGGTAGGAGCCTCAAACCAATGAAACCCTAATTCACTAGAAGACCTCTGATCCCATGTCCCAAATTATTGGCTAGTGGTGCATGAAGGTGTTAAATTACCTAATGGAGAGGGTAGGACAAATTTGGGGTATGACAGAGGTCCATAAAGCAATCCATAAAGCCAGATAAAATTGAAAGGGTAGCATTCAAACACATTCCTTAGGGTGTAGTGAAGCTATCCAAATGGTCGCAGCTCATCTGTAGGTGCAGATTCATCAACCTCCATGTTCACTTGAAGCTCAAGCAAGAGGGGTCGAGTAGAACAATTCAGAGGTTCTCAAAGTAATTCAAGTGCCCAGATAGCATCAACAAGGTCCCGGGAAGCTTTTGTGATCATCCATTCAAAGCCAGAAGCTTTCCATCATTCACACGACCTCCATTTTCAGAGGTAAGTTTTCAAACTCCATCCCTTTAATTCAAGTACTCTTTTTGTTAAAACTCGATACCATTTCATTCAGCATCATCAGAGGATTAAAAACCCTCTATCACCATCCATTTATCTTTCAGTATGATCATTTAATTTAATTTTTAAGTTTTAAGTTTTAGGGTTCTTCACGTTTTTCAGTCATAAATCTGTGTTAGTTACATATTCAGAATCGTGAGTGAATTTAGAACAAGTTTCATGTTTACACCTTGGCCATTGGTTGAGACTTGAGAGAATCGGAATTTCAAAAATGTTGGAGCTTGAGGTTGAAGACGAAGATGGAGGGTGGCGCCATTTTTCAAATCTGAGGGAAAAGTTTATTTTATTTTGAATGGTATGCGTTTTACAAACGAATTCATCGTTTGCCCTAGTGGCCTCACACGCGCTCTTAGTCTCCTCATGCCCATAGTCTGGGGTTCGAATCCCCCTCGCCCCAGACTTTTTGATCCTTTTATTTTTTTTCAAAATTTCCCACTTGTTTTGAAAATAAAACTAACTGCGCGCGTGTTATTGTCACCAATTGGTGCCTGACCCAGTGGTATTATTTTGAGTGTGTGACTATGAGGGCGTGGGTTCAAACCCTCCAAGGGCCAAAACTATTTTTTTAACACCCATTTTCTTTCATTTTTTCACAAACTTCACACAGTTAATACACCTATCAAATTAATTCACTTTAACTTCATTTTTCACACACTTGTCAATTAATATATCTATTTTATGAACAATCAAAAAATCACAAAAAATATTATTTATTTCATGTATTTTTATTAGGTTTAAAATGGTGTATTTTAAGTGTTTTCTTAACACTTCAAATATATGTTTTCATTTGTTTCTTAACCTAATTATTGTAAGAATAATTTTTTGATAAAACCCTAAGCCATTTATGTCTTAATTAGGTATAGATTTCATCTTTACTTTAATTAAGTTGACTTTTTGTCAAAATTCAAAACTATTTTCAATCTCCGATCAAATAGACGATCTAGGTTTTCAGACAACAAAACCTTGTATCTCCTCAACTGTTTCTTATAAAGAGTAAATGAATCCTTGGGCCTCTAATAGAGTGTAAGCCCCAACCCCTTTTTCATTTTATTTTCAAATACAGATAATAAAATTGTTTTAACAACAATATTTCAATCATTTTCAATCAACTGTTTCTTATAAACAGCAAATCTTTTTTGGGCCTCTAATAGAGTGTAAGACCCAACACCTTCTTTCTTTTCATTGTTTGTTTTCAAAACTGTATTTACAAAATCTTCTTTCTGTTTTCAAAACATTCTTCTGGTATTTGAAGGGCATTATTCCCGGTGAAACTCTTCAGATACCTATGTGACCTTTGTCCATCTTCACTTCTTCTGTTTTCAAAAACCTTTAACTGTTTATAATAAATACTCAACTGTTATCAATAAACAACCAAGCTATTGGTAAGGCTTTGTACATACATCTTCAAAGGCCTCCACTCCATCCAGGTTAGGCTTTACAAGCTTTCAATTTACAGTCTTTCTTTAAATTACTGTCAAATATAAATTGTGTATATATATTGTTTAGGATTACGTCTGAGTGTAAACCTTAGGACAGTTAAACTATATATATATATATATATATATATATATATATATATATATATATATATATATATATATATATATATATATATTATAGGACTATGGCCTAGGATTGAGAATGTCTTCCCAGTGAAGGCTCTTTCCTAATTAGAGATCTTTTTGTTCAAACCTCAAGATGAATTATTCCCGGTGAAACATCTTAAAAAAAAGCCCTACAACCCAAATAGGATACATCTACCCAAGAGGAATTATTCTCGGTGAAACCTCTTACCCATTTCCCTAGAGCCAAATTAAGTTCAAAACCACATAGCTTTCTCTTGTGTTATAACAAGGACCCTCGATTAGCCTCCTCTTGGGCTTTGTACAAGGACCCACAAGCTTCTTAAAAGCATTCCAAGCTTCCTCTTGAGCTTGTATACAAGGACCCATCAGGTTTCTTATAAACATAGGAGTAGGTCTTTAGTCACCTTTTAGCATATCCTGGTGAGTTTCTTTCATTCTTTAAACCAGACTTTAAACAAGCTAAGAATGTCTCAATCTCAAATTGAGTACACCTTTTAGAATGAGAGACATGGACAGTCTCTGTCACCCTTATCTTCATTAATCTTCCTTATCAGAGTCTAGGATCCATTGTTGTCTATCCTTAGTCAGTGTCAGCCTTAATCTTGGGCTTTAAACAAGAAGTCTCAACTAGATAGTTTTTCTGCCATAAAAAAATCCCTGGAAAGGGTTAGCCTCCATTCATTCTTTCATTTTTAACAAAAATCCCTAGAAAGAGTTAGCCTCCATTCATTCTTTCATTTTTAACAAAAACCCCTGGAAAGGGTCAGCCTCCATTCTTTCCTTTAAATCCAAATTCCCTGGAAAGGGTTAGCTTCCAAAAATTAAGCTTTCAAAAGATAAACTCTCCAGCAGATTAAAACCCCTGGAAAAGGTTAGCCTCCAAAATCATTCCTCTAGAGTAAAATCCATGGAAAGGGTTAGCTTCCAAAAATTCAACTTTTAAAAGATAAATCTCACTTAAGGTCAGTCTCAGTCAATAAAAACCAAGTTCTCAGTAGAGTCTACTTTAGGTCAATTATCTAAATAAATTCCCCAGTAGATTCAATCTTCCAACCTGGGTCTTTCATTCAACAAAAGCACAATCCTCAGTAGGGTCAACCCTTAGGATAATCCTCAACAAAAATCCCCTCTAAGTCAAAAGATCCCACACCGGCAGATCTTTCCCCATTAAACAGTTAGCCTCAACCTTGGGCTTTGTACAAGGCACATACTCCTCTTAGAGTCAAAACCCTACTCATAGGTATTCCCCTAGAGAGTCAGCCACAACCTTGGGCTTTGTACATGGCAAAAAATAGAGTCTCCCCAGTGATTCCTTCATCATCAAGTAGCCACAACCTTGGGCTTTGTACAAGGTAGATAAACCAGATTTCCTGTGTCAAAGATTCCTAACCTCTAGGATCTTTTCCCCATAGAGTCATCCATACTCAGTTTCCTCAATAGTCAGCCACAACCCTGGGCTTCATACAAGGCAGAAAATAATGACTTCCCCAGCTAAGAGTCAGCCACAACCTTGGACTTCATACAAGGCACAAAATAGAGTCTCCCTAGGTAGAGTCAGCCACAATTCTGGGCTTTGTACAGAACACTAAAAAACCTTTCAATCATAAAATAAATAAACACTCTCCAACTAGAGTCCGCCTCAATTCTGGGCTTTATACAGAACACAATACCTTTTAGTTTAAGTTAATTTCAAGTGGAGTCATCTCCCAGAGTCAATAAAAACAATCAAAAAAAGCCTCAAGTCCGGGCCTCATACAAGCCAGCTAAAAATCAAATCTTTCAAACAGTAGGTAGACATAGCTTATCTATATAGAAAGATATTTCTCCTATCTCACCATATTCAAACAAACAAACATTTCAATTTCAATTTCAATTTCAAACATTCCCCATTTAGGACTTTGAAAGGCATGCTCTGAGGCAAACACACTCAGACTTGTACACTTTCCCTAAAAACAATTAATTTCCCTAATTAGTTCTCCGAACTACAAAAAGCTCTAACTTCCATTAGGGATATGTAGGCATGAGGTTCACAAGGAATCTCAGCGAGCTAATAAAATACCAAAAATAGTATGTCTATCTTTCTTTTAAATCAATTCAATTCTCTCTCCTAACACAAAGGAGAAAATTTCCCAATAATAAGCAACAAACACAAATACATAGACACAGAGAAGGTTCCCGTAGAGTACTACGGATATGTAGGGTGCTTAAACTCTTCCCTATGTATAACCGACCTCCCGGAATCCAAAATTTCTAGTTTAGGTGAATCCCCACACTTAGCAAACTCCTAGGGTTTATTTGAGATCTTTTTCCCCTTTCCTCCTCGTAGGATAATTAAAAAGTTCGTGTGATATCGTAGGAAGAACTGGAACAAAATTCATCCCGCCACGGGTGCATTCTCCTTCCAAATTTCGCGTGAAGGGTCTAGCGTGCCGTCCTCCCAAGTGAAACGAGGAGGTAAAGAAAACAACACCACAGATCCTATGTCCATGGTCAGTTCTTAGCCTCTTATGGCATTATTCTTCCCTCGTGAGAATCATATGTTCCCATCTAGGAGTCCATCTTTTATCAGCCCATGTGAGGGATCTAGTTATTCATACTAGAAGACTGAAGAATCTAGCTATCTACACCAGCAGACTACATGATTTAGTTGTCCACCTCACACACAAGTACCCTTATCCTTCATGCAGTCTAGGGATCATGCACCCCACATCCCATACAGGTATCCTCATCCTTCCAACTTACTGGTAGATCATGCACCTCACCTACCAAACATATACCTGCGCGTGAGGATGATCTTAAGGAGTCGGATGAGAATGATTACGAGGAGCAGGATAAGGACGATGAGGAAGAGGATGAATCTATTATGGATGATCCTAGTGATATTCATATCATTAATGGAAGATATTATATTTGGTACGTTGGAAATTCATAAGTTTCTGATGTATAAATTTTTATTTGAATATACATGTTGCCATTTTTAAAATTAATTTATATTTAATACTAATTAAAATGATTGTTCTTTAGTTTCGCGTCGAGTTGGATTGTTGTCCTGTGTATAAGTTATGTAATTAAGAAAATGTCTAAAAAAAACATGGAAGAGATTTAAAGATATTGACAAGAAAGAAAAAGAAGTTTGGTTTAGAAATTTTAAGGTATAATTAAATTAATTTTTAAGTTATTGTTATTTAAATTATTTTTTTATTATATTTATCTAACTATTTATTTGAATGTCATACAACATTGTATGAAAGTGTATATGGGAACAAATGGACGATAGAGTGATTAAAGAAATTACTATGGCAGAACATCAGTTAGATTTTCTGACATACTACGGCGTGCTAGAAAGCCCTGGGGAACATGAAAATATCCATCCTGACTGGATAGACAAAGAAGTATTTGATGAACTTTTTGTCGATTGGGATACACCCGAATTTAAGGCTAGATCTGTAAAAGCAAAGAAAATGGGAGCATCTGAAAAAGGGGGTAACCTTAATATAGTTGGATGTATAAATACTTCTGAAAATGCTCGACGCATGGTAATTATTACCCCTTTTTAAGTTATATTTTGATTTAATATATATTTTTAATTAAGTTAAATTTTATTATTTAGGCTAAGGAGTTGGGGAGACAACCACTAATGATGGAGCTAGTTGAAAAGACTCGGACAAAAAAATCTGGGGTTTTTATTAACGAACTTACCAAAAAGCTTTGGTAAGTAATTTTATTAAAATTGTTTATATTTTTTATTTAATGATAATTTTGTGATATGATATTGTGGCGTGAAAATCACGTAGCTATATTTTATTTATTATTTAATTTAATTCTTGTACATAACTAAGTTTAAACTGTATTTATCTTAATTTTTTCATTATATGTGTAGGAGGATTATCAAACACTTCTCGCACAATTTTTGGTTCGAAATCCTCAATATACTCCAAGAGGTTCATAGTCACTTAATCCACATGTGGAATTTTATATTTGAACTTTAGTAAATGTCGAAAAGAGACCAAATAGATGTTTTTTTGGTGCTGAAAATATGACTGGGAGCTTGAGAAGTGGAGATAGAACTCCATTTAAAAGAGTTAGAGATGAGGAAGGAACGTCATATCCACCATAGTTGACGCCTAAGATGCTTGAAACATTAAGACAACTAGCACTAATTCAGATGAGACGCGAGTCAGCGCTTTGTGAGGCGACGCTAAAAGTTCAAATAAGGAGAAACGATGACAAATGGAGGCAATGGCGACGAGGCAATCTGATATGGAGGAGCAAATGCGATAATTTATGAAATTCTAAAGGAGCGGTAATCAAGCGTTTGGTGCAAATGAAGGAGTTAGTGGTCAAGAACCGATGGATGAGGAGAATGATAATGGTTTTAACATTGACGAGTTTTCTAACCCATATGATTTATTTTAATTTTAATTTACTTTTAAATTTTAATTTTTGTAAGATATTAATTAAACCTTTTTAGTATATTATAATTTTTTTTTAATTATTTATAGTTTTTTATTTATTAATTTAGTATATTATATTTATTAAAAATAAAATAAAAACAAAGTTAATTATTTTTCAGTTTTTTCATAAATAGAAACTATTTGTGGCGTAATATTCACTTCACAAGTTTGCCACGTGAATATCACGTCGCAACTACTTTTAAATTTTGCGACATAGTTTTCACTTCACAACTTTACCACGTGAAAATCACGTCACAACTCACTGTCACTTGCTCTGCCACCTCTGCTCCTACTGAACCTACTATGTCCTCTCTGCGCTACTGTGCAAACTGTTGCGACATGAATTTCACGTGGCAATGTGTAGAAGTGAAAATCACATCACAACATAGTTGTCACACACCCTCCTACTTTGTCATTAAACAATTAGAGAAGGTCAAAAACTTCTAATATATTTATCTACAAGAGTAGTCGCTCTTCTATTAATTTCAGTGTTATAAATTTAGGTGTTTGTGTGCTTCAGGTGAAGCTGAATGAAGATACACATTTCATAACTTTTTCATTTGGTCATTGATCGCGACAATGGGGTATGTCTGTGATTATGACTGCAAGTACACGGTCTATCGCGTACTTTTAAAAGATATCGAACCCACAGGGACTAAGAATCGACCTAATGTAGTTAATCGCTACTACGTAAATCTAATGCTAATATTTGATTGATTATTGATTAGACGGGAATTAAAAAGAAATATTATTGAATTAAATCTAGGATAATAATATCGGTATGTAATGGTCGGACTTCGGGGATCTAGTAAGCCATCGATGCGGATCGTAATTTAAAATCACTTTTCTATAGAAATTATTAGTTTAAAAACCCTCCTCTCACACTCTCGTTTTTATTGATTATGATTTCATTATTAAACCTAAGTGAGCGCTCTCGCTGTATCAATTAAAGTTCAAAGTGATTTTTGAAAACCAATGAAAACTAATTACCCTTAAAGCACTCTCGCTGTATTTAATGTTAATGCCTGATTTCTAAGGTCAAGTTAAAATCTCAAACTCTCATTTTTATTGATCCTAACTTCTATTGTTTTTAACTCTCGTTACAAACAGTTTAATTAAGCGTTTAGAAATATCAGCCAGACAAATAAATTCAATTAATAAACTACATCGACAGTGCTACTCGATTTCCTCGGTTATGTGACCTTACATACCGATAAAAGGTATTTAGTCGGACATTGCAGAGAGATCTGAATAAACCAATAGGCAAAATGATTGAGCTTATTGAAGGGATCAGCGTGCCTGCTGACGATAATGATAATCATGAAGCGTCGACCGGCTACATGGTCCGTCTTTTTCAGTGGAAAACATCTGATCTCAATGATGTCTTACAGAAATTTGTCAATGCGTGTTACAGTTTACTGAACGGTAAGGCTGATCATGAAAATTTTGGCATAGAAGTAACTACAGCATTGGAATGGATTATCAATCATTGCTTTTCTATTCATGATGTTTCAAGTATGAAGGATGAAGTTAAAAAACAATTTGATTGGGATGAGATAGAGAGTGAAAATGAAGCAGAAAAGTTGCAAACAGATTGTAACACGGTGAACTGACTTTTTATCGATCAAAATGTCGCGGTTAAGCATGAGTCGCCACCGACTTTTATTTTATCCAATTGGAAAGGCAAAAAGAACAGGAAAGACCTTTTAAGAAATCTAAGTTCGGGGGGTAATTTATGCAAAGGGAAGGTGTAAGGCACCCTTTGCATCCATGGTTTTCCATGGGCTCTTAATTGCTTTGCTTGCTCGTTTGTTTAGAAAATGTAGATGAAAGAGATAGGGACTTTAGCTCGTAAATGAGCGTAGCCCTTTTGAAAAATTATGAGAAAGAATATAATGAAAGTTTGAGCATTGCAAGGCAATTAGGGGCAATTACCTTAAACTCAGATGATAGGTCTCTTTTTAGCCTTTCAGAATGAGAGGGTCTATCCTTGCCATAAGAGGGCAGGAAGCCTTTCGTTTGGAGGTTGAAGGGTCATCGAAGCATCCTTTGCCATAAGACTGTCCCATGCCATAGAAGGGCAGGTAGTCTAAGGCAAGGATCAGAATAAGCCATTTCGTAGGCAGCCAGAAGATACCTCAGCCTTTTTCCGTAGGCAACTTCCGAGGGTCGAGGTCATATTGCATATCGAAGGCAGCATCATTTAGGGTCGTATGACCTTTAGTATTCGAGGCAGCATGGCTGAGGTATCTTCAAATTCGAGGGACATGACTTATTCTGCAAAAACACAAGGCAACAGGCAACAAGGCAACAAGGCAACAAGGCAACAGAGAGGGTTACCCAAAAGCGTGCGTGTGTGCACCAATCATGTGATTCAATTCAGTTATTTATTTTGTATTTAGTTATTCTAGGTCAATTACAATCTTGCACTCCCTAAATTACTAACCACGCAGTTATAAAGCAATAAAGGGGAGGGGAAAGTGAAACCAGCGGATCCCCAATGGGGTTTGTCACAAGTAATAATAGTAAAAGGCAAAAAAATAGGGTTTAGGGTTACCAACAACGTAGCTTTAGCAATTGACAAACCCTGAAAAGGAGAAAGAAGAGGCAGAAAGTAGAGAGTGAGTGCATTATCAAGTTCGAGGGCAAACTTCATTAACCACAAAGGAAAATAGAAATATAAATTAAAAATAGAATAAAGAGAAAGTACTTAGCTTTGCCTGACAGGGTTGAGGGCAAGGGTTTGCCAGAAGCGTTGACTCTGACCATTGAGAACTGAAAGAAGAAACAACGAGGCGTGAGCGTATAGGCAGTTCATAGATATTTAAATTTAATCCTAATTTGTTAAGAAAACAAAATGAAATAGAAATGATTATTTAAACTAAATACGAAATAATACTTAGCTTTCGAATTTGATCTGATATGGTTAGAGTCGGAGGT
This sequence comes from Vicia villosa, assembly GCF_029867415.1. Classification (NCBI taxonomy): domain Eukaryota; kingdom Viridiplantae; phylum Streptophyta; class Magnoliopsida; order Fabales; family Fabaceae; genus Vicia; species Vicia villosa. Next base: position 138,198,025 of record NC_081181.1, on the reverse strand, counting down.
TACCTCGGAGGTAAACCCTGAAACGAGGGCAAAGGCAAAAAGTATGAAGGCAAGACAAACCCCCTGATTTTAAAAGGAAACAAAATAGACTTTTAATTTTAATAAATAGGGTACTTAGCTTTGAGTCTTGATAGGGCGCATTGTCGGAAGGCATCTGAAAAGACAACCCTGAAAAGGCACAGAAAAAAAAGAAATACTCTTCAGTGTATGACGGATTCTCGTAAACCCTGATTATGGCACAAGTTAACCCTGGTTAATAGAATAAATGCAAAACAAATTAATTGTTGGTTTTCAACCCAATTAATTAAATCGGTGAAAATCCAGGTTTCGATCAAATATCATAATCCTATTTATTTTTAATTCATGAATCAAAAATCAATTAAAATTAAACAAGTCATTTAATCAAATCAATTAACTTAAAACAATAAAAAAATATTAAAACAAATAAATATTTTATTTATTATAAATCTTTTATAAACTTTGAAGAAAAAGAAAAAAGAAGTTTATTTAGTAAAGAGTTTTTTTTTTGTGTATAAAATATCTACATATAACAAATAATATAAAAAAAAGTTTATATAATTTTAAATAAAAAAATTTGAGGAACTTAGCTCAAGATTGGGTGTGACGAGCCTGTGGGGGTGCATGATGCGTCTATATATCCCTGGTCGTTGGATTTGAAGTAGGAAAGATCTGATGGCTCTCGCGCGAGGACTCAGCGTAGTCATTCATGGGGCTGCATCGCTGAATCCTATGAAAAACCTTTGTAAAAATAAACTGCCACTGAGAGGGCTCGAACCCAGGACATCTTGGTTGCCAAGCAAACGCCTTGCCATCTCCACCAGCTTCGTTGGTTGTTAACATTGCGCTGCTATATTAATATAACAAAAATAAATTAAACGCATTTGAATCAAAATAACCCGCGCCCAGAATGCTCCTTCTTCATTGCGTTTTCTCCTCTGAAGCACAGTACGTACGGCCACGGTTTTTGAGTGTTACCATAGCCTCTCCAACTCAAACCTGCAAAACAAACGTCGATCCAGGCAAACTAATGGTCCCTGTCGACCATATGCGACGCCACGAATTCCACAACCTCCTCGATTCGGCCTGAAGCTGCTTCGTAAGGCCTGGACGATGATTCCTGAAGCTTTAGATGATGATGGTGACTCTAATAGCTCCAGAAGGCACCGAGAGATTGCTTTAGATCCACCAGAAGCTCCGATTTTGTTTCAATCTTGGTCTGCAAATCGCACTTGAATTCACGGTTTTTGGCTGAATAGAGATGCTGTGCCGCCGAAAAAAATCCCCCATAAGCATAGAATTGTTGCGTATATATACAGCATTACATTAGGTCAGGAATTATAACTTCAATCTCTGTGATTTGGATCAAGATTTGATTTTTGGAAGAGGTATAATAAACTTCTATTTTGGTTTCAATCATGCCAATCAAGCCACCAATCATCCACACGATTTCCAGTCCTCAAAAATCTGATTTGGTTTCTAAAAGAAACTAAATGAATCTTGTATTTTAATTCAATTATCATAATCATATTTTTTATGATTTATTTAATATTTTAAATGAAATAGAATTCAAATAAATATTAATAAATTCATAAAAATAAAAGGTGGAATTAGGGACTTCTCTTAAAGTCATGGGCCTTCTTAGAATCTAAATGATAGGCCCAATAGTCACCTATTTCCAAATTACTCAAATTGATCCCCCTGTTTCCACTTGATTGACTTAAAAAAGAAATATCTCAATCTTTAATAGAAGCATAATCCCAATTAAATCTTTGATTATTTTCACCAATTATTTATTTTTAAATTGAATTTTTATAAACAAAAAACCCAATATAAAAAATAATAATATAATAAAAATAATAGAAATAATAAAATGAAGGCCTGGGATGCCTAGGCGCCATTGATTCATTGATTTTCTTTTGAACAAACCAAACCATAGTTTTTTAACCCTGTTTTAGGAGAGTGTGTTTTGATTTGAATTTGAATAGGAGAAAATGTGTGGGCAAATTTTGGGGTATGACAGCTGCCCGTGTTCAATTATCTTAAACCTGAAGATGTAGAGTGGTTTGTATGCCAGTCGGTATCTGAAGGTGGAAGGTGATTGAACACTAGAATACCAAGAAATTTGCCCTATCTGAAGTAGGGACTTTTGTCAGAGATGGGCTTCAAGATACCATCCGGCTTGATAGACTTGAGAATTAGAATACGTCGTAGTTTAGACCGTATCTGAAGAATATACTTAGGATGAGTCGTACGTTAGACTGAATCCACTGGGAAGTATTTGTTGGAGATTGGTCGTGTCAGCACCGTTTGTAGTAACTGAATTAGATCTTGGATTGTTTCTGAATTGTGTTTTGAATGAGTGTCAAAAGATGGGAGTTATAAGAATGTTTCAGAAGTCTGGGGGTCATGCTTCCAGAATGTTCATCTGATTGGAATTTTCAGAATGTCCGGGGTTCGAGCTTCCGGAATGTATATCTGATTGGAATGTTTCAGAAGTCTGGGGGTCACGCTTCCAGAATGTTCATCTGATTGGAATTTTCAGAATGTCCGGGGTTCGAGCTTCCGGAATGTATATCTGATAAGAATGTTTCAGAAGTCTGGGGGTCACGCTTCCAGAATGTTCATCTGATTGGAATTTTCAGAATGTCCGGGGTTCGAGCTTCCGGAATGTATATCTGATAAGAATGTTTCAGAAGTCTGGGGGTCACGCTTCCAGAATGTTCATCTGATTGGAATTTTTTGTTGATGATACTCATCTGCTTGGGAACTTACCTGAAAGACAAAGTTAGCAGCATGCAATGCCATGATGCATGTATTTATGTGACGAGTCTCTCAAAATAAATGAGAAACTTGTATGTTATGTATGAATTTATTATGAGGTAATGTATGCAATGTATGAATATATGATGTATGACTGATGCTTTTGGAGTGTTTTGAGAGAATAAGTCTCTGTATTATTGTGATTTTGATGTTTGATCTTGTCTTGAAGATGTTTAGCTGGGGATTTATGATTCTTGCTTGGGGATGATTAGTAACTTGATGGACCCTGATTGGGGACAAAAGTATTAGTAACCTATGTTGGAGGAGAGCAAAGTGTTGGAGAACCAGCAGTGTTGAAGATGTAAACTTTGTTGGGGAGCCATGTCTTTGTCGAGAGTGTTTGAAGATATCTTCTTAACGATTACTCTGTGGGGATATGATCTTGTGAAATCGGAATTACGGGAACGCATGGATGCTTTGATCATTGCCCCTAGTATTATAGTACCTACCATTCCTGGATTTAATTAGGACACGCCACTGAGCATTGATCAAGATGTCAAACTGGACTTGCATAGATTTGCCCCTGCTAGTTGGGACTTTGGAACGATTTGCCTCGCGAGGATTTTATGAGATGTGCACTATGGGCATCATGTCCCTCATAATTATCGGCCCATGACAATGCCCCATGTTGGTTGGGAAGTAGATTCAGATTTACTTGGATTGTTTTTGAATCCTTGAGAGATTCTCGGAATCTTGACTTGATTGTCCCAGATTGATCGGGGGTATAGTTTGAAATCCCCTTGGGATATATGCTTTTGACAACTTGTCATTTGGGAGATTCTTGGAATCTTGACTTGATTGCCCCAAATTGATCGGGAAATAGTTTGAAGTCCACTTGGGATGTATGCTCTTGACTTTTTGGCATTTTGAGAGATTCTTCGAATCTTGACTTGATTTCCCTGATTGATCGGGCGAAGCGTGCCATGCCCCTTGTATACATTGCTTCTGGAGTGATCTTGTCAGTCGGGATAACCGATGGTCATTAGTTGTACCAAGTGCAAATTCTTCCTGATGCTAACATTCGAAATTATGTAGCAGAATTTGTTTAATAATGAATTCAAGAGATGCATTGCATACGTCTGTCTTGAGTTTTTGAAAATATTTAAAACAGGAGATGTAAAAAGCGTGATATTTGTAAAAACATGATATTTGTAACAATGTGATGTTTGTACAAACGTGGTATTTTTAACAATGTGATGTTTGTAAAAACGTGATATTAACTCGGCATTTGTGGTAAACCTTAAGGAGTCAGGATATCTTTTTGGTAACAGTATGCTTTCGAACTAACCATGCTTCAATTAGGACTTTCAAGGGTTGTAACGTGGTTTGGTTCACGGTTTAAGAAACAAAGGATAATGGCTCAAAATTTATTTATACCCATCCCCTTCTTCGTGATGTTCTCCAGTCCTAAGCTCAGTTAATTCAACTTATGCATTCAGGTTCCAAGAGACTTTTGGATTTGCACCTTTGATAATGACGATGGTTCACAAGCAAAGAGAACTTTTGAGATGACAGTCACTTCTTCCTTTTGGTAGTCACAACATTGTGTTGTTCAGGAATTTGTTGACTTCTTTTTTTATCTTTTTGATATCCCTAACTTTTGCCTGAACTGTCGTTTTTGAGCTTACAGTCAGCGGGATGCCTTGATTTTTGCCTAAGTCATCTTTTTTATTTTTGACTTAGCAGGCTTTTGTATATATGTTTTTTCATTTTTTTTTGTGAAAGATGTTGACTGCCTTGCTTAATGATTGATGAACCATCATTGGCTTTTGATTGACATCTCCAACACTTCTTTGATGTGTGCGGATGAACGCTTGTGATTGAAACCCTTGTTGAAAGGTGTACTGAATGATTCTCTTAAGATAGAATGCACAGCCAAATTAACTGAGAACTACCCTGCCCCAGGTTATGATCAAGGGTTTTAATTATTACAAGAAAGAAACTTCTACTTCTTAGGCTCAAAGGGGTTGACGAGGGATTAACATCCTTATATCTCCATTGTTTAGGAATTGAACAAATGCCTGTACATCGTCAGCATAGTCCGTTCAAAAGCATACTGTATGAGGTCGCGACATCGTTTTCGTCATCCTCCCTTAAAAGGCTTACAGCTTTAGCAGGAGTTGAATATCACAAAACACATGCAAAGTAAAAACATAATTTAAAATGAGTGATAACGAAATAATTTATTCAAGACAAACATATGCAATGCACTGATAATGATTATTAAAACAGATAATGTCTATCATAATTTCAATGTTTAAACAAACAGGAAAAGAAATCGCAAATGAAAGTAAATCTAATGATCTAAAAAGTTCATCCTTCTAGCCATCCACAGTATTAGCACTCTTGTTGTGATTAGGCATGGGGGCAGTGATCACGTTAGGAGTTGGAGGAGGATCGAACTTGATTTCCCCGGCGTCGATCATGTCTTGGATCTTATTCTTCAATGTCCAGCAGTTGTCAGTGTCATGTCCAGGACTATTGGAGTGATATGCACACCTCGCGTTGGGATTATAGCGAGGGGAGGAAGTGTTGGGATTTGGATGAGGAGCTATCTGTATAAGTAATTCTGCTTTCAACAAGTGTTGCAGCGCTTGAGTCAAAGACATGTTGATCTTTGTGAATTGTCTTTTGGATGCGCTTTGTTTACGTTGGTTGTTTTGTTGTTGTATCGATGCTTGATTAGAGACCAAAATTGCCCCAACAGTGTCAGATTCATTCCTCCCATTGTATGACTTTTTTATAGTACCGGAAGAAGTAGCCTCCTGAATTTTTCCGCTTCGGATACCATTTTCAACACGTTCTCCGGTCAGTATAAGCTCAGTGAATCCAGATGATGAACTCCCCAGCAAATGACTATAGAAAGGACCAGTCAGTGTATTCATGAACATATCTACCATCTCTCTGTCGGCCAAGGAAGGTTTGACTCTTCCTGCTAGATCTCTCCATTTCTGAGCATACTCCTTGAAACTTTCCTTGGGTCCCATAGACATGCTTTGTAGTTGCATGCGAGTTGGTGCGAGATCGGAATTATATTGGTATTGCTTATAGAAGGCAACAACTAAATCTTCCCAAGTATGGATGTTGGTACTTTCCAGTTGATAGTACCATTCGAGTTGAGTTCCAGATAAGCTTTCCTGAAAGAAATGGATCCAGAGCCTCTTATCATCAGTGTGAGGCTGAATCTTCCTCACATAAGACCTCAAGTGTATTTTAGGACAAGAGACTCCATCATACTTAGCAAAGGCGGGAGTTTTGAATTTTGGAGGAATAACGACCCCAGGAACAAGTCCAAGCTCTTCAAAATCCAGCCCAGGTATCTTCTGAATTTCCACGCTTCTCAGACGCTCTTCTAACATCTTGTATTTGTCATCGGGATGTTCGTCCTCATGGTAATAATCCTCTTCTTCTTCAGAGAGTTTGGCAGACTCGTGGTTACTTTTTGCATCGGTTTTGACACTAACATCATCATCTTGCTCATCCTCATCACTGTCTTCAGAGGTTTCAGCATCCCTGAGTTGCAAGATCGGTCTAAGCTTTTTCACCTGAGCCTTCTTACCCTTCTTCTTCTTCTTTTTAGTCAGCATGGCTTTCAGCTCTTCTTGCCCCTTGGACAAATTCAGAATCAAGGCTTGGAACTCAGTGTTTTGAGCTTGGAGATCCTTAACTGATTGTTCGAGATCCATGATGCTGAAATAAACAGCGAGGAAGGATGAGAAACCCATCATAGGAAACCTGTTATGCGATGTTATGAATGCAAATGAAATGTTTTCAAGGATCCTTGGGAGTTTAGTTAGCAACATTAGAAATGATTTGGTCGCATCTTCGTTTGAAGAAATATGAACTTTGTCTTTGAGCATCCTTCTTTTGAGAATCGAGCTCACCATATCAAGTGGGTCATAGCCTCTGATTCGGGATACTCTTAAATTTGAAGGCACATGGCTAGAGGGAAATAAATCCTCTTGCCCCTTGATAGGTACTGAGTCTTTGAATTTGAAGGTACGTGGCCAGAGGAAAATAAATCCTCTTGCCCCTAGATAGGAATTCAGTCCTTGATAAGAGCACCTGAATTTGTGCGCCCTAAATTCCTAAGATCCTTGAAAGGGTTAGTTAATCATGTTATGCTTATGATGTCATGATGTCATGATGTTATGCGAATGAAGTTTGTTAGGCATAGTGTGAGATTGTAAGGACAAACAGGTCCTTTCAACAAAACCTGCAAGGAAATGAAGGTTAGTAGCAAACACAAACAAGTCACACATGTCACACAATTTTTGGCTTAAGGCTTGCATGGGGTCTGATCAGGTGTCCTTCCCAAGGGTATTTCTATGGATAAAGAGATTTCAGCAACAGGTTCTACCAAGTGACTCAGAATTGTCAGCCCCCTCTAAAGCACCCTCGAACATGGTACATGCATACCACGCAATGATACTTTAGGAAGAAACCTATCTGAGCTGTAGTATCGGGTAGCGACCATAACTTGGCATGCACCAAGAATAGCCCTCCCACTACGTTCCTAAAAGTCAAGATGGGTTAAAGGTGACTAAAGGTCCCTGAGCTCCGACGCACCCAAAGATACATGCATAAACCTCTCTCATGCAAAAGAGGTACACAATAACCAGTGGAGGCCTAACTCAAGCGCGAACTTCATTTTGACCAACCCCAAGCATGCACAAGGGGGGTCTCCATGACTATGCCGCTCCTAATCTTAAGTGTTCTTGAATCCGGGAATAGGATTCGTCCTTCAGTTTTCCCAAGACAAACCTGAAAAATAAAACAAGCAAAGCAAACAAATAGAAAACATTTAAATGATTCCTAAACTTTTAAGGTAACCCCTCTTTTATCGAAATTTATCCCCAGCAGAGTCGCCAGTTCTGTAACACGGTGAACTGACTTTTTATCGATCGAAATGTCGCGGTTAAGCATGAGTCGCCACCGACTTTTATTTTATCCAATTGGAAAGGAAAAAAGAACAGGAAAGACCTTTTAAGAAATCTAAGTTCGGGGGGTAATTTATGCAAAGGGAAGGTGTAAGGCACCCTTTGCATCCATGGTTTTCCATGGGCTCTTAATTGCTTTGCTTGCTCGTTTGTTTAGAAAATGTAGATGAAAGAGATAGGGACTTTAGCTCGTAAATGAGCGTAGCCCTTTTGAAAAATTATGAGAAAGAATATAATGAAAGTTTGAGCATTGCAAGGCAATTAGGGGCAATTACCTTAAACTCAGATGATAGGTCTCTTTTTAGCCTTTCAGAATGAGAGGGTCTATCCTTGCCATAAGAGGGCAGGAAGCCTTTCGTTTGGAGGTTGAAGGGTCATCGAAGCATCCTTTGCCATAAGACTGTCCCATGCCATAGAAGGGCAGGTAGTCTAAGGCAAGGATCAGAATAAGCCATTTCGTAGGCAGCCAGAAGATACCTCAGCCTTTTTCCGTAGGCAACTTCCGAGGGTCGAGGTCATATTGCGTATCGAAGGCAGCATCATTTAGGGTCGTATGACCTTTAGTATTCGAGGCAGCATGGCTGAGGTATCTTCAAATTCGAGGGACATGACTTATTCTGCAAAAACACAAGGCAACAGGCAACAAGGCAACAAGGCAACAAGGCAACAGAGAGGGTTACCCAAAAGCGTGCGTGTGTGCACCAATCATGTGATTCAATTCAGTTATTTATCTTGTATTTAGTTATTCTAGGTCAATTACAATCTTGCACTCCCTAAATTACTAACCACGCAGTTATAAAGCAATAAAGGGGAGGGGAAAGTGAAACCAGCGGATCCCCAATGGGGTTTGTCACAAGTAATAATAATAAAAGGCAAAAAAATAGGGTTTAGGGTTACCAACAACGTAGCTTTAGCAATTGACAAACCCTGAAAAGGAGAAAGAAGAGGCAGAAAGTAGAGAGTGAGTGCATTATCAAGTTCGAGGGCAAACTTCATTAACCACAAAGGAAAATAGAAATATAAATTAAAAATAGAATAAAGAGAAAGTACTTAGCTTTGCCTGACAGGGTTGAGGGCAAGGGTTTGCCAGAAGCGTTGACTCTGACCATTGAGAACTGAAAGAAGAAACAACGAGGCGTGAGCGTATAGGCAGTTCATAGATATTTAAATTTAATCCTAATTTGTTAAGAAAACAAAATGAAATAGAAATGATTATTTAAACTAAATACGAAATAATACTTAGCTTTCGAATTTGATCTGATATGGTTAGAGTCGGAGGTTACCTCGGAGGTAAACCCTGAAACGAGGGCAAAGGCAAAAAGTATGAAGGCAAGACAAACCCCCTGATTTTAAAAGGAAACAAAATAGACTTTTAATTTTAATAAATAGGGTACTTAGCTTTGAGTCTTGATAGGGCGCATTGTCGGAAGGCATCTGAAAAGACAACCCTGAAAAGGCATAGAAAAAAAAGAAATACTCTTCAGTGTATGACGGATTCTCGTAAACCCTGATTATGGCACAAGTTAACCCTGGTTAATAGAATAAATGCAAAACAAATTAATTGTTGGTTTTCAACCCAATTAATTAAATCGGTGAAAATCCAGGTTTCGATCAAATATCATAATCCTATTTATTTTTAATTCATGAATCAAAAATCAATTAAAATTAAACAAGTCATTTAATCAAATCAATTAACTTAAAACAATAAAAAAATATTAAAACAAATAAATATTTTATTTATTATAAATCTTTTATAAACTTTGAAGAAAAAGAAAAAAGAAGTTTATTTAGTAAAGAGTTTTTTTTTTTTTGTGTATAAAATATCTACATATAACAAATAATAAAAAAAAAAGTTTATATAATTTTAAATAAAAAAATTTGAGGAACTTAGCTCAAGATTGGGTGTGACGAGCCTGTGGGGGTGCATGATGCGTCTATATATCCCTGGTCGTTGGATTTGAAGTAGGAAAGATCTGATGGCTCTCGCGCGAGGACTCAGCGTAGTCATTCATGGGGCTGCATCGCTGAATCCTATGAAAAACCTTTGTAAAAATAAACTGCCACTGAGAGGGCTCGAACCCAGGACATCCTGGTTGCCAAGCAAACGCCTTGCCATCTCCACCAGCTTCGTTGGTTGTTAACATTGCGCTGCTATATTAATATAACAAAAATAAATTAAACGCATTTGAATCAAAATAACCCGCGCCCAGAATGCTCCTTCTTCGTTGCGTTTTCTCCTCTGAAGCACAGTACGTACGGCCACGGTTTTTGAGTGTTACCATAGCCTCTCCAACTCAAACCTGCAAAACAAACGTCGATCCAGGCAAACTAATGGTCCCTGTCGACCATATGCGACGCCACGAATTCCACAACCTCCTCGATTCGGCCTGAAGCTGCTTCGTAAGGCCTGGACGATGATTCCTGAAGCTTTAGATGATGATGGTGACTCTAATAGCTCCAGAAGGCACCGAGAGATTGCTTTAGATCCACCAGAAGCTCCGATTTTGTTTCAATCTTGGTCTGCAAATCGCACTTGAATTCACGGTTTTTGGCTGAATAGAGATGCTGTGCCGCCGAAAAAAAATCCCCCATAAGCATAGAATTGTTGCGTATATATACAGCATTACATTAGGTCAGGAATTATAACTTCAATCTCTGTGATTTGGATCAAGATTTGATTTTTGGAAGAGGTATAATAAACTTCTATTTTGGTTTCAATCATGCCAATCAAGCCACCAATCATCCACACGATTTCCAGTCCTCAAAAATCTGATTTGGTTTCTAAAAGAAACTAAATGAATCTTGTATTTTAATTCAATTATCATAATCATATTTTTTATGATTTATTTAATATTTTAAATGAAATAGAATTCAAATAAATATTAATAAATTCATAAAAATAAAAGGTGGAATTAGGGACTTCTCTTAAAGTCATGGGCCTTCTTAGAATCTAAATGATAGGCCCAATAGTCACCTATTTCCAAATTACTCAAATTGATCCCCCTGTTTCCACTTGATTGACTTAAAAAAGAAATATCTCAATCTTTAATAGAAGCATAATCCCAATTAAATCTTTGATTATTTTCACCAATTATTTATTTTTAAATTGAATTTTTATAAACAAAAAACCCAATATAAAAAATAATAATATAATAAAAATAATAGAAATAATAAAATGAAGGCCTGGGATGCCTAGGCGCCATTGATTCATTGATTTTCTTTTGAACAAACCAAACCATAGTTTTTTAACCCTGTTTTAGGAGAGTGTGTTTTGATTTGAATTTGAATAGGAGAAAATGTGTGGGCAAATTTTGGGGTATGACACAGATACGAGTCGATTTCAGGAATTAGAGAAAACTATTGCCAGCTTGCAATTGGAGTTAAAAACCTTAGAGTAGTCCAATAAAAGACTTGAAGATCAAATACAAAACGAAAGATCCTTAAATAGAGATCATGACTCTCAGCTTACAGAGACCGAATTAAACGAGGCTTATCACAAGATTTTGGAATTAGAAGTGGAGCTGGAAAGCAAGAATCACTATTGTGAAGAATTAGACACAAAATTTGTTGAACTTCAGCTTCAGCTTGAAAGGTACCAATTAGTCTAATCCTTCAATATATTCTATAACTATGTTCAAGACATTAATATGATTTTGAAGCAATAAAGCACGGACACACCGGAAACATGACACTGACACGACCACGCCTTTTTTTAGAGGTGTCGGTGCTACATTGTTTTGAATCATTTAGCTCTTATTTTTTTATTTAAATATTGTCATACTCAAGTACCAATTTTTTTTATCTTCTCAGCATGAAAAAGACGCACTCGAATGATTACGGTAATCAGAAAAATGACCCGCTGCGAATTGTAAGTTCATCTGTTTTATTCCCTTACTAGGAAATTTGAACTCTGTTGCAACATTGTTTTGAGGTTTGCTTACAAATCCTGCATGAATGGGAGATAACAGCAGCTTCAGAGAAGTTAGCAGAGTGTCAAGAAACCATCCTTATCCTTGAGAAGCAGTTGAAGGCATTGGCTGCGAAAAAGGATATGTCCCTGTTTGACAACATTATTGCGGCTCATCGTCGTCCTATAATCACAAATACATCCAGTGTTAGTCTTTCCTGTAAAGACGCGAAGATGAAAAACCGGCCGTCTCTTTTGGATCAGATGCTTGCTGATGATGATGCAAAAACCAAGGTTTGTAAAGCAAATGAAAAAGGCTTTAAGCAACCGCTCGAAAAGATTGTAGTTTTGACAGGAGTTAGAGGTAACGACAGTGCTAATGTCAATTCTTTGGCCATTTTACCTGCCAAGAAATCTGGACGGCGAAGCTTCTGGAAAAGGATGTTAGGGACAAGAAGAAAGCCGAAAAGAAAACAAGTGTTTCAGTTTAACAAGTGAAGTGAAGATTGAATGTAGTTGAGTACTCTCTGTGAGGGGAAAAACACTTGAATTGTATCTAACATTGTGTGATTTGATCAGGATTCTTGTACATATGGCTGAAAATTCATGTTATTAATAATGGAATGCATGCAACAGTGTTGTTTTGACATATATACTTCTGATTTGAGGAGCAAATGAAACTGCAAGTAGCATTATGTAGACCCTTTATTTAAGGTTATTTCCTAAGATAATTTGTCTGATAATCACAAATAAGAACTTAAAATTATCTATTAATGAATCAACATCCTATTCCTTTGCCATACTTGATCCACCCTTCTCTCCAACAATACTTGGGATTTATCCACCCTTCTCTCCAACAAAAAACTTATTGACTACAAACAGATTTTCAAACTCAAGTTTTTAGCCAATGACACTATAAAAAGATACAAGGACATGTCTTGTCGCCAAAGAGTTCAACCAAATACATTGAATAGACTACCACGAAACATTCAATCTAATGATCATGATCACCACCATTAAGCTTCTTCTATCTATGATACTTTTCAAATTTGGTATTTACACCAACTTAACTTAAATATTATTTTTCTTCGTAAAGACTTAGATGAAGAAGTTCATATAAGGAATGAACCGTTGCTTTGAAAACTTTGGTCACTGAATTAAATATTATGTGTTAAGTAGCAAGAAATGTATTACGGTTTGCATGCAATTTGAAAAATAATGGTTTGTTTAAGTTATTTTTCAAGAATAACTTAATTTTTCAAATTATTATATGTTACATCAATTTTAATAGTTGTATATGTTTAGTGAGGTGTAGGGAAAACAAGTAATTTATATATTTTATAATAAACTCAGGGTACTTTCAACAACGATTATTATCTCTAACCGTGGTGAAATGTTAATTATATTCTAAATAAATTACTAATGTTGGGTTTCGAACCAATGACTTAAATATATATCACAACGGTTTTGTGTTGCAACCACTGTGATAAGTTGAGCGCTACCTCGCTTCCACAACGGTCATGAAACCATGGTGATATGCGCCATACATACAACCACCCCTTACCTCACAACGGTTGGTCAAGCGTTGTTGTATCCTTTTTCCAACTATTGTAGTATGAATTTTTCGTAGTAGTGTGTCCGTCATTTTGAAGTGTGAGGAGGGAATGATCTAAACCAGATTGATTATATCCTTAATTAATTAAGAAGCCTGTTACCTTTTCATACCATTTTCTGCTGACCTACCTTAAACCATTGAGTGATTTCAACAATTTGCATGCCTAATTATCTCTTTAACGAAATGCAACCTCACATCGATGGGCTTGGTTAATTCATGATAGGCTGAATTCTTTGACGGGTGTATTGCACTTTGACTGTCACATTTAACAGTGATAGTTCGGTCTTGAAGTTTCATCTCCTTAGCAAAATCTTCAAACCACAATGCTTATTTCACAGCTTCACTGAGGACAATATATTCTGCTTCAGTGGTTGATAAGGAAACAACCTTCTAAAGTGTTACTTTCTAACTAATTGATGTGGTAAACATAGTGAACACATATTCAGAAATAGATTTCCTAAAATCCATACAACCTGCATTATCAAAGTCGACATATCCTTTGATTTCTACTTTACTATCATCACCACAGGCTCCACCATAAATCATGACTCTGCTCAGAGGCCCATTTATGTACCTTATAATCTACTTCAATACTTCCAAGTGTGTCTTTCCAATATTGGCCGCATACTTGCTTACAAGGCTCACTTTGTAGACTATGTCTGGCCTCGTACAGAACATAGCATGCATCAAAGAACCTACTATACTAGCATATGGAATATTATTCATATAGACTCTTTCAGCTTCATTGCTCGGACTTTGAGTCGTACTCATCTTGAATTGAGGATTTGTTGGTGTCACTACAGGCTTTGAATTCGACATACCAAATCTGTCAAAAATCTTCCGTAGGTATGTATCTTGCGATAAGCACAATCTTGATTGTTTTTTATCTCTCCGAATGTCAATCCCAAGGATTCTGGTGGCAGATCCAAGATCCTTTATCTCAAACTCATTTCCAAGTTCAGCCTTTATCCTCAGTACATCTTCGACATTGTTTATGCCATCGATAATTTCCTCAGTTTATTCATCATCTTGTGCTTCTTCCTTGATTTCATATGGGTTTTGCATTTTAGAATAAACATGCTCAACCTCGACAAGAATCTCTTCTTATCCAGATTTTCTTCAGAGTTCTTTGCATTTTGACCAGCCTTATCAATTTTCTTGAAATCCATTTCAGCCTCACTGAAAACTACATCATGACTTGTGATACACCTCCTGTGACCTAGTTCTAGGCACCACAACCTATAAGCTTTGACTCCTTTATGATACCCCATGAACATGCATCTCTGAGCTCTAGGCCCGACCTTGTCTTGCCTAATATGAGCATAGGCGACATAGTCAAATACTCTAAGTTCGTCGAGATCTGATGGATGGCCCAACCAAACTTCTTTAAGTGTCTTCATCCCTAAGGCAATCGAGGGACACCTATTTATCAGGTATGCTACAATTACAACAACCTCGATCCAAAACCTTCTTCAATCCAACACTAACCAACATGCATCTAACCTTTTCTAGGATTGTTCGATTGAACCTCTTAGCCATTACATTTTGATGAGGAGTACCTGCAGTAGTCTTGTGTCTTGAAACACTAGACATTGCACAATAAATGTCAAAAGCTTCAATGCCGAACTCAAGATCATTTTGGTTCTCAATCTCTTAAACTTCTTGCCAGTCTGATTTTCGACTAGAGTCTTCCAACTTTTGAAATTCTCAAAACCCCCGCCTTTCCTATAGCTCGCGTCGCTCGACGTTGATGCTCGGTGTACGCACGCACCGTTTTCCTTTATGATCCGTGACGGCTTGGTTGTTGAGAGGGGTCCGCCCTCTTGTCTATGGCCCGATCATTTTCGCTATGGCGGGACCGCTTTTCTACCACTCGGTCAGTACCGTTGGTTTGTTTGCTTTACGAGTGGATGCTCGTTTGTGTGCTCATTGTTTGCTTCCCTTTTTCCCTCGTAGGTTGTTAGTTTAGCTTAGACTTGTACCCTTTGTATGATAACATTAGGTAGCAAGCTTTCCCCCTAGCTTAGGTCTTCCTCATGCATTCTTTAAAACACAAACCACACTCTTTGATTTTCTTTTCTTAAGAGCTTGTTATTTCCGCTCCATTCCCAGCATAAGTCTCCAAAGGTCGAGCAGCGGAGTGCGAATATAACTCGTTCACCTAAAAAAACATAAAACAAACAGAAATTAGTTAGCCGAGCTACGGTAGCTCTGATTCTGCAAAACAGATACGTAGGCAGCGGGGTAGGGCCCGTGCGAGCATAATCCTTTCTTTTCCCTACATTTTGCATTCATTTTAGTCCAGATTAGCGCAGTTTGCTTACACACCCATAGATTTAGACACTAGCGTGGATACCATCGAGTACGATGGGAGCGAGGGGTGCTAATACCTTCCCCTCGCGTAACCGACTCCCTTACCCTTTTTCTCTGGTCGTGAGACCGTTGTTTTGTTTTGTGGTTGGCTGGCATTCCTTTCCTTTTCAGGATAAATATGTTAGTGGCGACTCTGTTAATTTTCGCGGTAGCACCAGCTGGTGACTCTGTTGGGGACGTCTTGACCTGTTGCTGGTCCGGACTCAGCAAGTCGATCCTAGCGCTTGTGTGTTTATCATTGGGTGTTTTTACTGCTTTGCATATTTACCTGTTTGCATTGCATTCTATGTGCGCTTTTACTTTTCTGCATCATATTCTGGACTGTCTGGATCTCTGTTTGTTGGGTGGGTATTTCAAGAGGTAAAAGGCCCAATACCCAGGCTATGAGTGATACCATAGGAACTAGGACTAGAGTGGCCGTGACGGACAGAAGGCGTATGCCTGATTGATCTGATCACGTATCCACGGGCAGAGCTTGGTGGAATGAGGCAATATCGTATGATAACGCCTACATTCGATCCTCTGTTGGCTTTTTGACCTACCTTAGCCTAGATTTACCCGTGAGTGGGGCGGGAATCAATCATTGCTTAACAGGTACATTGTTGGTGACCGCTGTTCTTGTTCGTGGGTTACCATTGTTCTTGTTCGAGGGTTACCGCTGTGCTTGTTCGTGGGTTACCATTGTTCTTGTTCGAGGGTTACCGCTGTTCTTGTTCGTGGGGTACTATGGTTCTAGTTCGAGTGATGATCTATGTTCTATGGATGTTGGTTCCGTAGGTTGACATTCTATGTACCGTATGGTATACCATCTGGGGGCCGAACCTTTGGCTCTGTATTACATGTGTTACCGGCAGTCTAGAATGCCTGGTGGGCGGCAACAAGCCCCACCACTTTGCATCATAGCATATTTATTTCCAAAAGAAATGCAAAAAAAAAAATGTATAATAATAAGCATTTGCATGTCATATTTTTCAGGGATATTCAGGAGTTCACCCAAGTTGAAGATGGACATTCTCACTGATACTGTCAAAGAACGCACGAGGCATACCAGAGCTTACAAGATTCCGGGTATTGATGTTGCGGGGTTGATTGGTTTGAGTTCTCGGTTGGAAGGGGAGGTTCTCCGTGACTTCAATCATGATTATGGCAATTTGCTCTCCATCCTCGATACATCTTTCGATCCAATGGCTCTGATCACCTTATTTCAGTTCTATGATCCGCACTTGAGATGTTTTACATTTCAAGACTATCAATTGGTGCCAACACTCGAGGAGTTTTCTTACATACTCAACATACGGATCACTAATGATGTACCTTTCGTTCGGGTTCCCGAGGTTGTGAGATATGAAAAGGTGGCCGAAGCTCTTCACATGGGTATTAAGGAGGTGGAAAGAAATCGGAAGTCATCGGGCGGTGTTTCTGGTTTCTATCTTTGCTTTTTGATTAGTAAGGCCGAGGATGCGGCTAAGAAGGAGCAGTGGGTTGATTTTAGTCGTTTGCTTGCTATCATGATCTATGGTATTGTCTTATTCCCATCAAGAGAAAACTTTGTGAGTTTGGCGGCGATTTGTGTCTTTATGAACAAAAACCCCGTTCCAACGTTGCTGGCGGATGCTCTTTTTTCGATCCATGCGAGAAGTAAGAAAGGAGGATATGTTGTTGGTTCTTGTCTTCCGTTGTTGTATCGGTGGTTCATGTTGCATTTGCCGGTGAGAGGACCTTTTGTGCTCAAGAAGAGCTCTCTTAAGTGGTCAGATAGGATTGTTAACCTCACATCTTATGATATCAGATGGAACTATTATGTGGGGAAGGTTTGGAGCATTATCACTAGTTGCGGTCAATATCCCAACGTTCCTCTCATGGGAACCAGAGTTTGCATTAGTTACAATCCCACGCTCGCCTATCGTCAATTGGGATATGCAATGGAAAGGGCTCAGAATGATGTAGAAGCGTTTGAATCAGTGTACTTTGCTGATGGTGAAGACCCCCTGGAGCTAGAAAAGATAGCATACGCTTGGACTAAATTTCACAAGAGAGATCAAAATACTTTGAGCAAGAAAGTTCCGATTGCCATGGGTCCTTACCGAAAGTGGGTCGAAGCAAGAGTGGCAAATCTGTTGTTGCCATTTGCGAGGTCACGCCCATTGTATGAGCAACCTCCCACGGTTTTATCAGATACAGTTGCGGCTGAACTCTATATTCAAACCGAAGCGGACAACATCAAGCTGAAATCAAAGGACCGAGAGGTTGGCTTGGAGAGGTATTTTCAAGACTGTGAAAAGGCGGAGTTGGCTCGTAAGCTCAAGCATGCGCAAGGTGAAGGTTCAAACTTGACACATGCTCAAAGGCGATCTCATGACTTGATGGAAGAAAGCTTGTACCGAAAACAACAGGAATGTGCGAAGTTGCGAAGGTCCGAAAACAATAGCAAGAGAAGGATGCAGGATTCAGAAAAACAATTGATGGAAGAAAAGGCCAAGTCTGCTCGACTTGAAGAAGAATTAACAAGACTCCGAGCCCAACGGAGAGGAAATGGAGGAGCTCATCCTATTACCAGGCGATCCTAGTGTTGCCAGGGAGTTGATTTGCTGTTTATTCGTGATGTTTGGCACCCATGTCCAGGATTGTTGGATGGGGTCGCATTTTGTTATATTCTGGATTTCTTTTGTATGCCTTATGAGCGCTTCGTGACGGTTATGCGTCATGGTTGTATGAACTCAAATTCTCTGTTATGTTTGAATGAAATATGCTCAGTTTGATGAATTATTCTCATGTGTGGATTGCTGTTCAAATACATTCTGTATCAAGGTTGTTATGTCCTATCTGAAAGTGGGATGAACTCTTGGATACCTGAAAATTGACAAACATTTCATGCATATCATTCATATATCATACATGGCATATATTTGCAGGTTTTGCAGGTCTTATATCTTATGTCTCGCTGTTTTGTTACCAGAAGGAGTTCTAAGACGGCTAATCACCCGTATCCGACTAGGAGCAGTCAGAGAAGACAGATGGAACAGATTCAGGAAAAAATGGCTGAGATGAGAGCTCAATTGACAGAGCAGATGAATGCGCAGATGGCGCAGTTTATGGAAGCATTGACTAATGTGACCAAGGGGCAGGATGACTTGCGAGTTCTCGTCGAGAATTCCAGAAGGGTTGAGAATGGAGGACATTCGAGGCTGTTTGACGATGTGTCTGGCAGGATTGACGATCATCATGATCCGAATGAGTTTGATCGCTTGGGAGGACACTATAACCCTTTCAATCAGCACCACGGGTTTCCACCTCCACCTCCGTCTCGTCTGTTGGGAAGGAGAGATAATCAGAACCGTGATAATTTGGATTTTAATGTTGAAAACTTTGATCAGGTATCGAGGCATAGTGCTGATGGTGCACCTGAGGAAGCTGAGAGGTATCGTCTGATTGAAGAACGTCTCAGAGCTGTTGAAGGCAAAGGGGTGTTAGGCATGGATATCAATGACTTGGGGTTGGTTCCGGGTGTGAGGATTCCACCGAAATTCAAAGTTCCATCTTTTGACAAATACAATGGGGCGACTTGTCCCATGACTCATGTCAAAGCATACTATCGCAAGATGTCAGTTTATTCAGAGGATGAGGGTTTTCTGATGCACTTCTTCCAGGATAGCTTGGCTGGGGCTTCTTTGCAGTGGTATGTTCAACTCGAACGCACTCATATTCATTCTTGGAGAGATCTTGTGGAGGCTTTCATTAAGCACTATCAGTACAATGTTGACATGGCACCTAATCGAACTCAGTTGCAGAGTTTGGTTCAAGGATCTAAAGAATCTTTCAAAGAGTACGCTCAGAAATGGCGTGAGTTAGCCGCAAGAGTTCAGCCACCGATGACTGAGCGTGAGATGATTGACATGTTCACCAGTACTTTGTCTGGACACTATTACTTGGCCTGTAGTGCTTCAGCCAACTTTTCTGAAATGGTGAGATATGGTGAACATGTTGAGATGGGTCTAAAGATGGGGAAAATTCAGCTGGGAGCTTCTTCTAATACTCCTAGTGGTAAGAAACAAGCTGAGGGTTATGCTAAAAGGAAGGAAGGAAATGCGGATGCCATATATGGAAGAAGGGGTTCAGTGAGAAGCAATTCATAGGTTAATGCTGTCATGATCCCAGTACCGCAACAACAACATCAGCAAGGACATCATTCCAATACTGATCGCTATCCTCCCAGGACCAGGCCCCACAGAAAGATTGATCTGATTCCTATGACTTATGCTCAAGTACTACAACATTTGCTCGAGATTGAGAAGATTACTTTGAGAGATGCTCCGAATGCTCCGGACACACAATCTCCGAATTACAATGCAAACGCACGATGTGCTTTCCACTCAGGTGTCGCTGGCCATGATACAGAGAGGTGTATTGCATTGAAGAACAAAGTCCAGGACTTGTTGGATCAAAAGATAATCCAGTTCACTCCTACACCCAATATTGCCAATAATCCGATGCCTGCTCACGGAGGTTCGGGTGTGAATGTCATTGAGAGTGAAGAGATAAGGGTTGTATCTGATGTGGGCTGTTTGACCTTCCCTCTTGTGTCTGTGAAGCAACATTTGGCCAATAGTGGCATCTTCCCGGGCTGTGGTATTGATTGTGAGAACTGCAAAAGTCAACCTGAAGGTTGTGCTGATTTGAAGAGTATGGTACAAAGGCTGATTGATGAGGGTCCCCTTCAGTTTTATCGAAGGTTGAGAGGCGCGAAGAGTGATGGCGTTGAAGTGTCTGTGATCTCAATTCCTTATGAGCCGGTTGCTCCAATATGTATTCAAGTGCCTATTCAGATACCTGTCAGTATCCCGTATGAGGAACAACCAGCGGCGTTGATGATTACCGTGCCTGGGCCTATTCCATATGAGAGTGAGAAGGCCGTTCCTTGGCATTATGGTTCAGACGTGTATTACTATGGCACGAAGGAGGAAGGCGAGCCTTCCAAAAAGAAGTGTGTTGAAACCTCAGTTGCAAATACTGATAACTTCGCCGGTACTGGTAAAATCACTCGCAGTGGTAGGGTGTTCTCCCCTCAGTTTGTTCAGAACAATGCAGATGCTTTGGCTAAGGCCAAAGGAAAGCAAGTAGTGACTGATGTCCAGAATCCTCCAACTCAGAACGGGGCACCTGATAGTGCTGTGTCTTCCAAGGATGTAGAGGAACTGTTGAGAATTATCAGGAAGTCTGATTATAAAGTGGTTGAGCAGTTGGGTCAGACCCAGTCAAAGATCTCCATCTTGCAACTGCTGATGTGCTCAGAAGGTCATAGAGATGCTCTCTTGAGAATTCTGAATGGCGCTTACGTTCCACATGAAATATCTGTGAATCAGCTAGAGGCGGTAGCCAATAATATCTCCACTGGGAACGGTTTGGGATTTACAGATTGTGATCTTCCTCCAGAAGGGAGAAACCATAACAAGGCTTTGCATATTTCGATTGAGTGTAAGGGGACAACCCTGTCCCGTGTTTTGGTTGATACTGGGTCTTCTTTAAATGTGCTGCCTAAATCAGCTCTCATGCGAATTGACTATGCCGGTGTTGAGTTAAGGCCAAGTGAGTTAATAGTGCGCGCCTTTGATGGTTCAAGGAGGTCTGTGTTCGGGGAGGTAGAGCTACCAATCCAAGTGGGTCCTCAGATCTTTACTATAACCTTTTATGTCATGGATATCCAACCCGCTTACTGTTGTTTGTTGGGACGACCGTGGATTCACAAGGCTGGCGCTGTGACATCCACTCTTCATCAGAAGTTGAAGTATCCGGTTGACAGTAAGGTGGTGACGGTTTGTGGTGAAGAAGATTATATCGTGAGTCACTTGTCCTCTTTCCGATATGTGGAGATCGAAGGTGAAATACATGAGACTCTGTTTCAAGCGTTTGAAGCTGTGAACGCTGTGAGAACTCCTCCTTATGAGATAACAAAGCCAGAAACGGTAATGTCCTCATTGAAAGATGCTCAGGTTGTCGTTGAGACTGGAAGAGTGGAAGGCTGGGGGCAAGTAATTGACGTGCGTCCCAAATTTGACAAGAATGGTCTCGGTTTCAATCCTGGAAAGCAGAATGCATCGCCCAAGTCTGGTGTACTCAGCCCGATCAAGTTTGTGAGTGGGGGTGTCATTCAAGATGGTCAGGTGAACGCCATTGTCAATGGTGAAGAGGTGGATAGTGATTGTGACTTTGATAGCTGGATCCGTCCAAGTATTCCTGGAGAGATGCCTTGCAACTGGACAATTGAAGATGTCATCCAAGTTACACAAGCTCAGGAGTAAATTCCTTGTTTTTACTTTTCTTATCATGCCATAATTCCTACGCTCTGCCCAAGGCGTAGTGAATCATTTGTAGGGCCATGCAGTTCGCATTTTCAAAGTTAATCATAAAAGGACGTTTTTTGCATTCAAATGTTTTGCTCTTTGTCTTTCTTTTTAACTTTTTCTTTAAATGGCAATGTTTTTTGCACACACTTGCACATAGCTTAATAAAAAATAAAACTAAAATAAAAAACATCAATCATGCAGATGTTCCACTACCACGGATTCCATTGGTAACAGTTCCGCTATTGCTTATTATGATTTTGACAATCCGATCTACCAAGCCGAGGAGGAAGCTTATGAAGATTGTGAACTCCCCGATGAGTTGGCCAGATTATTGAAACAAGAAAAGAAAGCGATTCAGCCGCATCAGGAGGAAGTTGAGATGGTAAAGGTTGGCACAAAAGAGCAGGTCCGAGAAGTCAAGATAAGGGCTGCGCTTAAGAACAGTGTGAAGCAGAGGCTTATTGCTATGT
Organism: Vicia villosa; assembly: GCF_029867415.1. Classification (NCBI taxonomy): domain Eukaryota; kingdom Viridiplantae; phylum Streptophyta; class Magnoliopsida; order Fabales; family Fabaceae; genus Vicia; species Vicia villosa. The sequence goes on along the minus strand of NC_081181.1, from coordinate 138,175,538 downwards.
TGAAAGAGTATGCGGATATCTTTGCTTGGTCCTATGAGGATATGCCCGGTCTTGATACAGATATTGTGGTACACCGTCTACCTCTCAAGGAAGATAGTCCTCCTGTCAAGCAGAAGCTTCGAAGGACTCGCCCAGATATGTCTGAAAAGATTAAGAAAGAGGTTGAGAAACAGTTTGATGCTGGCTTTCTGCAAGTTGTGAATTACCCTCCGTGGGTCGCTAATATTGTTCCTGTACCTAAGAAGGACGGAAAGGTTAGGATGTGTGTTGATTACAGAGATTTGAATAGGGCGAGTCCGAAGGATGATTTTCCTCTTCCTCATATTGATGTGTTGGTGGATAATACTGCTCCTTTCAAAGTGTTTTCCTTCATGGATGGCTTCTCTGGGTATAATCAGATCAAGATGGCACCAGAAGACATGGAGAAAACAACGTTTATCACACCGTGGGGAACTTTTTGCTATAAAGTCATGCCTTTTGGGTTGAAAAACGCAGGGGCAACGTATCAGCGTGCCATGGTGACTCTTTTTCACGACATGATTCACAAAGAGATTGAAGTGTATGTTGATGACATGATTGCAAAATCTCATACTGAAGAAGAGCACTTGGTTCACTTGCAGAAGTTGTTTGAAAGGCTTCGGGAATTCAGACTGAGGTTGAACCCAAACAAATGCACTTTCGGAGTGCGATCCGGAAAGTTGTTGGGCTTTGTTGTCAGTGGAAAAGGTATTGAGGTCGATCCTGCAAAAATAAAAGCTATACAAGAGATGCCTGAGCCGAGAACAGAAAAAGAGGTTCGTGGTTTTTTAGGGAGGTTGAACTACATTGCTAGATTCATCTCTCATCTTACAGCCACTTGTGAACCAATATTCAAGTTGCTAAGGAAAGATCAGACGACCAGGTGGAATAATGATTGTCAAAAAGCATTTGAAAAGGTGAAAGAGTATCTGCAGGAACCTCTGATACTAATGCCTCCAGTTCCAGGAAGGCCTTTGATTATGTACCTCACGGTTCTTGAAAATTCAATGGGATGTGTGCTGGGTCAACATGACGAGTCTGGCCGAAAAGAGCATGCAATATACTACCTTAGCAAAAAGTTTACCGACTGTGAATCCCGATACTCACTGCTCGAGAAAACTTGCTGTGCTTTGGTGTGGGCTGCTCGCCGGCTGAGGCAGTATATGTTGGTTCACACCACCTTGTTGATTTCCAAGATGGATCCTATCAAGTATGTTTTTGAGAAGCCCGCTCTTTCCGGAAGAGTAGCCAGGTGGCAAATGATCTTGACTGAATATGATATCCAGTATACTACCCAGAAAGCCATCAAAGGTAGTGTGTTGGCAGATTATCTCGCGCATCAGCCTGTCGAAGATTATGAATCGATGAAGTTTGAATTCCCCGATGAGGATGTCCTGTACATCAGAGATTGTAACATTCCTGGACCAGAGGAAGGACCCGAACCAGGATCGCGATGGACGCTCGTGTTCGATGGTGCCTCTAATGCACTCGGGAATGGTGTTGGAGCTGTAATTACTTCTCCATCAGGTTTTCATATTCCGTTTGCAGCCAGAATCTGTTTTGATTGCACTAATAACATGGCTAAGTATGAAGCCTGCATCTATGGTATCGAAGCTGCGATCGATTTGCGAATCAAGTACTTGAAAGTTTATGGGGATTCCAATCTTGTCATTAGTCAGATCAATGGAGATTGGGAAACTCGCCATCAGAATCTGATTCCATACAGGGAGTATGTGATGAGACTCATTCCATACTTTGATGAGATCACATTCGAGCATATCTCTAGAGAAGAGAACAATCTTGCTGATGCTCTCGCTACTTTGGCTTCCATGTTCAAAGTGAAATGGGCCAATGAGGCGCCTAACATCACCATCAACAGATTGGACGAACCAGCATTTTGCTTTGAAGCTGATGTTGAACTGGATGGAAATCCATGGTATTATGATATCAAAAAGTTCCTCGAAACTCAAGAGTATCCTCCCGAAGCGTCGGTGACTGATAAGAAGTTTCTGAGAAGGTTTGCAGCTAAGTTTTACCTCAACGGTGGGGTGTTGTACAAGAGGCATCATGACGGTGTGTTGCTCCGATGTGTTGTTAAGGAAGAAGCCTCGAAAATCATCGAAGAAATGCACGAAGGCGAGTTTGGTACCCATTCTAGCGGGCATACAATGGCCAAGAAGATCTTGAGGGCTGGTTACTATTGGTCCACTATGGAAACTGATTGTCATAACCATGTCAGAATTTGTCATAAGTGCCAGATCTATGCTGATAAAGTGCACGTGCCGCCTGCGCCTTTGAATGTCTTGACTTCTCCGTGGCCTTTTGCAATGTGGGGCATTGATATGATTGGAGAGATTAAGCCTACTGCTTCCAATGGACATCGTTTCATTTTGGTTGCCATAGATTACTTCACCAAGTGGGTTGAAGCTGCATCTTATGCGAATGTCACCAAGCAAGTGATTACTCGCTTTATCAAGCACAATATAATCTGTCGTTATGAGATTCCTGAGAAGATCATTACTGATAATGGATCGAATCTTAATAACAAGTTGATGAAGGAGCTTTGTGAGTCCTTCAAGATCAAACACCACAATTCTTCTCCGTATTGTCCAAAGATGAATGGCGCTGTCGAAGCGACCAATAAGAATATTAAGAAGATTGTGCAGAAGATGGTAGTGACTTACCGAGATTGGCACGAAATGCTACCTTTTGCCTTGCATGGTTATCGCACCTCTGTGTGTACATCGACTGGGGCAACTCCTTTCTCACTTGTTTATGGTATGGAGGCGGTACTACCAGTTGAAGTTGAGATTCCTTCCCTGAGGATTATGAAAGACGCCGAGCTTGACGAGTCAGAATGGGTACAGAATCGATTGGATCAGTTGAACCTCATTGATGAGAAGCGTTTAGCGGCTATTGGGCATGGTCAGGTGTACCAAAAGAAGATGAGAAAAGCTTTTGACAAGCGGGTGCGACCCCAAAGCTATAAACCAGGTGACCTGGTACTCAAAAGAATCATTCTTCCTCAGGGTGATCCACGAGGCAAGTGGACTCCAACGTATGAAGGCCCCTTTGTTGTGCAGAAAGTATTCTCTGGCGGTGCCATGATGCTTGCAACAATGGATGGCGAGAACTTTCCGCACCCTGTGAACGCAGATGTAGTCAAAAAATACTTCGCATAGACCTGATAAAGAAAGAAAAAAGAAAGGAAAAAGAAAAGGAAAAAAGAAAAGAAAAAAAGAAAAAAGAAAAGAAAATGAATCAGGCAAAAGAATGAAAAAGAAACAAATATACCCGCTAAGTTGAAAACCCGAAAAGGCGGCTTAGGAAAAAAAGGGACAAAAGCGAACGACTACATCTCGCATGCTACCTTGGCAATCACTCTTCATACATGCTTAGGGCTCCCGACCGAGGGATAAGCAAGACTCCGTGTTCTTGAGTTTGCACCTGGCAGCTCAAATCCCTAAAGCATTTTCTAATTCCAATCGTCGTGTTTAGGGCTCCCGACCGAGGGACAAGCAAGACTCTGTGTTCTTGAGTTTGCACCGGGCGGCTCAAATCCCTAAAGCATGCACAACATCCATTCACTTTGTTTAGGGCTCCCGACCGAGGGATAAGCAAGACTCCGTGTTCTTGAGTTTGCATCGCTGGCAACTCAAATCCCTAAAGGCATTCACAAACCCCGTCGGGTCCACAAGTTCGGTGAGGTCACCAATCAGTTGTTAAATCGGGCAGTGATCAATCCTAATGAGTACGGTCTTCCAAAGCAAGGAGATGAGAACGTCGGAGTTATAAAAGTGATAGCGGGATCGAAACCAATGGATATCCGTTTCACATTGCCATTTCTCTTGTACTCAATAAATTGTGGTTACCTCTTACTAGGAACTGCTTCGGAAATGTATTCGCCCTCTTTCGGGCATGCTTTAAACTTCTTTTCATCTCAAAAGTTGTTTTCTTTTATTGTTTTGTTTGCATAAAACGTCCTGAGTTTGTGTTAAACTTTGCATATGAAAACTGCATTGCTTTTACAATACATGATTAGAAATGATGAAACCTTTGAATCTATTTCGAAGTCTTGTGTAACCAGGATGGCAGGACAAGATACCATGCTATATTCTGGGGCATGTTCATTTGTTTGTCTCGCAGGTACGTCCTTGCAAGCGCTCCGTATCAGCATATCGACGGACCAAATCATGAGAGATTCTCACTCCCCAGCTGAGTACTTTCAGATGAGACTTTCTTTGTTCCAAGATTCTCATACCCTCAGCAAAGTACATCTTAATGCATTCTCTATGCTCTAGTGGCCTTATTCCCGACGGAATGCTTTCTCTCCCCAGTTGAATCATGATGAATGGTGTCTGATTCCCCAGCTAGCTCTTAATGAGGTTCCTTGCCTGAATGTCTCATTTTCCCCAGTAGAGCGCTTTCTCTTCCCAACAGATTGACCTGTTTTCCCCAAGAGAGTCATCTTATTCCCCAGTGGAGTTGCCTTAACGGAAGGTTCTTATGCTAAGTTCCTTATCCCCAGCGGATCTCTCATATCCTCAGCAGTTCGCTTTGCAGAAGTATTCATCTTCCCCCACTGAATTTCTTCCCTCAGCAGAGATTCACATGCATCCTCAGCAGAGATTCACATGCATCCTCAGCAGGATCTGTTCTCATCTAGGACATCCCCAGCGGAATGCGTCCTATACAAGCAAGTTGGTTACTCTTCATCAGAGTTATCTACATAACTTGTCTTTACCTTCACATCCCCAGGGTGTCGAGAATTTGCTTCTCCATATGAAGTTGAATGGGTCTTCCCCAAGCAGTTAAGTGGGATGTTCATATCTTCAAGCAAGATTTATTCCCCAACCAGAGCTCGCATCCAAATTTGATCGTCTCCAGCAGATTTCTGATCCATCTTGGCCAGCTCGCAGTTTGTGACCCTTGGTCACCCATCTTGTCCTCTCCGCAGAGTTCCATACTCTCTCCAGGACTTCTTCAGCAATTCAGTGCTCCTCCGTTGTCTCTCCAAGCAACGTTCGAATCATGCATCATTTGCATTGCATTCTCAAAAGCGTGTAGCGTCTTCCTCCTCGGAAACGGTATTCCATACACATTCATACATGCATCATACATAAATCATACCATATCTGTTTCTTTCTGCAGGAAAGTTATCCAGATTCAAAAGCTCCCTAGAGAGCAATATCCGCCTAGTCAATACAGGCGCTTATCCTGATATTTCGAATCAGAAGAGGATTGTTCTACTTATTTTCTGGCACAACTCAGATCAGTTCAAAGACATTCCTATTCCCGATGCCCCCAGATCGATGGAAGATATTTGTTCCCATTCCTGATAAATCAGACTTTCAGTTGAAGGAACCGCCTCCGGATCTCCCAAGATCTTCCGAAGGAGCAAGCCCTCTGATACATCAGATCAGATGGAAATATCTACTCCCTGACGATTTAGTTCGTTCAGAAGAAGAAACTCGTTTGCCCAGTCCTGATACCTTACTATCAGTTGAGGACGTTTTCTTTACCCGGCGTACACAGTTCGGAAGAAACATCCGTTCCTATCCTAATATCCAGTTTCAGATTAGTTGAAGGAACCGCCTCCGGATCTCCCGTGATCTTACTAAGGAGCAAGCCACTGATATCATCAGATCAGATGGAGATGTTTGCCTGATCGATTTTGTCTTTCAGATGAAGATTGTCCTACTTATTTTCTGGCATCATGTCCAGATCAGTTTAAAGGCATTCTTTCCCCGGCGTACACAGTTCGGAAGAGATATTGTTCCTATCCTGATCTCTAGTTCAGTTGAAGGAACCGCCTCCGGATCCCCGTGGTCTTACGAAGGAGCTAGCCGCTAATTCCCAGATTAGTTGGAATATCTACCTGATGATTTAATTGCATCAGAAGAGATGTCTGCCCAGATTCCCAGATCAGAGATACTTTTACCCGTTGATGTCCAGATCAACCGGCGTATCTCCTTCGATTCCTAGATCGACTTAAGACATCTATCCCGATGCATGTTCGGAGACATCTGCAACGCCTGATACTCGGATCAGTCAAGATGTTCCTTCTCTTGATGCCCAGATCATTTGAAGTGTTTTCCCCTGCCTGTGGGTGCCCGTTCCTCCTTTTTCACAAGTTGGAGCATATTTATTATCCAGATCAGTTGAAGTTTTTTCCCCTGCTCGCAGGGTGGTACATTCCTCTTATTACGAGATGGAATCTTCTATTGATCAAGAGCGCAAATTTTCGAGTTCATTCTGGTATTCAATCTCCTTCCACCTCGACGGTTCGAAACTTTCGTTTCTCACTCGCCAGGTTCAAGAAGTTTGAATAGGGGCAGCTGTTGCACCCCAAAATTTGCCCTCTTTATTGGAGCTATAAGTTAATGATGACGTTTATTTCGTCATCCAAAAATGGAAGAAAAATAATAAAGAGTTTTCATAGTGGTTTAAACGGTGAAAGTACGAGAAAATTCATAAATACTATTTGAAAGGTGATACGAGTTAAGTTCCCGAGTTGTCCCCATTGTTTCGACAAGATCTACAACTTTCGTGTTCGGCTCGGGAGCCAATTCTTTAAGGAAGGTCTTCAAATTGGCAAATTACTTGAGGTTTTGCAGTGAGAAATAGTGCTGAATGTAGGGTTTTGCGCCTCGGAAAATTCATATCTCCTAATCCGCTCGCTGGATTCGCTTGAAAATTTAACTGGAGCTCCGTGGCATCATTACCAAGATTTCATATGTTCGGACCGAAGGCCAAATATGCATAGAAAATTCCCAGAATTTTAAGGATCGTCGCGTGGTTTCGGTAAAAAGTGTGTTTTCGGGTATGTCGCGCCGAGTTCGAAAATTCATAACTTCTTCGATTTTTATTGTATGAAGTCCATTCCGGCGGCATTCTCTCAGAAATTTTGTTAGCTTCGATTCTTTGTCACACATGCCTGTTCAGATTCTGAGCCGAAGATAGGGTTTTATCGAGTTCTTTGAGCGGTACTCACAAAATTTCGCACGGTCGCGCCAGATGAATCGACGTTTCTCGTCATTCAAACAGGCGTATTTTCTTCATCGCTTATCGGATTGAGGTGATTCTCGCGGCAACGAGTCACAAATTTGGTCATCTTCATAATGGCATCGGTTTCGTTCCGGAATTCAGAGCCGAACCGAGTTTCCTTAAAAAACGAGCCAGAATGAGACGCACCGAGGGCAATTTGGACATTTCGCGTTGACAATATATAAACATTTTGCTCTTCACAAATCAAAGGGGAGAACTCTCATAATTTCAATTCACCAATCTTTCACAAACACATTCTCTCAATTCTCTCTCAATTCTCATAGATCAAAACCACAAATTACATAAAACTTTCATCAATATTCATCAATTTTCTTCAAGAATCAAGAACAACATGGATTGAGAATCAAAGTTCGGAGTTCGAATTTCTTCTTCTCCTCTCTCCCAAGCTCGCGCGCCTCCCTCTCATTCTCCTTGGGATTTGCTTTTCGACTTTGCTTTCGTGTTCACGTTCGTGTCGTGTTCGTGTTCGCGCGTCGATTTAGATCTCCATCCGGTAAGCTTTCGGATCTTGAATTAAGTGCTTAATTGTTGATTGTTATGTGGATTCGGATCTAAATTCATATTTTGTTGTTGATTAATGTTGATTGATGATGATTGATCGGTGAATTTGCATGTGCATTGATAGAATTGATATTGATTTGATAAGATCTAATAATGGTTGTATGTGATTAATGATCATTGTTGGTGAATTGTGACATTCGCGCTTCGGATCCGTGATTTTGTTGATGATTATGTGTGCTTAATTGTTAAAATTCATGTAGAGGACTTGTGTCGCACTTAAGGTGTTTGTACAAATGCATGCGGTGGATTTTTGCTTGATAATGTGCCTTGCTTGATGCTTAAGTCATGGTTTGAATATGTTGTGTAGCTTGATTACTATCGCATGTGCAAATACTTGTTGCCATTGTTGCATTTATGTAATTGTTGGTGATGATATTATAATTGTGGTTTGGCTTGACGCGTCGCACTTTGCTTGGCTTGTGGTTGTTGGCCTAATTGACTTGTGGATTCATGTCTATCTTTTGCCAATACGTGTCGTCATGCCTAATCATTGAGAGATACATGTTTGACTTGGGCTTAATATTTGAAATCGATATATGTTTGGCCTTGTTGCTTTGGTGCTTGATGATTGTTCGCTTATTAATAATAGCATGCCTCACATTGATACTTGGTTCACATCTTCTCATGTGCTATCGATTGTTGCCTTGATACCGTGCCTTGTTTCCATGAGTGTTTCATTGTGTTTTGAATGTGTTTTGATGGCTATTCATGATGCTTGCAAATTGGTATTGGCTTAGGTTGAGTGGGAATGGTTTCCAAGCCTTTTAAAATGACAAAATTTGGTTTTCCTACAGTGGAACTCGGTTCCCAAAATGGAGGAACCGGTTCCCACTCAATCTAAAGCATGTTGGAACTTGGCAGAGTGCCCTGGAACCCGATTCCCAGTTTGGGGGAACCGGTTCCTACTGTGTGGTATGTTGTTTTGGTTTGGGGCAGAGTGCCCTGGAACCCGGTTCCCAGTTTGGGGGAACCGGTTCCTGCTGTGTTTTGCTGGTTCGTGACTTGGGCAGAGTGCCCTGGAACCCAGTTCCCAGTTTGGGGGAACCGGTTCCTGTGTGTGTTTTTGTGCTGGAACCCGGGTTCCCATATAGGGGAACCGGTTCCCTTACTTGTTTTTGGTCCTTTTCTTCTTTAACTTCTTTCTCGCATAACTTTTCACTCATAGCTTTGTTTTACATGTTCCTTATACCGTTGGAAAGCTTGAGAGGTGTACTATCTAATTAAATGCTTGTTTCTCGTTAATTTGTATACCTTTTATGTTTGTTTTCTCTTTGAGGTTTTGTTATCCATTTCATATTCATATTACTTGATCGTTTCCTTTCGCTTTATAATAAGAACGCAATTCCGATTGCGATGTTTGTTATCTCTAACTTTTGTGCTAGTGTGCAAGGCGTTTGGACGGTCACCGATTGATACTCATTGCTTGAGTGTTCCGCTTCACTTGCGGAATACGATTATATCTCATTGACTCGTATCGTGTTCTCGACTTGGAGACACGATCTTATCGCTTTATATCTGCTTGTTTGGTTTGCTTGTTACTCTTGCAGGTGTATCGTGATTATGCTCGACATGCGAGTCGACATTTGTGCACTTTATGGCTAATCGGTGTGCTGACTATTTGCTTTTGCTTTGCTAGCTCGCTCGCGGGATTCTAGTTTCTTCGCTTTGCTTCGCTTTAGTTTATGGATCATCATCCGTTTGGTATTGATCCCGTTTCATTTTATTTCTCTCGCACTTTATCGCATTCTCGCATCATCCTATAACATGAGAAGTAGGACTTAGACATGCATCTGGCCAAGCCCTCGAAAGAGGCTCTGTTTTTGTTGGTGTGTTTACATTTGTGCTTTGCGGCAGGGAGTCACGGTGTAATAAGTCCTATATGGCACTCCGTTAAGTCCTCATGGAAGGCATGCGGAAAGGGTTAGCAATCAACCCCCGCCTAGTCTCATCGAGTCTGTTCATTATGCGCACGCCTCGCGTTGCTCGCTTCTGAACCTGCACAAGATCATTGTTATCGAGTATGTCAGGAAAAGGGTTCATGTAGCCGGACCCCCGCCTTTCCTATAGCTCGCGTCGCTCGACGTTGATGCTCGGTGTACGCACGCACCGTTTTCCTTTATGATCCGTGACGGCTTGGTTGCTGAGAGGGGTCCGCCCTCTTGTCTATGGCCCGATCATTTTCGCGAGGTCTAATGCTTGGTTGACTTGGGTTGAGTTGCTCCCCTTGGCTATGGCGGGACCGCTTTTCTACCACTCGGTCAGTACCGTTGGTTTGTTTGCTTTACGAGTGGATGCTCGTTTGTGTGCTCATTGTTTGCTTCCCTTTTTCCCTCGTAGGTTGTTAGTTTAGCTTAGACTTGTACCCTTTGTATGATAACATTAGGTAGCAAGCTTTCCCCCCTAGCTTAGGTCTTCCTCATGCATTCTTTAAAACACAAACCACACTCTTTGATTTTCTTTTCTTAAGAGCTTGTTATTTCCGCTCCATTCCCAGCATAAGTCTCCAAAGGTCGAGCAGCGGAGTGCGAATGTAACTCGTTCACCTAAACAAACAGAAATTAGTTAGCCGAGCTACGGTAGCTCTGATTCTGCAAAACAGATACGTAGGCAGCGGGGTAGGGCCCGTGCGAGCATAATCCTTTCTTTTCCCTACATTTTGCATTCATTTTAGTCCAGATTAGCGCAGTTTGCTTACACACCCATAGATTTAGACACTAGCGTGGATACCATCGAGTACGATGGGCGCGAGGGGTGCTAATACCTTCCCCTCGCGTAACCGACTCCCTTACCCTTTTTCTCTGGTCGTGAGACCGTTGTTTTGTTTTGTGGTTTGCTGGCATTCCTTTCCTTTTCAGGATAAATATGTTAGTGGCGACTCTGTTAATTTTCGCGGTAGCGACACTTCGACACAGGTTTCATGGAGGAAAAATTTTCCGATTCACTTACAACCTCGGCCTCAAGGGTATACAAGCCTTGTTTCTTCACGCCTCTCAAGACTTCATTCGACCTCTTCATGACTTTCAAGATACCCTGGTCTCCTTTGAAATCATATCCTTTCTTGTCGAATTCACCAAGAGAAATCAAATTTCTCTTCAGATCAGGTACAAGTATGACATAAATCAATAACCTTATTGACTCTTCATGGATCTTGAATCTCACAGATCCAATACCTGCAATCTTGTAGGCTTTTTTTTGTTTCCTAGAAGCACTTATCTACCATCTCTATCACATAATTCCTCAAATACATTTTTGTTTGGAGTCATGTGCAAAGTACATCCTGAATTCATAATTCACTCCTTATTTGAGTCGCTTCTTGAAACCACAAGAACAAAATATGCTTCAAAATCATATTGCATGTTAAGTGTCAAGAGTAGTTTAGTTTTCATGTAAAAATGTGACACTTTTAAGCCTTTTCCTTTGCTTTTGAGTAAAATAGCTTATGTATATATTAGGTATTTTTAATGTGTTTGCAAGTATTTTAGTGTGTTATGATCATAAAAGTGCAGCAAAAGTCGGGAGAGAAAGCCGAAGAATCGAAGATTTGTTCGAAGCTTAAGTTGTAGGCACATGATTGTACTCACTCAGCGAAAACTTGTGGGCGCTCGTTCGCTCAGTGAAGAGAAGGTACGGCCCGACGAAAGAAGGCAGTGGCAACTAGGGGTGTTTCATCTGTAACTGCGCCCGGCGAGGCGTAGGCGACTGGAGCAAATATTTTCCCAAGTCCCTAGACTGGTTCGCCCGGCAGAGCTATTGGCTCGTCGGGCGGAAGAAGATATTTTCTTCTTATTCTTTATCTATGTTGCTGGTACATGGTTGGTTAAGAGGCTTTCGTCCGACAAAGCTTTTGAGTCGCCCGACAAATCTGGGCGTGCAGAACATGCTATGTAGGAACTTTCTTAGATATTTTGGGACTTTGCTGTTATATTTGCCTCCGTGATTATACATGCGTTCAGGGTACACCTTTCTAGTATGACTCTCCTTCTTACACTGATCACACATAATTGCAGGAGTATCACCAACATAATATTTGTGCTGAACTTTGTAACATCCGTAATTTTTCTTAATTTAATTTAATTGGGATTTAAATTATTTTATTGGAATTATTTGGCATTTACTCTAAAAATTATGGAAAATAATAGAGTTGGGTCGAGGTAGAGTTAATAAAAGGAGGGATGTTAGTCACAAGGCCTTTTTACTAAATTATATTATTTTCATAAAAGAAGGAAAAGAAGGAAATTAGAGAAGGAACGTGAAAAGAGCAGAAGAGGAGAAGAGAGGAAGAACGTGAAAGTGCAGAAGCAGAGAAAGGGGAAGAGTTCAAGAATTGGCTAAGGTAAGGGGGGACTTATCTGATTATCATCTATTATCGGGTTAGGAGTTGATAATACTGAATAGATGTAGAATTCGTATTAATTAAGTCATATGATAGGTTTAGGGATTGGGTTAATTTGTGTGACTTTTAATCCTTTATTGAAATCCATGATGTGTATGATGTTATGATGTCAATTGATGCTTGAATTGTGTTTACTACTGTGCAAATTGTGTTGTATGTGTGATACATTTTCTGAAATTCGTGCTGATGTGATTCTGAGGGCATTTGGGATGCGTAGAATGCTGTTTTCTACATGTTGGGGTTTCTGAAATCGCCGGTTGGCGCCGCGTGCATAGGGTTGGCGCCGCGAACAGGTGGACAGAATGCCAGGATGTTGTGATACGCACAGGTCGCGCCACGTACCTATGTTGGCGCCGCGAAGGCGTAACTTTTTCCTCGTTTTGCGTTGTGTGCAGATGTTTGCGTTGCGAATAGCTTGGCAGAGAGCCAAGGATTTTTGGAACGCTTAGTTCGCGCCGCGAACCAAGCTGGCGCCGCGTGCTGTTTATGTTTGGGACTTTTTTTTGAAGTTTAACGATGCATAACTTTTTAACTGTTGGTCCGTTTGATGTGCCGCTTCGAGCTAAATGAACCTTATAGAATAATCTATATGATGATGATTGATTGGTTTTAGAATGATGAAAATACATGTATGCTAATTCTTATTGAGGATGATTATTGGTGCAAAAATACGTGTATGTTTTCTATATGATGATGATAGAATTGTGATTGAATGATGTTAATATATATGAACATACTTGATGATGATGATGATGGTATAAGTATGTTGTATATGTTGCATTCATTCATGTTCATTGATGATACTGTATCCATAAGGGTGTGTTGGATCAGTGAAGGGCATGATTCCCATTGTGTGGAATCAGTGCTGGCATGGCCGTATCTTGATGATGTTGGATCGGTCATGGGTTATTCCCATTGGACGATGTTAGTACCACATGCATAGTGTCAGTTCATACATATGCATAATTTATAACATGATTGGATGTATTCCAGTGTTGTAAATATTGATGATGTGTTGATTGTTGTTTCACTTGTTTTGAATGTTTGTTTATGAAACAATTGGGTGAATGATGCAACTGTGATGTGTTATTGCTTTATAACCTTATAACATTTGTTAATTATGATGAGACTCACCCTTACATGTTGTCATTTTCAGATTGAGGATAGCGGCTGTTCGACTCGATGAGGATTAGCTCATGAGTCAGTGTTTTAGTTAGCGTCAGGTGTCATGCCCTGGTAGTTGTAACACTGGGGACGCGATTGTTTAGAGTTTATGATTTTGACTCTAGTTATGTTTTTATGTTTGAAAGGATAAGTTTTAAAGATGTTAAACTTAGTTCGTTTGATTTAATATCCACTGTGTTAACATGAAACGTTTGATTTATGATGATTACCTCAGTGAATGCATGATATGACTGAATGATGTTTATGTTTTTATGAATTGTGACACCCTTATTTCATGTACTCTGATTATTTATTTAAATTGCCGCAGGGTTAGTAAGGGGTGTTACAACAGTGGTATCAGAGCATAGTCGGTCGTTATGACCAGAGTCTTAGTGTTAATTTTGTTTTTCCTGTGTATGCGACTAGTAAGAGTTAACTATCGATACTTCTGTTATGATTAAATTGGTTGTGATTTAAGCAGAACAATGGCTGGAAGAGGAGGAAGAAACGATGATGCTATTGTTGAGGCTCTGGGCATGATTGCTGGTGTGTTGGGAGGAAATGCCAATGGAGCTGCGATTGGTGCTGACAGACAACTGAACAGTTTTCAGAGGAACAATCCTCCATTGTTCAAGGGCACACATGACCCTGAAGGTGCTCAGAAGTGGCTTAAGGAGATCGAGAGAATCTTCAGGGTCATCGATTGTGGTGAAGATCTGAAGGTGAGATATGGTACTCACATGTTGTCTGAAGAAGCTGACGACTGGTGGATGGCCACCAGGACTGAACTGGAAGCTGATGGTGTGGCTATTTCTTGGGCTGTGTTCAAGAGAGAATTTTTGAGAAGGTACTTTCCTGAAGACGTAAGAGGTCGAAAGGAAATTGAATTTCTGGAACTAGTTCAAGGTAGCATGACAATACCAGAGTATGCTTCGAAGTTCGTTGAGTTGGCAAAGTACTACGTCTACTACAACAATGATGAAGCTAGTGAATTCTCGAAATGCGTCAAGTTCGAGAACGGTCTCCGTGATGAGATTAAGCAGGGTATCAGATATCAGAGGATCCGAAGATTTGTAGACTTGGTGGACTGTAGTAGGATCTTCGAAGAAGATAATTTCAAGCTGAAATCATCTCACTCTCGCGAGTTAGTTGATAGAAAAGGGAAGAAGTCTATGGATAAGGGTAAGTCATATGGTAGAGGTACTCCAAAGACTGGTGGTTGGAAGAAGCCTAGTGGGGGAGACTCCAGTTCTTTTGTCAGGTGCTATAACTGTGGTGAGGTCGGGCACCGTAGGAATGAGTGTAAGCTGAACCAGAAGAAGTGCTTCAAGTGTGAGGAAGTGAGTCATGTTGCGGCTGATTGTAAGAAGAAGATTGTAACTTGTTACAATTGTGGTGAAGAGGGTCACATTAGCCCACAATGTCCTAAACCAAAGAAGAACCAAGCTGGAGGAAAGGTTTTCGCTTTGTCTGGATCAGAGACCACTCCGGAGGACGGACTAATTAAAGGTACGTGTTTTATTCATGGCACACCTTTAGTTGCGATTATTGATACTGGAGCAACTCACTCTTTTATTTCTTTGGATTGTGCTAAGAGGTTGAATTTGAAAATATCTGAAATAAATGGAAGTATGGTTATTGATACTCCGGCGCCGGGTTCAGTAACTACTTCGTCTGCATGCTTGAATTGTCCGGTTGACATTTTTGGTAGAGAATTCGGGATGGACTTAGTGTGTCTTCCATTGAAACAACTCGATGTGATCATGGGGATGAACTGGTTAGAATTTAACCGTGTTCAGATCAACTGTTTTTCGAAGACAGTAATCTTTCCTGAAGGAGTTAATTCTGATGATCTGGAGATGACAGCTAGACAGGTGGATGAAGCTATCAAGAATGGTACAACGGTGTTTATGTTATTTGCATTGACAAATTCGAAGGAAAGGGTAGTAAGTGGCGAACTACCAGTGGTATGTGATTTTCCAGAAGTTTTTTCGGAAGAAGTGAATGAATTACCACCAGAAAGAGAAGTAGAGTTTTCCATTGAATTGATTCCGGGAACTAGCCCAGTATCGATGGCACCGTATCGTATGTCGCCGTCTGAGTTGGCTGAATTGAAGAAGCAGTTAGAAGAATTACTTGAGAAGAAGTTCATTCGGCCT
Source organism: Vicia villosa (assembly GCF_029867415.1). Classification (NCBI taxonomy): domain Eukaryota; kingdom Viridiplantae; phylum Streptophyta; class Magnoliopsida; order Fabales; family Fabaceae; genus Vicia; species Vicia villosa. The sequence goes on along the minus strand of NC_081181.1, from coordinate 138,160,175 downwards.
AGTGTTTCTCCGTGGGGTGCACCGGTGTTGCTAGTGAAGAAGAAAGAGGGTTCAATGAGGTTGCGTGTGGATTACAGACAATTGAACAAGGTTACTATCAAGAATCGGTATCCATTGCCGAGGATTGATGATTTGATGGATCAGCTGGTTGGAGCATGTGTATTTAGTAAGATTGATTTGAGGTCTGGGTATCACCAGATTCGTGTGAAAGACGATGATATTCAGAAGACTGCTTTCAGAATAAGGTATGGGCATTATGAGTATTCGGTAATGCCGTTCGGGGTTACTAATGCACCTGGTGTATTTATGGAGTATATGAATAGGATATTTCATCCTTATCTCGATAAGTTCGTGGTGGTGTTTATAGATGATATCCTAATATATTCTAAGAGTAAAGAAGAGCATGCGGAACATCTCAGAACCGTGTTGGAGTTGTTAAAAGAGAAGCAACTTTTTGCCAAACTGTCGAAGTGTGAATTTTGGTTAGAAGAGGTCGGTTTTCTTGGACATGTAATTTCTAAGAATGGTATTGTTGTTGATCCTACGAAAATAGAGGCCGTATCTCAATGGGAAGCACCGAAGTCAATTTCTGAAATCCATAGTTTTCTTGGCCTTGCAGGTTATTATAGGAAATTCATCGAAGGATTTTCAAAGTTAGCATTGTCGTTAACTAAATTAACCAGGAAGGGTCAGGCCTTTATTTGGGACTTGAAATGTGAAGAAGGATTCCAAGAGCTGAAGAAGAGGTTGCCGAGTGCTCCTATTTTGATTTTGCCGAATCCGACAGAATCATTTATGGTTTATTGTGATGCATCACTGATGGGTTTAGGTGGTGTATTGATGCAGAATCAACAAGTAGTCGCTTATGCGTCAAGACAACTCAAAGTGCATGAAAGGAATTATCCGACTCATGATTTGGAGTTGACAGCTGTGGTGTTTGTTTTGAAGTTGTGGCGACATTATTTGTATGGTTCGAGGTTTGAGGTGTTTAGTGATCATAAGAGTCTGAAGTATCTCTTTGATCAGAAAGAACTAAATATGAGGCAGAGGAGGTGGTTGGAATTCCTCAAAGATTATGATTTTAGTTTGAATTACCATCCGGGTAAGGCAAACATGGTTGCTGATGCTTTAAGTAGGAAGACTTTGCATATGGCTATGCTAATGGTGAAGGAATTAGATTTGATCGAACAATTCAGAGACTTGAGTTTGGTATGTGAAGGTACTCCTACTAGTGTTAAGTTGGGTATGCTGAAGCTGACCAGTGGTATTCTTGAAGAAATCAGAGAGGGTCAGAAAGCTGATGTCGAATTAGTCGACAAGTTGACTTTGATTAACCAAGACAAGGGCGGTGAATTCAGAGTTGACGAGAATGGGTTACTGAGGTTTGGTGACAGAGTTTGTGTTCCTAATGTTGCTGAACTTCGAAGAACTATTTTAGAAGAAGGACACCGTAGTGGATTAAGTATTCATCCTGGTGCTACTAAGATGTATCGTGATTTGAGAAAGCTGTTTAGGTGGCCTGGAATGAAGAAAGAAATTGCTGAGTTGGTGTATTCTTGTTTGACTTGCCAGAAGTCAAAGGTTGAACATCAGAAGTCATCTGGATTTATGCAACCGATGTTTATTCTGAGTGGAAATGGGATAGCATATCGATGGATTTTGTTTTGGGTCTGCCGAGAACTATGAAGAATTGTGAAGCTATCTGGGTTGTTGTGGACAGGTTGACGAAGTCTGCACATTTTATACCGGTAAGAATGGATTATCCGATGGAAAAGCTGACTCAATTATATATTGAGAAGATAGTCAGTCTACATGGTATTCCTTTGAGTATCGTGTCAGACAGAGATCCGAGATTTACGTCTAAGTTCTAGGAAGGTTTGCAGAAGGCTTTGGGTACTAAGCTGAGATTGAGTTCTGCTTATCATCCGCAGACGGATGGACAGACTGAGAGGACAATTTAGTTGTTAGAATATTTGTTACGTGCTTGGGTGTTAGAAAAAGGAGGTGCTTGGGATAGTTATCTGCCTTTGATTGAATTTACCTACAACAACAGTTTCCATTCGAGTATAGGTATGGCTCCATTTGAGGCATTGTATGGTAGGAGGCGTAGAACTCCCATGTTTTGGTACGAAGCTGGTGAGAGTGTTGTGATTGGACCAGAAATTGTACAACAGACTACGGAGAAGATTAAGATGATTCAAGAGAAGATGAAAGCTTCTCAGAGTCGTCAGAAGAGTTATTATGATAAAAGAAGGAAGACACTTGAGTTTCAAGAGGGAGATCATGTGTTTATGAAGGTTACTCCTATGACGGGTATTGGCCGAGCTTTGAAGTCAAAGAAGTTGACTCCGCGATTTATTGGGCCATTTCAAATTTTTGAAAGAGTGGGAGAAGTGGCATATCATATTGCGTTACCGCCGATGCTTGCCAACTTGCATGATGTATTTCATGTGTCTCAATTGAGGAAATACATTTTGGATCCGTCCCACGTGATCCAAGTGGATGATGTACAGGTTAAAGACAACTTAACAGTTGAAACGTTGCCTGTGAGGATGGAAGATAGAAGACTGAAGCAATTGCGGGGTAAAGAAATAGCTTTAGTCAAAGTAGCTTGGGGAGGACCAGCTGATGGAAACGTCACCTGGGAGTTAGAAAGCCAGATGAAAGATTCCTATCCGGAACTCTTTGCTTGAGGTATGTTTTCGAGGACGAAAACTCTTTTAGTGGGGGGGAGTTGTAACATCCGTAATTTTCCTTAATTTAATTTAATTTAATTGGGATTTAAATTATTTTATTGGAATTATTTGGCATTTCTCTAAAAATTATGGAAAATAATAGAGTTGGGTCGAGGTAGAGTTAGTAAAAGGAGGGGTGTTAGTCACAAGACTTTTTTACTAAATTATATTATTTTCATAAAAGAAGGAAAAGAAGGAAATTAGAGAAGGAACGTGAATAGAGCAGAAGAGGAGAAGAGAGGAAGAACGTGAAAGTGCAGAAGCAGAGAAAGGGGAAGAGTTTAAGAATTGGCTAAGGTAAGGGGGGACTTATCTGATTATCATCTATTATCGGGTTAGGAGTTGATAATACTGAATAGATGTAGAATTCGTATCAATTGAGTCATATGATAGGTTTAGGGATTGGGTTAATTTGTGTGACTTTTAATCCTTTATTGAAATCCATGAAGTGTATGATGTTATGATGTCAATTGATGCTTGAATTGTGTTTACTAATGTGCAAATTGTGTTGTATGTGTGATACATTTTCTGAAATTTGTGCTGATGTGATTCTGAGGGCATTTGGGATGCGTAGAATGTTGTTTTCTACAGGTTGGGGTTTCTGAAATCGCCGGTTCGTGCCGCGTGCATAGGGTTGGCGTCGCGAACAGGTGGACAGAATGCCAGGATGTTGTGATACGCACAGGTCGCGCCGCGTACCTATGTTGGCGCCGCGAAGGCGTAACTTTTTCCTCGTTTTGCATTGTGTGCAGATGTTTGCGTTGCGAATAGCTTGGCAGAGAGCCAAGGATTTTTGGAACGCTCAGTTCGCGCCGCGAACCAAGCTGGCGCCGCGTGCTGTTTATGTTTGGGACTTTTTTTTAAGTTTAACGATGCATAACTTTTTAACTGTTGGTCCGTTTGATGTGCCGTTTCGAGCTAAATGAACCTTATAGAATAATCTATATGATGATGATTGATTGGTTTTAGAATGATGAAAATACATCTATGCTATTTCTTATTAAGGATGATGATTGGTGCAAAAATACGTGTATGTTTTCTATATGATGATGATAGAATTATGATTGAATGATGTTAATATATATAAACATACTTGATGATGATGATGATGATGTTGATGATGATGATGATGATGGTATAAGTATGTTATATATGTTGCATTCATTCATGTTCATTGATGATATTGTATCCATAAGGGTGTGTTGGATCAGTGAAGGGCATGATTCCCATTGTGTGGAATCTGTGCTGGCAGGGCCGTATCTTGATGATGTTGGATCGGTCATGGGTTATTCCCATTGGATGATGTTGGTACCACATGCATAGTGTCAGTTCATACATATGCATAATTTATAACATGATTGGATGTATTCCAGTGTTGTAAATGTTGATGATGTGTTGATTGTTGTTTGACTTGTTTTAAATGCCTGTTTATGAAACAATTGGGTGAATGATGCAACTGTGATGTGTTATTGCTTTATAACCTTATAACATTTGTTAATTATGATGAGACTCAACCTTACATGTTGTCTTTTTCAGATTGAGGATAGCGGTTGTTCGACTCGGTGAGGATTAGCTCATGAGTCAGTGTTTTAGTTAGTGTCAGGTGTCATGCTCTGGTAGTTGTAACACTGGGGACGCGATTGTTTAGAGTTTATGATTTTGACTCTAGTTATGTTTTGATGTTTGAAAGGATAAGTTTTAAAGATGTTAAACTTAGTCCGTTTGATTTAATATCCGTTGTGTTAACATGAAACGTTTGATTTATGATGATTACCTCAGTGAATGCATGACATGACTGAATGATGTTTATTTTTTTATGAATTGTGACACCCTTATTTCATGTACTCTGATTATTTATTTAAATTGCCGCGGGATTAGTAAGGGGTGTTACAAACTTTACCCTTCTTCTTCTCAAACTTGTCATCTTTCTTCAAGAATTTCCCCTTAACAAACAAACTTTCACCAACGGACGATGGCTTATGCTCCTTTCGTTCATTCAAATCCTTATATTACAAGGATGATTGAACTTCTTCAAAGATCATGGACTCTCTTCAATACAATCACTACGCCAAAATTGATATCTTGTATCGCCTAATTTAATAGCACTTTAAAAAAGCGCTATTAAAAAGGAAAATACACATCTATAATAGCACTTTTTGATCGGGCGCTATTATAGAATACAGACAATATAGTTTTGATAGCACTTTGTGGAAAAAAGCTATTATTAAACTTTAGTAAGATAGCGCTTTTCTCAAATTGCTATTAATATTATACACTAAGATAGCACTTTTGAAAAAATGCTATTACTTTTATTCATTCCTAGCACTTTTGTAAAATGCTAATATTTAACCATCCTATGTTAGCGTTTATACTAAAAGCATTATTGTTCTTCTAATATATAATTAATAAAATTAAAAAAACAAAACATATTTCTATGTTAGCGTCTAGATGAATGGCTATTGTTTATATAATATATAATTAATAAAATAATTAATAAAATAAAACCAAAACACGTTTTTTGACTGATACTTTTTGACGCACAATTTTGGCCATTCACCACCAAAAATCCCTAATCTTCTTCATCGCAAAAACTTACTGATTCTTCTTCATCTATGACGTCATGTTCTGATAACCACCGCCAGCCATCGATACACCACTATGTCGTTGATTCTCCCTCGTCAGACATGAATTCTCCCTCATCAGCCATCAATTCTCTACCAGAAATAAAGAACAAACCCAACACACTCTTTATCCATTCGTCGGCCCAGAACTCACGTACTCTTTACCAAGATGCATCACCGGAAAAGAGGAAACTACCTGAGATTGTACCGCAATTGAAGTCTTCGTCGGAATCTTCGAAGGTAGGTATATAAATTATTCTTTATTTTGAGCTTTTTTCACTTAATTATTTGTTCTGTTTGAATAAGAAGTGTAGAAACATAGGAATTTTGGATTGAGATTTCTTCGATCTGTGTGCGGCTGCAATAGCAGTGTGTTTCGTTTGCGTCGGTGTCGACAATTTCGGTCCTCTGCTCCGATTTGTTTCTTCGTTTTCTTTTTCTTTCCACCTTTTGATTTCTATTTTGTATTTGTTGTGGAAATGATGGTTAGGAGTGATAAAATTTGTGTTTTGTGAAAATTTGAAACGTTTGACAGTGACATTGTTGTTGTTAGAATGAAGGTGTAATGGCTGTGTTGTATACTTACAACTTTGGATTTGTTTTGATTAGCTAAAGTCAATTAATTGAAAAGCTCATTATATGCTTTTAATATTTTGTAGGATACTGTCAGTTCTTTGAAAGCTTAAACTTGATCAGCGAAAGAGTGTTGTGAACAACCTTGTCTCAAATATACGCGTAAGCTAAATCGTTTGCTTTTTTTATTTTATTTGGAATGTGCACATCTCTTGTTTGTTGAAATTCCTAATTGATTATAATCTTAAACCAACCCAATTGTTAAAAAAGCAACAAAATAAACACACAAGTACACCAGTCTCTATCAATGAGGATACCACTCTCAGTTAAACATCAAACAATGTGAGGTTATATATATCATTTGATCAAAGGTTGATCATGATTCATCAATAAAACTCAGAAATGAATAAATGTCAAAAGTTCAAATTAGGGTTTTTATAGGAAAAGTCAACTCAACTTTGACTGGGCATAACTCTCTCATACTTTATCATAATTTCCTCACTCAAAGCCTGTTTTGAAGGAAATTTGATTCTCTACAACTTTGTCTCTCACAAGCCAAGGCTAGAAATGCTTCATTTGAGAGATATGGTGCAAAAGATTATAGGTCCTCCGAAAAGTCAACGAAAAACACCTTTTAGGTCAAAGCTCATAACTTGAACATGGAAACTTCAATGGAGATGAAACAAAAGAGAGTGTTTAGAGGACTCTTTAAGCTTTCTAAAGAGTCCAAGAATACTTTCATATGTCAAAAATTGAGCAAGATACAAGTTGTACAAGTTAGGCGATTTTGAGGAAATGCATGAGATGTAAAGTGAGCAAGTTTGATTATTTTGGCTAATGGGCCTATAAATTCCAATTCTCCACGTGATCCCAAGCTCAAGAAAGGCCCATTAATCATATGATTTTTATTTATGATTTTTATTTTATTTATACTTGATTTTATTCATTTAAAATCAACTTAAATCAAAATAAAATCACATTTTTATGAGATAAATTTGTATGATTCATGTTCCAAGTATTCAATCAATCCAAAAGCAATCCAATGATCAAGATTAAATGGAAATATGCATAAAACAGCATGGGGTTTAAAATTAGAAAGATTTGATAGAAAATCTTCTTTCAATTTTTATGCAACTAATGGATTGATTATTTCTTAAGATTGTAAACCTAATGGACCCATATATATTCTAAAAGGAGGCTGCAAAGAGGGGGGACGAAAATAGGACATGGAGGCTAGGGTTTCAAGTCATAAAGTTAACAAAAAAACTTGGTTCTTTGGTTTCCTTTGATGCAGCCATTAAAAGCTTGAGCCATCTATTCCATCGTTCTCAGAAGGTAAGACAAGGTGAGTGTATGCCATTCTTAAGGTCTCATGATGTATAAAACATTGGTATAACGTTCACATCATCCATGCATGTTTGAAATTCGTTTTCTATGATATAACGTGTTTAACTCGAATCTAATCATATATTCAAGCCTATTGTGTGATTTAGAACAGATCTGGATTGTTGGAACAAGGCCATAGCGCATAGAGAGAAGGTTACCATGGTTAGGGCAAACTCCATTGATCTTATCGGGTTCATAGTTCCGAGTGTTTTCAGGCCAAACCGACGGCAAAATCATGATCAGAAGATGATTTTGTTTCTAATTTAAGTGGCTTTGTTTCCCTAAAACCTATAATTAAGAATCAATTTCAGCATTGTACCCTATAGTCATGTCCGAACATACAAGCTCTTCTTAGAATACTATTATTTTCTTATACTTGCTAACTTTCATAAAAGACACTTTTATGTTATTCATTTCTATGAGATTGTGTCCAAAGAGTATTTCTTTTGTAAATTTGGTGTTGACATTTTATCTTCTGTGAAATACTTTGAGCAAGACAACAAAACTATTCATACAACTTTTTTTAGTGTATCTCTTTTGTTTTAAAACAAGATTATATAGGTAATTGTTTTTTTAACCTACATATTAATTCTAAATATTTATGTAATATTTTTAATTATCAATATAATATTTTTATTGTTATTACTATTTTATTAACTTTAGAATTTTTTAAGGTGTTCATCAACATAGGATTTTTTTTTAAATTTATATTTTTCTTTTAAAAATTACTTTTTAAAAAGAGATGCCGTAAAAGACTATCCTTTAATCTGTTAAGGAAAGATTATTTTGAACCTTTATAACATGTAAGGAAAAGAAGTTGCGATCATGTTATGGCAAATGCTTTTTATTTTACGTAATTGTAATTTAATATATATAAAATGCTTTTCCACCTAATTTTTATTGGAATTAAACACGGCATTTTTTTACAGTTAAATATATTTTTTATTTCGTTGTGAATAACAAATGCGCACACAACACCAGTACCCGTGCGGATGCACGGGTATCCCACTAGTTGTTTATATAATATATAATTAATAAAATAATAAAATAATTAATAAAATAAAACCAAAACACGTTTTTTGACTGATACTTTTTGACGCACAATTTTGGCCATTCACCACCAAAAATCCCTAAGCTTCTTCATCGTAAAAACTCACTGATTCTTCTTCATCTTTGACGTCATGTTCTGATAACCACCGTCAGCCATCGATGCACCACTATGTCGTTGATTCTCCCTCGTCAGACATGAATTCTCCCTCATCAGCCATCAATTCTCTACCAGAAATAAAGAACGAACCCAACACACTCTTATCCATTCGTCGGCCCAGAATTCATGTACTCTTTACCAAGATTCATCACCGGAAAAGAGGAAACTACCTGAGATTGTACCGCAATTGAAGTCTTCGTCGGAATCTTCGAAGGTAGGTATATAAATTCTTCTTTATTTTGAGCTTTTTTCACTTAATTATTTGTTCTGTTTGAATAAGAACTGTAGAAACATAGGAATTTTGGATTGAGATTTCTTCGATCTGTGTGCGGCTGCAATAGCAGCGTGTTTCGTTTGCGTCGATGTCGACAATTTTGGTCCTCTGCTCCGATTTGTTTCTTCGTTTTCTTTTTCTTTCCACCTTTTGATTTCTATTTTGTATTTGTTGTGGAAATGATGGTTAGGAGTGATAAAATTTGTGTTGTGTGAAAATTTGGAACGTTTGACAGTGACATTGTTGTTGTTAGAATGAAGGTGTAATGGTTGTGTTGTATACTTACAACTTTGGATAACCAAGATTAAGGCCAAGGGCATCTTAGCATTTTCATTAATCTTAAGAAAGGCAAAGCTTTGTGAAGGAACTAGAATTTCATTTCTCAACAACCACCACCACCACCCACACATTTCTCTTCAATAATCAAAAGGGTGATTATTCAAATGAATCATGCAAGGAATAGAAAGAAACGTGTTGAACCTAGTCAAATTGAGATGAATATAAGATTCAAGAACATGCAAGGGCATGCAAAATCGAATTTGAGATAAAAATTGGAAAGAGATAGAAGAGTGAGTATTGTTGTGTTTTTTATAGGCTTATTTTGGTAGACAATTTATTGAGCAAGATGTCTTGACATATTGTTTGATATTATGGATCAGACGTTGTCCATACTGTTCAGATTGAGTTTTATTATTTCGAGTAATTGGCTAATTTTTGTAGGAAACTTGTCAAGCAAGACATTAAACACATGTTAGGGAACATCTAGGCATGCAGATTGGGTTCTGAACATCTTCAGATTTGTTTTGGTCTTAATTTCTTTTGAAGATGCAGAAGATTGCTTTTAGAAGTTTGTTAATCCAAATCAATTTTAAAAAGATTTTATTCAAATAAGAAGATTTGATTTGATTGGATTTGCTCTGAAAAAAGATATTTTTTTTTGTATATGCCTTAAGGAAAATTTGTTTCTAATTTAGTTTATTCAAGATTGTGCTGAAATTGGATATGCAAAAATAGTGATTGAAGATTCATTTCATGAAGAGATTTAATTACAAGGTTTGAATTTGCACTTAATGAGAAAATCTCCAATCTCTCTATTAAAGATGATTTAAAGTGTGTTTCAATTTCTGCAATATATTTATTCTGAATCTTTTACTTGAGAAGTTGGAATTGTAATTTATATCAAATAAAGATTTTATTTGATTTGTTCAAGATTCATAATTTTGTTACATGGACAAATGTCAGGTCAAATGTTCCACGATCTGTGAGACACGTGTCTGAGACTATTACTTGGTGAGCAAGATAAATTGAAACATATATTGTCCTTTATGATTTGTTTCCTTTTCGGTTATATCATAGATATAAATGTGCTAGCTTGAGTCTGGATTTGGAAAAGATCTTAGAATACCCAGACTTAAACCAAATGTCGATGAAGGAGTTAAAGGGTTTGTCTCATGGGCATTTGCTCAGGAATGTTGTCGAAGCGAAGGGGGAGTTAGGTGTCCTTGTCTTAAATGTGAATGTAGACCTATAACTAGTGACCTAGAGGAAGTAGAACGTCATTTGAAGAGAAGGGGTTTCATTGAAAATTACTAGGTTTGAATATATAATGGAGAAGAACTGTCGAGTAATGCACCAGAGACTAGTAATATGCATGCTTCAAGTAGTCGATCACCTATGAAATATGGGGAAGCTTTAATCTGATCGGTGAGATGGTTGGTGATATTTTTGGTGTGAACGTGACCTATGATGAACCTGAATATTTTGATGGGGAAGAGTTGTTGAATGAGGAAGCGCAAAGATTTTATTAGTTGTTGAATGAGATTAATACGTCGTTGTTTGAGGGGTCGTAAGACTCAATATCAATGTGTGTGAGATTATTGGCTGCCAAATCAAATTGGAATATTCTTGATCTGGGTTTGAAATTCTTCGCAAAAATGATGTTGGACACGACTCCTACAAAAGACAACTTACCTACAAATTTTTATGATGCAAAGAAGTTGGTATTGAAGTTGGGTTTAGAAGTAAGAAAGATTGATTGTTGCATTAGTGGTTGCATGTTATTTTATGATAATGAGTTTGGTACTAATGATGGATTGTTGTAGAAATGTAAGTTCTGTAAGAGTCCAAGATATCAAGTTCGCAGTAGAGCCATTAACCGTAAGCAAAAACGTATAGCAGTAAAGTCCATGTTTTATCTTCCGATAATACCAAGGTTAAAGAGAAATTTTGCTTCAATGCACAATGCAAGTCAAATGACATGGCACCATAAAAACAAAACAAGTTCAAGCACTATGTGACATCCATTTGATGGTGAGGCATGGAAGCATTTTGATCAAACACATCCTAATTTTGTCGTAGAACCTAGAAATTTTAGGCTTGGATTATGCTCTAATGGTTTTACTCCATATGCCCAAGCACAGGGAAGCGGATATTATTGTTAGATAGTTATTGTAACCCCTTACAACCTCCATCCTGAGATGTGCATGACAAAACCATATATGTTTTTGACTTGCCTTATTCCATGACCTTCGAGTCCAAAAGCCAAAATCTATGTGTACTTGCAACCTTTAATTGATGATTTCAAGAGTTTATGGATTGGAGAATGAACTTATGATATATCCTGTAAACAAAATTTTACATTGCGAGCGGCCTTGATGTGGACTATTAACGAATTTCTAGCATATGGCATGTTGTCTGGTGTGGGTAAGCATGGCAAAATGGCATGTCTGCGTAGCATTGGAAACATCAAGGCGTTTGCGTTGGAAAAGGGGGGGAAGGCTCGTGGTTTGACTGTCACCGAGGATAATATTACATCAATTGATGAGAATGATATGGATAAAGAGCACGAAGATTTTGAATAATGAATATATATTGATGAAAATGTGTTTTTGTAATTTTACTTAATGAACAATGTATTAAATGTGTTAATATATGTATAATGATGAGAATGTTTTTGTGTTGATGAATTGAATGTGTTAATGAATATGTATTAAATGTGTGTTCCTTATAGATAGGTAAAATGCACCCCAATCTGATAAGGGTAGGGGTACGGGTAGTGGCAGTGGCAGTGGTAAAAAGACCCAACGTCAGCGATCTCAGTTGACCATGTGTTTTCCCCGCAGAGTCAGGTAGATCTGTCATACCCTAATTTTGACCCCCCTTGAGATGTCACACCTCCAAATACCTCATCAAACTCAAGATAGGTACTTAGAGCAGTCACTAGTTTGTCTGATACCCAATCGAGGGTACTCAAGGACAAAGGAGTTCAGGAAAAGGATCAATCAATATGAGAATAACCTCTAATACAATCATAGGACTCAAATGATTCATTTATTCACCTATGTTGATTAGGCAACAACCATCAGGGCTCAGGTTTGCTCAGCTAGGGTTTTGAACCCATCAAGGACTAAAATCAGGGACCACATTTGGGAAACCCTAAAAAGCACCAGGGCATCACTCAAAGGCTTCAATAATCTTCAAATGATCCATATGACAATATCCATAGGGCATTACACTTCAATTCAAGATCTACAGTCATCAACTTTCATTTTCTTATTAACATTTTCTTCATCATAAGTCACTTCATTACTTTGTTCCAATGGAGTTGGAGGTTGAGTTATTTCACCCTGCAAAAATAAATTGTATGTTTCAACTTTGTACGATTGTAACATTAACTAACATTTTCTTAAGTAAAATAATCCACTTAAAATTAAGTTTTGATACCTGAATGAGGTTGCTATTAAGACCGGATTGAGTAGATGAAGCATCAAGATCAGAGGATTGTACTTGGCTCATTCCTGTAAAAATCCAACAAACTAAAAATTAGAACAAATTGAACTATCTTTAAACAGATTGAGAAAACAGAATCAAGATTCAAATCAAACTATAAACAGATTGAAATTAACCATATTTATACCTTTTCTATAGATTATTTCTTTCATGAGAATAAATTTAATTAATCTATTCTTTAACAAATAAATATAATAGCTTAGTAATTATTTTAAGAAAAGTTGTATCTTTTTATCTAATCACCTTTTCTTAAAGCATATGTAATGAATATAGTAAAGTGTACCTTTGAAAGCAGTTGCACTGTCATACTATTTGGATGCTAATGGTAAACAACACCATTTTTCATATGATACAATTTATTACTAAAAAGGAAACACAATGAAACACTTTTATTTTCTTCCACGTTACTTGTTTCGTCCACTATTTAGAAACAACTCAAACAAGAAAGGCTGACATCATTATAATTTCTTAGATATCTCACTGATAACGATAATACACTATAAACTGTTTTCAAAACAAAGAACACAAATATTCAATAGGATTATAAACTTCAAGTCAGTAAATGTTAATAAGAAAATCTATCCAAATACCGAAACACATTGAAGGTTTGAAACATATCGAAATCAAACAAATCGTAAAAAAGCTGATTGAACAAACTATACAAAAGCTAGAATAGAACAAACTAAAAAGCTTACTTAATGATATTAGAGAACTGGAAATAAGAATATCGGTGCCTTGGAGGTGGTTTGATACTTTGGTGAAGATAAATTAAAATTGGAGACAGAGAACTTAAATAGAAAATTGAAGATTGATAATTCAAAGAGAAATTGAACGTTCGGGGCGGATTTCAAGCAGCCACAATGAATGTCATTCATATTCATTTAATTTTTTGAATGATTGAAAATCTGAGAGAGTGATTATAGGGACGATTGAGAGTCTCATGGAGAATAATAGGGGTGGTGGCGGCTAAAAAGTTCACCTAATTTATTGAGAGTCTCTTGTTTTGAGATTACCATTTATATATATATATATATATATATATATATATATATATATAATATATATATATATATAAATGGTAATCTCAAGAAGTCATTCTGGTTCGGTTTGGACCGGTTCGGTTCTCATGTAGCCAACCGTAAACCAAACCGAACCGGTCGGTTATGCTATATGGTGGTCCAAACACATAAAAAAATTAGTTTTTTTTGGATTTCGGTTTTCGGTTTTTTTTTTATTGGATTGGATATGAACACCCCTAGTAGAGATGCCATACATTCATTCTCACCATGGCATGAAGATTAGAGAATATTCCCAAAACAAGAACATGTGATTATGTAATGATTACATTTGGGAAATTTATGGCCAAGTGGTGAGTCATCAAGAGCATCTCTTCCCAACCAATTAGAACATTTCTCTGCATCAGAATTGTCCCCTAGGATCAGAAAAGATCAATGGATGGAGAGCTAGCTCGAATTTGCAATGATTACATTTTGGAGACTCTTTGAATTTCTTCATGACCAAGAAACCAAAATGACTTCATTAAGCAAGCTCACTCTTCCAATTTGCACTGAACTCTTTGCCTATAAATAGAAGTGGATACCTCAGTAATAGACACACCAAAGCAACCATAATTTCTTTCTTTCTTCATTTCTCCCTCTTGCTTATAGTTTTCAAAAGTTCTTTGGCAAGAAGAATCGAATTCTTCAAACTAGAGCTTCTCTTTTGAAAGTAAGCCTTCTAACATCTTAAGGAGGTTCATTGGAGTTGATCCAAACATCTGGATCACTTCTGTAAGTGGGGGAATACCATTGTTGCTTTCATTTTGAGGCTCGTGCAGTTGGAGGTTGTCGCACGCTCGCGAAAAATGAACAGATTCGCCACCAATATGTTTATCCCATAAGGGAAAGGAATATCAGAAAACCTAACAAAGGAAGGAACAGGGTCTTGCGACCAGAGAATCTAGGTACGGGAGTCGGTTACGCGAGGGGAAGGTATTAGCACCCCTCGCGCCCATCGTACTCGATGGTATCCACCTATGTTTGTTTCTATCTAAATGGTGTGTACTACGTCCATGTCTATATGCGAATGAATGCAAAATGTAGGGAAAATAATGAATTGTACTCGCACGGGCCCTACCCGCACCCTACTGTAGCAACCTGCCCTAAAATTAAGCTTTTAGAGTCGCTACCTATTCTGAAGGGCGAATAGGAAACCCTACGCAGTAATGAGATTCAAGGTAAGTTATTATAATCAGGTTGAGGGAAGGTATTAGGCACCCTCAACCCTTTCCTAAAGGCTGACATTTAAAGATGAAGGTTTATAGCTAATGACATAGAAAGGCAAAAATTAAGATTTAAAACTGAATTGAGATTTTTAGGGGGGAGACTCGCCTTGTTACCAAGTGCCTACGTACCTCCTTATGGAGGATCAGAGTCAACGTAGTTCGGGCACAAGGTTGTACGCCTTAGAGTTAGAATTTTATTGTATTTGAAGTTGTTTGAAATTGTTTTAAAGGCTTTTTGAATGGCCTATCGCAGTTTTGAAATGCGAAGTTCGAAGGTATTTTGAATTACCTGATTGAAAAGGATGAAAATCCGTAGTGTCGTGGTTTAGTGTGTTTTAAGATTTGGGCGTACAACCCTGATTTGATATGGTACTGTTAGATGCGGTGATCAATAGATTTGATCAGTATAGCTAACAGATTAATAGGCATTGCTGATTACTCAGATCGATAGATTGATCGTCGCGGGCAGCAAATTAAGTGTATTTTAGATTTATAATTTTTCATCTCTCATCTAATGCGACTAATAGATTTAGTCGGGTCGAGGAGAGAATTTAAATAAAGGATTAATTAAATTATCTTATTGCTTTATTCAGATATTTGATCAGTACGACATAGAGAGTCGACTAATTCGAAGGCGGGATGAAATAGATATTCATCCGCCGTTTATCCGTTAGGGGAAGTTTAGAGTTTATTGTTTTTATCTCTCGTCTAATACGACTAATAGATTTAGTCGGGTCGAGGAGAGAATTAAATAAAGGGTTAATGTTTTGCCAAATGGGCAATGAGATCGGGCAAACCCTAATGCATATAACTTTCTAGGGTTTTTATTGTGATTTTTTTAAGTAATTAAATGATTAAAATCAATTAACTCGAATAATCGAGATGATCAAAATAATCGGGAAAATAACCCTAATGTTAATTATATTATTAATCCTAATTATATTATATTATTAATGTAATTTTACAATTAAATCATATAAAAATATTAAGTTTTTAATTATTAACTATAAATAATGTATATAAGAGAAAATAGAATAATGACACCTGGGTGCTGATCATGTGCGTTGGTTTATTGATGGTCCATGGTGTTCCTCAAGCTTTATGGGCGTTAGATCGAATGGCATGGAGATCCGATGGCCGCTGGATGAGGTACAGCATGTGCGCATACGAGAGACAAGCACCGGATCTGTGAACATGCGTTATCAAGAAAAATAGGAAAATATATGTGGGATGCTGGGATCAAACCCAGGTCCCTTTGATTCCAAACCTTACCCCAAGACCAACGCGCTGAAGCCATTTTTCTGTTAGCCTAATGTTCCGAATACATAATAGGGTTAAATAAGTTTTTGGTCCCTATAAATATTGAAGTTTCATTTTTAGTCCCTCCCTGCCTTTAGGCAACGGTTTTAGCTGGTTTTGGCAACGGTTTTCTTGTAAAAACCGTTGCCTAAAGGCAGGGAGGGACTAAAAATGAAAATTGGAATATTTATAGGGACCAAAAACTTATTTAACCCTACATAATATATGAAAACAAATGACTGAATCAAAAATTAAAAAAGGAAGCGCAAACAGTGTGTCTTCTTCGTTATTTTTTTCTGAAAAATACAGAACTTCTACCCACGGTTTGGCTTGCGTAGCTATAGCATGACCCTCCTCCAAACTGCAAATTAACATCAATAAATACACAAAAATAATCCAGATTAACCATATAAACCCTTATGAATCCATTGATCTCATTGATTCGGCTTAATTTCTCCTTAAACAAAAAATCCCAATTTGAAGCTCCTAAACCTTATCAATGGCACAACCTTCAATCTGCAACTAAACATAAATTAAACAATCCAGATAGTTTGCAAACATCATTGTAAACACATTGATACAACCAAAACACGCTTATGATATAAAAGTTGCCGTAATCAAAAATCAAAAAAACTTGCAAACCGTGGCCTTCTATGAGAGTGCTTCACGAGGCTCTGGCCAATGATGATGATTGAATTAGCCTCCAGAAACACCAAAGAATAGATTAAGATACTTAAAAGGTCTCGAATCAATCTCCAACACTCAGAACAGAATTTGATTTGATTTTTTCTCCTTGCTTGAGTTTTGTTTTTACGGTTTTGGAGGCCGGCAACCCCCTTCTTATTGTAATTTGGCAGCCAACAAAATAAAATAAAAAATAAGGATTCCTCCCTCAGATATTTTTCGGCCCCCCTTTCTTTGTCAATGAATTCACTCTCTTATATTTACAAATTAGGTTTTTTTATGGGCCTATCATCTAACTAATCATTTTAGCCCAAATAAATTACTAATCTATTAATTAATTGTATATTATATTTATAATAAAAATAACCTTAATAATAATATTATTAAAACCACTATTAATTAAAAATAATAGCTAGTTATAATAATAAAATGATTAAACCAATTATTAATATAAATAATAAACCATGTGAATAATTTGTGAGAATGGACTAAAAACCTCAAAAAATGGCATAGATGGGACAGATGACTGGGCCTAAATACCTTCTAACCATACCTACATTTTAACTCAGGATATTTTATAAGAGGGCGGGTTTGACAATAGGAATGTCAAACCCCATGGCTCTTAATTTTGACCCTTGATGAATTAAAAGATATAGATCTGTTCGGGCAAATTTTGGGGTATGACACCTACGTATCCTTTTCAGGAATCAGAGTTACCGTAGCTCGGCTCACGATTTTCTGTTTATTTTTGTGTTTTTAGTTGGGCGGAGTTAACGTTCGCGCTCTTGCATAAGGGATGACCTACGATGCGTTCGAGCGGAAATAACAGTGCCCTTAGGTGCCAACGAGGCAAAAGAAAAAGAAATCATTGGTTTGTGTCTTTTAGGGTAGATGGGTGATGAACAGTTCCCAATACCGGGCCACTCACCAATTTCTCTACTTGGTTTTAATTTGAACCATTGTTAGGTGTTTTAAGTGTTTTTGGTTGAGTATTTTTTAAGGGGAATTTGTTTGCGATTCGAATCACATAAAAGTGTATAACGGTAGAGAGACAGATTAGGGAATGAATCCCACTCATCTATCTTCCATTATATAGAGTTCGAGAAACAGATTAGGGAATGAATCCCACTCATTTCTCTCCCACTAAGCGATTAAGAAACAGATTAGGGAATAAATCTCACTCATTTCTTATAGCGATCGAGAAACAGATTAGGGAATGAATCCCACTCATTTCTCTCCCACTAAGCGATTAAGAAACATATTAGGGAATAAATCCCAATCATTTCTTACTCACTATTAGTAAAGTGTGATTCGCGTCTTCTGTTTATTAAGTATTTTAAAAGTCGAAAAGAAAAAAGAATGCAAGAAGGGAACTATTTCTAAATTCTAATCTAAGTTGTATTGTTATGTACAAGGGGAAATCTAAATATAATGTTAACATGGTGACTAAATTCTAAAAGGACCATTAAAATAGTATTAACAAAGTAGGCAAAAAAAAAAGCCAAAAACAAGTAGCAAAATCACACAACAATTATGCAAAAATAACATGAAAATGGTACAAAACAATTCAAACATTAGTGCAAAATTAAACTTAAAAAAATACTACTATTTTTATGGGTTTTTAATGAAGGAATTCAATGTCAAAATCAACCTAAAAGGTGGCCTAAAAATCTAACAAATTTTAATGGTGGCTATTTATTCTTTTATCAAAAAACTAGCAAAGAAAATTGATTTTTATATGTCATTTTTACTCCCTAAAATCTAACAAAAGTAAGTGATTTTTATCATGTTTTTATTATCTAAAAATAATAGGAAAAAAACTATGTACAAAAACTAAGTCTACACATGGAATAAATGGAGTCAGGGGGTGGATGTTAAAATTAGTGGTGCAGTCACCAATTCTAGCGCAGGGCCCAAAGGAAGGAGGAAAGCCCAACAGATTCTTTTTTATTATCCAGAAAAAGACAAGGGGTGCGTTGGGCTACAGGGGGTGAGATTAGCAGTTCGATGGCAAGCCCAAGCATTGATCCATCAGATTTTGTAATTACAGATTTTTATTCAGAAAAAAAAAGAAATTAAACTTGATAAAACTAATGAAAAGGGATTAGGGTTACAAACCTGTGGCCATTCAACTTGATCTCTCCCTTTTTCAATCGACAACGGCGGTGCTTCCCTCTCTTCACGACGGCGATCGGAGTTCCCTTCTTCGAATGAACCAGCAGCGGACTCCCCTCCGATCTCTTCTGATAAGCTCGAGCACACCACTCTCTAAGCCGAACACACGCTTTTCTCTGTCCCTGATCGTCTTTCACATATCTCACTATCTCTTCGATTCGTATCTCTCAGAGTTTCAACTCACAATTCTTCTCTTAATCTTAAATCCATCTCAGAATCTCTCTCAAGCTAAACATCCATGGCACGAAAGGAAAGATTGAAGGCAAGGTTACCGATCGGACGAAAACGTCCGGTGCTTCTTTGAAAAATGGAGTGCGATGAAGACGCAGAATAAACGCGGAGAAACAAATGAAAGACACTCTGGTTTCAGGTGATAACACGCATTCAACTTCTGTAATGCTTCTTCTACCACCTTCTTCTATGCTCTATTCACTTTTTTTTCATCTTCTTCTTCTTTGAGTCTTGTGTCTTGTGTGTGATGAGTTGTGTTGTTGCATTGAGAGAGTGTGTGACGAATTCACGTTTATGAGTATGCGATGTGGTTTGGCTCAACTGTTAGAGCTTCAGATGTTGAAGCTCTATCAACTATGGTGTGAGAGCGTGTAGTAGGGATTGGGAGAGATGAAGTTGGAGAGAGAGAGATGAATCATGGGGAATGGAGTGTGTATGAGATGAAGATGATGATAGGGTGAGTTATATAGATTAAGATTCTGAGGTTCAGTTTGAGGGAAACGGTTATAGGAGGTGGAATGATAGCTGTTAGATTTGAGATGAGGTTGTTATGAAATGGAGGGCTAAGATTGAGAGGTTAGTTAGTTATGGTTAGTTGGGATTAGTTATTCAGGTCTGGAGTTGCTTACTGGGATAGGATTCGGTTACACTTAGGTCTGGATTCTGTTAGATTAAACTCAATGAGTTCAGTTTGTTGATTCACTGAGTTAGGGTAGTTATATTAGTCGGATGAGTTAGTTTGACAGTTAATTGTGAGCTTATGTTCTGTTAGAAAGTTAGGGAGTGAAGTTTGGTTTATTTTGAAGCATGGTTATGCAGTCTGTGTTTGTATGCTCGGCAGGTTAGCAGAACTGTTAGGGAATTCTGTTATTGGGTTATGCTCAGTTAGAATTTGTTTTGAACTTGATTCTATTTCCCTTCCCGGTTTTTGGCTATGAACGATTATGGATGTTATGCCATTTTTTCTTGTGAATCTTTCTGTTAGTGATTTTTCTGCTGGAATTCTGTTAAGCTTGAATCAGTTCTGAATTTGTTTGGAAGTGCAATGCTAAGATTGTGTTCATGCTTTTGTGGCAATGTGATGATGTAAACTGTATGGTTCTGATGTAATTTAGGATAGGATGAATTGGGATGGCAGGTTGCTTGAGCGTAATGGCACGGCGACAATATCATTCTATTTGTGTATGGCTGTAGCAAATTCTCATGAGTATGCAGGGTTCTTTATAGTCTTGAAGATTTGTTGGGAATTCCGTTGAATGAAGTCGAGTATGCTGTATGTAGGTTAAACATGGGACTGATTTTTATTTCCTGGACTGATGTAGATTCTTTGTCAGATTTTAATCTCTATCAGCTTCTGATTTTTGTTAGCTTTTGATGAAACATTATGCAGGTATGGATTGCTAATGATGTATCACTGTATCGGCTCGCAAGAAGTCCGCCTCTGGTCTAGCAGCAAATTATAGCATGAATGGAGGTCTCGTAATGGCTGTTAATGCTGAATTGCTGTGATTGCAGGTTTATGGAATTGGCTTTGAAGCACGTTGTTTGGAGAATCTTGTAGGTTGTGAATAAGTGTACATGGTTCAGAATTGTGTATGGTATTGAAAATTGTTAGACCGCTGATGTTGTTATAACTTGTATGTACATGTGTACTTTGAAGGAGTTTGGAGTATAACATGTGTATTATGGCTGGGAATTTCTTGGACATGAATGGAAGTGAAGGTCACCACTCAAGATGAAGACAGATAGTTTTAGGAGGGACTAGAATACATGGAGTCAAAGTCAAGTATCTGAAGTCAATGGTCAACAGTTGACCAAAGTCTACTGTTGACCTGAAAAGTCAACTGCTGATTTTTTGTAATTTTATTTTTTGTAACATATCTCCATGTTTGGAAGTAAATTTTGTAATGGATTTGGATTTTTGACATGAAGTGTAGTGTAATGAATTTGAGTTTGACTTATAATTGAACTCTGAATGAAGTTGGATGAAGCTTGCTTTCTTGCTTGTTTTTTTCTTTAATTCAAAGATTCCATGGTCCTAGAGACTCTATTCTGACTATTTTGCTTCTTGTATATCAAGTAATCACGCTAGAGAACATTCCTTGTTTGACTTTGACCCAAGAGTCAAAATCTTGCCGTATACTCTCCAACCTTGAAATGATTCACAAGTTCCACCGTGTTCCACCTAATTTTTGCACAAAATCCCAATTACACTATATATGTCCAAATTCTTGCATGAACTCCAGTGTCAATGACTTGTAGTTCCACTGATGAGCAGTATCCTTTGAATCACCATGAAAATAGGGAATTTGCTCTTAATCATTGAATTTGTTGAATATGGATGAAGAATAACGTTGAAGCTTGATGAGGAGGAAATCCATAATATCCATGAACCAGAACCCTAATTCCATAATTCAATCACAGAAGAACCCGTTGAAACAAGTTTATCTGAGGTAGGAGCCTCAAACCAATGAAACCCTAATTCACTAGAAGACCTCTGATCCCATGTCCCAAATTATTGGTTAGTGGTGCATGAAGGTGTTAAATGACATAATGGAGAGATGTACATGAGACTATGAAATGCATAAGCCTAAGCCAGATAAAATTGAAAGGGTAGGACAAATTTGGGGTATGACAGAGGTCCATAAAGCAATCCATAAAGCCAGATAAAATTGAAAGGGTAGCATTCAAACACATTCCTTAGGGTGTAGTGAAGCTATCCAAATGGTCGCAGCTCATCTGTAGGTGCAGATTCATCAACCTCCATGTTCACTTGAAGCTCAAGCAAGAGGGGTCGAGTAGAACAATTCAGAGGTTCTCAAAGTAATTCAAGTGCCCAGATAGCATCAACAAGGTCCCGGGAAGCTTTTGTGATCATCCATTCAAAGCCAGAAGCTTTCCATCATTCACACGACCTCCATTTTCAGAGGTAAGTTTTCAAACTCCATCCCTTTAATTCAAGTACTCTTTTTGTTAAAACTCGATACCATTTCATTCAGCATCATCAGAGGATTAAAAACCCTCTATCACCATCCATTTATCTTTCAGTATGATCATTTAATTTAATTTTTAAGTTTTAAGTTTTAGGGTTCTTCACGTTTTTCAGTCATAAATCTGTGTTAGTTACATATTCAGAATCGTGAGTGAATTTAGAACAAGTTTCATGTTTACACCTTGGCCATTGGTTGAGACTTGAGAGAATCGGAATTTCAAAAATGTTGGAGCTTGAGGTTGAAGACGAAGATGGAGGGTGGCGCCATTTTTCAAATCTGAGGGAAAAGTTTATTTTATTTTGAATGGTATGCGTTTTACAAACGAATTCATCGTTTGCCCTAGTGGCCTCACATGCGCTCTTAGTCTCCTCATGCCCATAGTCTGGGGTTCGAATCCCCCTCGCCCCAGACTTTTTGATCCTTTTATTTTTTTTCAAAATTTCCCACTTGTTTTGAAAATAAAACTAACTGCGCGCGTGTTATTGTCACCAATTGGTGCCTGACCCAGTGGTATTATTTTGAGTGTGTGACTATGAGGGCGTGGGTTCAAAACTATTTTTTTAACACCCATTTTCTTTCATTTTTTCACAAACTTCACACAATTAATACACCTATCAAATTAATTCACTTTAACTTTATTTTTCACACACTTGTTAATTAATATATCTATTTTATGAACTATCAAAAAATCACAAAAATTATTATTTATTTCATGTATTTTTATTAGGTTTAAAATGGTGTATTTTAAGTGTTTTCTTAACACTTCAAATATATGTTTTCATTTGTTTCTTAACCTAATTATTGTATGAATAATTTTGTGATAAAACCCTAAGCCATTTATGTCTTAATTAGGTATATATTTCATCTTTACTTTAATTAAGTTGACTTTTTGTCAAAATTCAAAACTATTTTCAATCTCCGATCAAATAGACGATCCAGGTTTTCAGACAACAAAACCTTGTATCTCCTTAACTGTTTCTTATAAACAGTAAATGAATCCTTGGGCCTCTAATAGAGTGTAAGCCCCAACTCCTTTTTCATTTTATTTTCAAATAAAGATAATAAAACTGTTTAAACAACAATATTTCAATCATTTTCAATCAACTGTTTCTTATAAACAGCAAATCTTTTTTGGGCCTCTAATAGAGTGTAAGACCCAACACCTTCTTTCTTTTCATAGTTTGTTTTCAAAACTGTATTTACAAAACCTTCTTTCTGTTTTCAAAACATTCTTCTGGTATTTGAAGGGCATTATTCCCGGTGAAACTCTTCAGATACCTATGTGACCTTTGTCCATCTTCACTTCTTCTGTTTTCAAAAACCTTTAACTGTTTATAATAAATATTCAACTGTTATCAATAAACAACCAAGCTATTGGTAAGGCTTTGTACACACATCTTCAAAGGCCTCCACTCCATCCAGGTTAGGCTTTACAAGCTTTCAATTTACAGTCTTTCTTTAAATTACTGTCAAATATAAACTGTGTATATATATTGTTTAGGACTACGTCTGAGTGTAAACCTTAGGACAGTTAAACTATATATATATATATATATATATATATATATATATATATATATATATATATATATTAGGACTATGGCCTAGGATTGAGAATGTCTTCCCGGTGAAGGCTCTTTCCTAATTAGAGATCTTTTTGTCCAAACCTCAAGATGAATTATTCCCGGTGAAACATCTTTAAAAAAAGCCCTACAACCCAAATAGGATACATCTACCCAAGAGGAATTATTCCCGGTGAAACCTCTTACCCATTTTCCTAGAGCCAAATTAAGTTCAATACCACATAGCTTTCTCTTGTGTTATAACAAGGACCCTCGATTAGCCTCCTCTTGGGCTTTGTACAAGGACCCACAGGCTTCTTAAAAGCATTCCAAGCTTCCTCTTGAGCTTGTATACAAGGACCCATCAGGTTTCTTATAAACATAGGAATAGGTCTTTAGTCACCTTTTAGCCTATCCTGGTGAGTTTCTCCCATTCTTTAAACCAGACTTTAAACAAGCTAAGAATGTCTCAATCTCACATTGAGTACACCTTTTGGAATGAGAGACATGGACAGTCTCTGTCACCCTTATCTTCATCAATCTTCCTTAGCAGAGTCTAGGATCCATAGTTGTCTATCCTTAGTGAGTGTCAGCCTTAATCTTGGGCTTTAAACAAGAAGTCTCAACTAGATAATTTTTCTGCCATAAAAAATCCCTGGAAAGGGTTAGCCTCCATTCATTGTTTCATTTTTAACAAAAATCCCTAGAAAGAGTTAGCCTCCATTCATTCTTTCATTTTTAACAAAAACCCCTGGAAAGGGTCAGCCTTCATTATTTCCTTTAAATCCAAATTCCCTGGAAAGGGTTAGCTTCCAAAAATTAAGCTTTCAAAAGATAAACTCTCCAGCAGATTAAAACCCCTGGAAAAGGTTAGCCTCCAAAATCAGTCCTCTAGAGTAAAATCCATGGAAAGGGTTAGCTTCCAAAAATTCAACTTTTAAAAGATAAATCTCACTTAAGGTCAGTCTCAGTCAATAAAAACCAAGTTCTCAGTAGAGTCTACTTTAGGTCAATCATCTAAATAAATTCCCCGGTAGATTCAGTCTTCCAACCTGGGTCTTTCATTAAACAAAAGCACAATCCTCAGTAGGGTCAACCCTTGGGATAATCCTCAACAAAAATCCCCCCTAAGTCAAAAGATCCCACACCGGTAGATCTTTCCCCATTAAACAGTTAGCCTCAACCTTGGGCTTTGAACAAGGCACATACTCCTCTTAGAGTCAAAACCCTACTCATAGGTATTCTCCTAGAGAGTCAGCCACAACCTTGGGCTTTGTACAAGGCAGAAAATAGAGTCTCCCCAGTGAGTCCTTCATCATCAAGTAGCCACAACCTTGGGCTTTGTACAAGGCAGATAAACCAGATTTCCTGTGTCAAAGATTCCTAACCTCTAGGATCTTTTCCCCATAGAGTCATCCATACTCAGTTTCCTCAACAGTCAGCCACAACTCTGGGCTTCATACAAGGCAGAAAATAATGACTTCCCCAACTAAGAGTCAGCCACAACCTTGGACTTCATACAAGGCACAAAATAGAGTCTCCCTAGGTAGAGTCAGCCACAATTCTGGGCTTTGTACAGAACACTAAAAAACCTTTCAATCATAAAATAAATAAACACTCTCCAACTAGAGTCAGCCTCAATTATGGGCTTTATACAGAACACAATACCTTTTAGTTTAAGTTAATTTCCAGTGGAGTCATCTCCCAGAGTCAATAAAAACAATCAAAAAAAGCCTCAAGCTTGGGCCTCATACAAGCCAGATAAAAATCAAATCTTTCAAACAGTAGGTAGACATAGGTTATCTCTATAGAAAGATATTTCTCCTATCTCACCACATTCAAACAAACAAACATTTCAATTTCAATTTCAATTTCAAACATTCTCCCATTTAGGACTTTGAAAGGCATGCTCTGAGGCAAACACACTCAGACTTGTACACTTTCCCTAAAAACAATTAATTTCCCTAATTAGTTCTCCGAACTACAAAAAGCTCTGACTTCCATTAGGGATATGTAGGCATGAGGTTCACAAGGAATCTCAGCGAGCTAATAAAATACCAAAAATAGTATGTCTATCTTTCTTTTAAATCAATTTAATTCTCTCTCCTAACACAAAGGAGAAACTTTCCCAATAATAAGCAACAAACACAAACACATAGACACAGAGAAGGTTCCCGTAGAGTACTACGGATATGTAGGGTGCTTAAACTCTTCCCTATGTATAACCGACCTCCCGGAATCCAGAATTTCTAGTTTAGGTGAATCCCCACACTTAGCAAACTCCTAGGGTTTATTTGAGATCTTTTTCCCCTTTCCTCCTCGTAGGATAATTAAAAAGTTCATGTGATATCATAGGAAGAACTGGAACAAAATTCATCCCGCCACGGGCGCATTCTCCTTCCAAATTTCGCGTGAAGGGTCTAGCGTGCCGTCCTCCCAAGTGAAACGAGGAGGTAAAGAAAACGACACCACAGATCCTATGTCCATGGTCAGTTCTTAGCCTCTTATGGCATTATTCTTCCCTCGTGAGTATCATATGTTCCCATTTAAGAGTCCATCTTTTATCAGCCCATATGAGGGATCTAGTTATTCATACTAGAAGACTGAAGAATCTAGCTATCCACACCAGCAGACTACAGGATTTAGTTGTCCACCTCACACACAAGTACCCTTATCCTTCAGGCAGTCTAGGGATCATGCACCCCATATCCCACACAGGTATTCTCATCCTTCCAACTTACTGGTAGATCATGCACCTCACCTACAACACATATACCTGCGCGTGAGGATGATCTTAAGGAGTCGGATGAGAATGATTACGAGGAGCACGATAAGGACGATGAGGAAGAGGATGAATCTATTTTGGATGATCCTAGTGATATTGATATCATTGATAGAAGATATTATATTTGGTACGTTGGAAATTCATAAGTTTCTGATGTGTAAATTTTTATTTGAATATACATGTTGCCATTTTTAAAATTAATTTATATTTAATACTAATTAAAATGATTGTTCTTTAGTTTCGCGTCGAGTTGGATTGTTGTCCTGTGTATAAGTTATGTAATTAAGAAAATGTCTAAAAAAAACTTGGAAGAGATTTAAAGATATTGACAAGAAAGAAAAAGAAGTTTGGTTTAGAAATTTTAAGGTATAATTAAATTAATTTTTTAAGTTATTGTTATTTAAATTAATTTTTTTATTATATTTATCTAACTATTTATTTGAATGTCATACAACATTGTATGAAAGTGTATGTGGGAACAAATGGACGATAGAGTGATTAAAGAAATTACTATGGCAGAACATCAGTTAGACTTTCTGACATACTACGGCGTGCTAGAAAGCCCTGGGGAACATGAAAATATCCATCCTGACTGGATAGACAAAGAAGTATTTGATGAACTTTTTGTCTATTGGGATACACCCGAATTTAAGGTTAGATCTGTAAAAGCAAAGAAAATGGAAGCATCTGAAAAAGGGGGTAACCTTAATATAGTTGGATGTATAAATACTTCTGAAAATGCTCGACGCATGGTAATTATTACCCCTTTTTAAGTTATATTTTGATTTAATATATATTTTCAATTAAGTTAAATTTTATTATTTAGGCTAAGAAGTTGGGGAGACAACCACTAATGATGGAGTTAGTTGAAAAGACTCGGACAAAAAAATTTGGGGTTTTTATTAACGAACTTACCAAAAAGCTTTGGTAAGTAATTTTATTAAAATTGTTTATATTTTTTATTTAATGATAATTTTATGATATGATATTTTGGCGTGAAAATCACGTAGCTATATTTTATTTATTATTTAATTTAATTCTTGTACATAACTAAGTTTAAACTGTATTTATCTTAATTTTTTCATTATATGCGTAGGAGGATTATCAAACACTTCTCGCACCATTTTTGGTTCGAAATCCTCAATATACTCCAAGAGGTTCATAGTCACTTAATCCACATGTGGAATTTTATATTTGAACTTTAGTAAATGTCGAAAAGAGACCAAATAGATGTTTTTTTGGTGCTGAAAATATGACTAGGAGCTTGAGAAGTGGAGATAGAACTCCATTTAAAAGAGTTAGAGATGAGGAAGGAACGTCATATCCACCATAGTTGACGCCTAAGATGCTTGAAACATTAAGACAACTAGCACTAATTCAGGTGAGACGCGAGTCAGCGCTTTGTGAGGCGACGCTAAAAGTTCAAATAAGGAGAAACGATGACAAATGGAGGCAATGGCGAAGAGGAAATCTGATATGGAGGAGCAAATGCGATAATTTATGAAATTCTAAAGGAGCGGTAATCAAGCGTTTGGTGAAAATGAAGGAGTTAGTGGTCAAGAACCGATGGATGAGGAGAATGATGATGGTCTTAACATTGACGAGTTTTCTAACCCATATGATTTATTTTAATTTTAATTTACTTTTAAATTTTAATTTTTGTAAGATATTAATTAAACCTTTTTAGTATATTATAAAATTATTATTAATTTTTTTTTAATTATTTATAGTTTTTTATTCATTAATTTAGTATATTATATTTATTAAAAATAAAATAAAAACAAAGTTAATTATTTTTCAGTTTTTTCATAAAAAAAAACTATTTGTGGCGTAATATTCACTTCACAAGTTTGCCACGTGAATATCACGTCGCAACTACTTTTAAATTTTGCGACATAGTTTTCACTTCACAACTTTACCACGTGAAAATCACGTCACAACTCACTGTCACTTGCTACTGTTGCGACATGAATTTCACGTGGCAATGTGTAGAAGTGAAAATCACATCACAACATAGTTGTCACACACCCTCCTACTTTGTCATTAAAAAATTAGAAAAGGTCAAAAACTTCTAATATATTTATCTACAAGAGTAGTCGCTCTTCTATTAACTTGAGTGTTATAAATTTAGGTGTTTGTGTGCTTCAGGTGAAGCTGAATGAAGATACACATTTCATAACTTTTTCTTTTGGTCATTGATCGCGACAATGGGGAATGTCTGTGATTATGACTGCAAGTGCACGGTCTATCGCGTACTTTTAAAAGATGTCGAACCCACAGGGACTAAGAATCGACCTAATGTAGTTAATCGCTACTACGTAAATCTAATGCTAATATTTGATTGATTATTGATCAGACGGGAATTAAAAAGAAATATTATTGAATTAAATCTAGGATAATAATATCGGTATGTAATGGTCGGACTTCGGGGATCTAGTAAGCCATCGATGCGGATCGTAATTTAAAATCACTTTTCTATAGAAATTATTAGTTTAAAAACGCTCCTCTCACACTCTCGTTTTTATTGATTATGATTTCATTATTAAACTTAAGTGAGCGCTCTCGCTGTATCAATTAAACTTCAAAGTGATTTTTGAAAACCAATGAAAACTAATTACCCTTAAAGCGCTTTCGCTGTATTTAATGTTAATGCCTAATTTCTAAGGTCAAGTTAAAATCTCAAACTCTCGTTTTTATTGATCCTAACTTCTATTGTTTTTAACTCTCGTTACAAAACAGTTTAATTAAGCGTTTAGAAATATCAGCCAGACAAATAAATTCAATTGATAAACTACATTGACAGTGCTACTCGATTCCCTCGGTTATGTGACCTTACATACCGATAAAAGGTATTTAGTCGGACATTGCAGAGAGATCTGAATAAATCAATAGGCAAAATGATTGAGCTTATTGAAGGAATCAACGTGCCTGTTGACGATAATAATAATCATGAAGCGTCGAGCGGCTACATGGTCCGTCTTTTTCAGTGGAAAACATTTGATCTCAGCGATGTATTACTAAAATTTGTCAATGCATGTTACAGTTTACTCAATGGTAAGGCTTGTCATGAAAGTTTTGGCATAGAACTAACTACAATCTTGGAATGGATTATCAATCATTGCTTTTCAGTTCATGATGTTTCTTGTATGGAGAATGAAGTTAAAAAACATCTTGATTGGGATGAGACACGGAGTGAAAATGAATATGAAATTGGAACAGTCACATATACGAAACGATTTCAGGAATTAGAGAAAACTATTGCCAACTTGAGATTGGAGTTAAAAACCTTAGAGGAGTCCAATAAAAGACTTGAAGATCAAATACAAAACGAAAGATCCTTAAATAGAGATCATGACTCTCAGCTTACAGAAACCGAATTAAACGAGGCATATCACAAGGTTTTGGAATTAGAAGTGGAACTGGAAAGCAAGAATCACTATTGTGAAGAATTAGACACAAAATTTGTTGAACTTCAGCTTCGGCTTGAAAGGTACCAATTAGTCTAATCCTTCAATATATTCTATAACTATGTTCAAGACATTAATATGATTTTGAAGCAATGAAGCACGGACACACCGGAAACATGACAATGTCACGGCCACGCCTTTTTTTAGAGGTGTCGGTGCTACATTGTTTTGAATCATTTAGATCTTATTTTCTTATTTAAATATTTTGATACTCACTTACCAATTTCTTTTATCTTCTCAGCATGAAAAGGACGCACTCGAATGATTACGGTAATCAGAAAAATGACCCGCTGCGAACTGTAAGTTCATCTGTTTTATTCCCTTAATAGGAAATTTGAACTCTGTTGCAACATTGTTTTGAGGTTTGCTTACAAATCCTGCAGGAATGGGAGATAACAGCAGCATCAGAAAAGTTAGTAGAGTGTTAAGAAACCATCCTTATTCTCGAGATGCAGTTGAAGGCATTAGCTGCGAAAAAGGATATGTCCCTTTTCGACAATGTTATTGCAGCTCATCGTCGTCCTATAATCACAAATACATCCAGTGTTAGTCTTTTCTGTAATGACGTGAAGATGAAAAACCGGCCGTCTCTTTTGGATCAGATGCTTGCTGATGATGATGCAAAAACCAAGGTTTGCAAAGCAAGTGAAAAAGGCTTTATGCAGCTGCTCGAAAAGATTGTAGTTTTGACAGGAGTTAGAGGTAACGACGGTGCTAATGTCAATTCTTTGGCCATTTTACCTGCCAAGAAATCTGGACGACGAAGCTTCTGGAAAAGGATGTTAGGGACAAGAAGAAAGCTGGAAAAAAACAAGTGTTTCAGTTTAACAAGTGAAGTGAAGATTGAATGTTGTTGAGTACTCTCTGTGAGGGGAACAATACTTGTATTGTATCTAACATTGTGTGTTTTGATCATGACTCTTGTACATATGGCTAAAAATTCATGTTATTAATAATGGAATGCATGCAATGCAACACTGTTGTTTTGGCATATATACTTCTGATTTGAGGAGCAAATGAAAGTGCAAGTAGCATAATGTAGACCCTTTATGTAAGGTTATTTCCTATGATAATTTGTCTGATAATCACAAATAAGTTAACTTAAAATTATCTATTAATGAACCAACATCCTATTCCTTTACCATACTTGATCTCAATTCACAACAGGTTGTTAAAAAAGAACCGAAGTCCCTCAGTGAGAAAAATACTTGGGATTTATCCACCCTTCTCTCCAACAAAAAACTCATTGACTACAAATAGATTATCAAACTCAAGTTTGTAGCCAATGACACTATAAAAAGATACAAGGGCATGTGTTGTCGCCAAAGAGTTCAACCAAATACATTGAATACATTGAATAGACTACCACGAAACATTCAATCTAATGATCATGATGACCACCATTATAAGTTTCTTCTATCTATAATACTTTTCAAAATTGGTATTTACACCAACTTAACTTATAGATTATTTTTCTTCATAAAGACTTAGATGAAGAAGTTCACATAAGAATTGAACCGTAAGGAATGAATCATTGCTTTGAAAAACTTCGGTCATTAAATCAAATACTATGTCTTAAGTAGCAAGAGATGTATTATGGTTTCCATACAATTTGAAGAACAATGGTTCGTTTACATTATTTTTTTAAAATAATTTAATTTTTCAAATTATTATCTGCTACATCAATTTTAATGATTGTATTTGTTTAGTGAGGTGTAGGGAAAACAAGTAATTTATATATTTTATAATAAACTCAAGGTACTTTCAACAACGGTAATTATCACCTCTAACCATGAGTGAAATGTTAATTATATTCCAAATAAATTACTAATGTTGGGTTTCGACCCCATGACCTATATATATATATATATATATATATATATATATATATATATATATATATATATATATATATATATATATATATATATATATATATATATATATATATATATATATCACAACGGTTTTGTGTTGCAACCGTTGTGATAAGTTGAGTGCTACCTCGCTTCCACAATGATCGTGCAACCGTGGTGATATGCGTCATACATACAACCACCCCTTACCTCACAACGGTTGGTCAAGCGTTGTTGTATCCCTTTTCCAACCGTTGTAGTATGACTTTTTCGTAGTAGTGTGTGAGTCATTTTGAAGTGTGAAGAGGAAATGATATAAACCAGATTGATTATATCCTTAATTAATTAAGAAGCATGTTACCTTTTCATACCATTTTATACTGACCTACCTTAAACCATTGAGTGATTTCAACAATTTGCATGCTTGATTATCTCTTTGACGAAATGCAGTCTCACATCGATGGGCTTGGTTCGCTCATGATATGCTGAATTCTTTGACAGGTATATTGCACTTTGGCTGTCACATTTAACAGTGATAGTTCGGCCTTTAAGTTTCATCTCCTTAGCAAAAATTTTAAACCACAATGCTTATTTCACAGCTTCAGTGAGGATAATATATTCTGCTTCAGTAGTTGATAAGGCAACAATCTTCTAAAGTGTTGCTTTCCAACTAATTGATGTGGTAAACATAGTAACACATATTCAGAAATAGATTTCCTAGAATCCATACAACCGTCATAATCAAAGACGACATATCCTTTGATTTCTACTTTACTACCATCACCACAGACTCCACCATAAATCATGATTCTGCTCAGAGGCCCATTTATGTACCTTGGAATCTACTTCAATGCTTCCAAGTGTGCCTTTCCAATATTGGCCACATACCTACTTACAAGGCTCACTTTGTAGGCTATGTCTAGCCTCGTATAGACCATAGCATACATCAAAGAACCTACTATACTAGCATATGGAATGTTATTCGTATAGACTCTTTCAGCTTCCTTGCTCGGACATTGATTCGTACTCAGCTGGAATTAAGAATTTGTTGGTGTCACAACAGGATTTGAATTCGACATACCAACCCTGTTGAAAATCTTCCGTAGGTATGTCTCTTGAGATAAGCATAGTCTTGACTATTTTCTATCTCTCCGGATGTCAATTCCAAAGATTACGGTAGCAGATCCAAGATCCTTTATCTCAAACTCATTTCCAAGTTCAGCCTTTACCCTCAGTACTTCTTCGACATTGTTTATGTCATCAATAATTTCCTCAGTTTATTCAACATCTTTTGTTTCTTCCTCGACTTCATATGGGTTTCGCATTTCATAATCAACATGCTCAACCTCAACAAAAATATCTTCTTGTCCGGATTTTCTTCAAAGATCTCTGCATTTTGACCAGCCTTACCAGTTTTATTGAAATCCATTTCATCCTCACTGAAAACTACACCGTGACTTGTGATACACCTCTTGTGACTTGGTTCTAGGCACCGCAACCTATAAGCTTTGACTCCTTTATGATAACCCATGAACATGCATCTCTGAGCTCTAGGCCCGACCTTGTCTTGCCTAATGTGAGCATATGCGACATAGTCAAATACTCTAAGTTCGTCGAGATCTGGTGGATGACCCAACCAAACTTCTTTAAATGTCTTCATCCCGAAGGCAATAAAGGGACACCTATTTATCAGGTATGTTGCAGTCATAGTAGCCTCTGTCCAAAACCTTCTTCAATCCAACACTAACCAACACACATCTAACCTTTTCTAGGATTGTTCGATTGAACCTTTTAGCCATTATATTTTTTTGAGGAGTACCTGCAATAGTCTTGTGTCTTGAAACACTAGACATTGCATAATAAATGTTGAAGGCTTCATTGCAGAACTAAAGGTCATTTCGCTTATCAATCTCTTGACCTTCTTGTTAGTCTGATTTTCGACCAGAGTCTTCGAACTTTTAGAACTCACAAAATTTTCATCCTTAGTCTTCTGGATAAGTACCCATAAC
This sequence comes from Vicia villosa, assembly GCF_029867415.1. Taxonomy (NCBI): domain Eukaryota; kingdom Viridiplantae; phylum Streptophyta; class Magnoliopsida; order Fabales; family Fabaceae; genus Vicia; species Vicia villosa. The sequence goes on along the minus strand of NC_081181.1, from coordinate 138,126,245 downwards.
TTTCAGGAATAATCATCAACTATGGATAGAAAATACCTTGCACCTGAACGTTAAGGACACCTTGTAGGCCCCTAAAGATCAACATGGATTTAATAAAGGGATCCATGTGTTCTTTGTTTGCCTTTATTGAACTTCACTCTACAAGAATTTCCAAGTACACAGGGTTCACAAAACTTCAACTTTTCAACCATGTCTCCACCAAGAAGATTTTGTTTCCTTAATTCGACAAGACTCATTTCACTAACATGGCCTAATCTCATGTGCCACAATACTGTCTTCAACAAAGGTTTCGTGGAGGCAAAATCTACTGATCCACTTACAACATCGGCCTCAAAGGTATTGTTTACGGTGATTTCTGGTAAACAACCGCTAGTCTTCCAAACTATAATTTATACTTTGGTTACTCGCAGGATCGACTAGATTGATCCTAGGACATAGTCAAACAATTGTCTTTTGATATAACTTGGTTTATATTTGTTGGTTCTTGCTTCGAAAACTTGTTTATGACGTGATTATATGACTAATCATGTGAAATAAACTTGTTATACACGTTAATATAACTTCAACAAAAACGTAGAAAGCGTGTAAATTGAAGAAATATGAAATACAAGAATGTAACGTGCAGGAATGTAAGTGCTTCGAATGAAAATTAAACGAAAAAATAAAGGAATTGAAAATATACTTGAATAAAGAAAAATACCAATGTATTTAAAATGGTGTTGGTGTCTGTTGAAAGTATTTGTGGGTAAATATTTTCGGTATATATCGTATCCACAGGGATTGGTTTAATATTACTGCCGTTCTATAGTTGGTTATTTTGAGTGAGAAAAGTAGTTTAATTTGTTATGTGGTTATAACTATGCTATTAAATCTAAACAACAATTTAAATGTAAATTCTGAAAGTTTGTTAACGATTAAAGAGATATGTTGAGCTTTAGGATTCATCAACCTATTCCTTTACAATTTGTTAATTAAATCTCAATCAAACAATCATTTGAATTATTATCTTCACTTATCTTCAAATATGATTCCATGTCTGCAAATCAAATTAGATAAACTTTTACCGTTATGAGATTCGATCTCTCCAAATATCAATATCGATAATAGTAATGAAGAACGATAATTATGAAAACCCAATCACAATTCCATCTCTGCAAATTGAGATTGAATCAATATAGTAACCTAGGGAAAAATTTAGAATCTTTTCTTTCGATCAAAGACTCCACAATGATTTAAGATAAAACAAGGTTTCTTATTGATAATAAATTCAAACAATTGTTCATAGGAATTAATCAATGGTATTGTATATTCATAGGTTAACTACTACCTTAAACTCAACAAGAGGAATTTAGCTCTCCATAGACATGAAGAACACAAGAATCAATGGAGGAATTCATCTTCATCAATGGAATGTCTTCAATTGGTAAAGAATCCCCCTTCAATTGTTGTTCTCAGCTTCAGAATCAGATTGCTGTCTGTTGCACCCCAAAATTTGCCCTCTTAATTTATTTCTAATTGGCTTAAGCTTTACATTTCATTTGCATACCTGTATTAGGGCATTACATAACTCCACATTCATTAAACACATAAGCATCTGGAATCTGGGATCTAAGGTCTTGAAGAGCCGGGGTTGTGACATTATTTTAAGATTCTCATCTCGATTCAAGGTCACAATGTTTCCTCCATCAGAGTTTACAAAATTAGGTCCTTTTTATTCCATGTTTGTGGTGATTCTAAGGATACCTTTCATTACTGTGATGAGAATTGAGATGTAAATGACAAGGTAGATATTTTCACTGTCTACGGGGTTTCTCATCGTCTATTAAGGAGGAGCTACTTGATTATATGGATTATAAATCATTAATCGGCTCTGATGCAAGAAAAAGAAGTGGAGTTATTGGGATTTATTTTTGTCGATTTAAGTTGGTTCAAGTTGATTCATATTTTAAGTAAGTTACTTTGGTTATTTGCGAGGGTTGGATAAGAAATATGTCATTGTTTCAAGGCTAGGGACTTAGTCACGTTTCGACTAAAGTCCATTTTAGAATAATTTTTGGTGCTATAGATTCAAGCTGCACATTTAAAATTCATCGGAACTTTATTCAAGATTCGTTTCATGATACACATCGAAAGAAGGAAAGAGTTTAAACTTTATTCAAGACACCAAAGTTTCACAAATAACAGTATGAGTTTCAAACTTTTGTTACTACTACATAGTGTTACAACCCTCTATTCTACAAAGTTATTCCACATTATATACACCATTACATCACATGGAAATCACAGATTACACAAAAATACATTTTTGACATTGACATTCTAAACCATTTCGTTTTAACTATGAGCTGCTGCCAAACCTAAAGCTGCCATCAAGCCTAAGGCTGCTGTCAAATCCACGGCCACTGCTGCCAAGCTAACCTGCATAAAAACACACATTCAGCCCCTGCACCATATATGTTCAAATAGTCCAATTTTCACCATGAAAAGAGAATACACACACAGCTCAGTACTTATATCTATCAACATCAGGTTCAATTCAGCATTTAACCATTACAAATCAGACCCTGCAATAAGTCTATAAAACCTCAACAAACTCCCTCTAATAGTTATTATATAACCAATAACCCAAAACAGTTTTTAACAAACCAATTTCTAACTACCAAACTTTCAACCAAAGTAACTAACCAACCATCCCCTAACCGATTCTATAACTGCCTAACCGAATTGAAACTGAATTAAAATAGAAAATCAGAGGGAGATTGAACTAACCTGCTGATTCTTTCACCTTCTATAAAACCAGAGCTGGTCCATTGTCAATTTTTTTCTTCACTCACCACAATCCTCCACAATTCCTCAACCTCTCTTCACCCTCTCTGCAACCTTCAGACCCTCCATTTATCACCAACACCAATATCTCTTCATCAATAATCACTTAACAACCTTGAATCTTCACCACAGAGCATATTCATTCATCCACCAACCTTCATCCATAACCGCAAAAACTCTAGGCATCAGTATCTCATCACCACCTCCAATCAAAACTTCAATCTCAACACTATTCTTGAATCGAACCTATCACCTCCATAATAGAAAAATCAAAAAACTCAACACAAAAGAGAAGAGAAAAACCTGTAACAAACTTCTAACAGAATCGTAACTAACTTCTCCACCTTCATCTTCCTCCATTCGCGTTCAACCTTCCAACGAATCACAATCATCTTTCTCTCTTCATCAGCAAGCTTCATCACCATAGCAGCAAGAATTCTTCACTTCTCCAATCTTCAACACGCAACAGAACTTTTCAGAAGAAAAATAAAAGAAAAAATCACCTTCAATCTGCTTCGCCTTCACGTTTCAACTTCACCATCTCCTTCAACTTTGGCTCCTCTAATCGATCTTCAACTCTCCTCTGATTCATTGACACTTTGTCATCAACCTCTAAGAACATCGCATTCGTAACTGCAAGAGAATCGCATCAATGCAGAGTCGCGAATCGAAGAGAAGATGATGAGATGTTTGAATTCAATGTCGTTAGCTTGGCGAAATCGATGGTGAGGCTGAGACAGCGGCGCGGTGTTTGGTTCGTCGGAGAGGATGAGAAAGGTATCGAGATGAAAGATTGAGACAAATCCATGCGAGAGGCGAACGAGAGAGGTTGAGAGGGGATTCGGTGTTGAATCAAAGAAAAGGTGAGAGGCGGACACGACCGAATGAGTCACGGTGGCGGTTGGTTTGGGATCGGTGACGACGGAGTGAAGAGGATCTCCGGCCACCGTTTTTTTCACGAGTGGGGGAGAGGAAGCTCTGAGGAAGTTCAATGGTCACAACTCACGTAAAACCCTAATCCCTCTTTTAATTCTCCTTTTGATTAATGTGTAATTAAGTGACTCTCTTTAGATAATAAAATTGATAGTTTTCTTTTAGACTATACAACTTTTTGACATAAAGAATAATCAATAAAAATATTAGTCTAGGCTTTTATTTTATTTTTTTTGCTTGATAAAAAAATCAGTAAAAAATAGTATCTTTCAATTCATTTTGTGCAATATTTTGAATCATGTTTTGTACCATATTTTCAAGTATTTCTCTTAGCCGTTTTACACTAATTTGGGATCATTTGTTTACTTGTATTTTTACTTGTATTCTCGATCCCCGCTTATGCTTGTAGTTTCGTTCATTTACTCCTAACTTTAGGTAGAGACCATGATAACATTAGGATTTAGAAATCCCCTTTTAAACACTTAGGCTAGTTACTTCATTTTAGGCTAGTTTTCTTTCCCTTTTTCTTTTCAACTTTAAAACATCTAATAAAAGAAGATGCGGATCACACTTCACTAAAGGTGGGAGAGAAATGAGTGGGATTCATTCCCTAATCTGTTTCTCAATCACTTAGTGGGAGAGAAATGAGTGGGATTCATTCCCTAATCTGTTTCTCGATCACTATATAGAGAAATGAGTGGGATTCATTCCCTAATCTGTTTCTCGATTTCTATGTAGAGAAATGAGTGGGATTCATTCCCTAATCTGTTTCTCGATCATTATGTAGAGAAATGAGTGGAATTCATTCCCTAATCTGTTTCTCTACCATTGTATGTGATTCAACTCGCAGATTAATTCCCCTTAAAAATCACCAATCAAAACATCTAAAACACTTAATAAAGGCTCAAACCTAAACAAAGTAATGAAGTGGTGCGAAGCCTTGTATTGGGTTTTGTTCATCATGAAGTTACATAAAAGACACAAACCAATCATCTCTCTTCTCTCTCTTGCCTCCGAGGCATTCCTCCTCTCGCCTTCAGGGCATTCTTTCTCCTAATCGGACACGTTATTTCCGCTCCATTCCCAGCTTAAGACTCCAGAGGTCGAGCAGCGGAGTGCGAATGTAACTGTTCAACATAAAAAACACAAAAACAAACAAAACTAAAGAGCCGAACTACGGCGCTCTGATTCCTGAAAAGGATACGTCGGCATTAGGTCGCGGGGCCTAAGCGAGCACAACTATTTATAATCCTTATTTTCCCCGTGTTTCTTCTTCTTTCATTTGCATGCATTCTCTTAGCATTAAGCTATAGATTTATACACCCTTAGAATAGAACAAACATAAGTGGATCCTGTGGAGTACCACAGACGTGAGGGGTGCTAATACCTTCCCCTCGCGTAACTGACTTCTTACCCGATCTTTGGTTGCAAGACCTTTTCTTATCCTTTCCTTATTCCAGGTTCTTTGATATTCCTTTCCCTCTTTGGGATAAATATATTGGTGGCGACTCTGTTCACATTTTCGCGAGCGTGCGACAGTTGGCGACTCTGCTGGGGACCTAGCTTAGTCGATCCTAGCTTGTGTTTGCTTTCTTTTCTTTGGGTATTCATTTATTGATTTATTGCTTTATTGCTTTACTGCTTTATTGCTATATTTCTTTATGCCTTGCATATCAAGACTATTTATTGCTCGCATATCATGTTTATTTTCTCGCATTCTGGACTATATTATGGGTCCCCGTGGGGGCCGCATATTTTCTCTGTTTACAGGTTGGGTGGGTTGTTTCTATGAGGTAAAAGGCCCAATACCCAGGCCAGAGCGATACTTAGGCTACCTAGGATAGAGTGGATAGTCATGACGCCAACAGAATGTCAGGTTCTGTTAATTGCGATCATGAGACCCACGATCAGTCGAGGTTCAAATGGGATACCATTGTTGGCATGTATTTGCAACAATGATGGTGTTTCAGGAGAACTGTTAACACTGGTGACCTTTTTTACCTACCATGTACTAGATCCTACCTGTGAGAGGGGTTGGGAAATTTTGTTTTGCAGGAAAACAAGCCTCCATCCCACCCTATGCCCGTTCAGACTATCTATCATAATCAACGTCGAACCTCTGAATCTGGAGGGTTCGCCCATCTTTGACTTATACAGAAGTTCTACATCAGTTATCTATCAGAATCAACGTCGAACCTCTGAATCTAGAGGGTTCGACCATCTTTGACTTATGCACGAGCTATTTATCCAGAAAGCAACGTCGAACCTCTGAATCTGGAGGGTCCGACCATATCTTATTGTCCATGAGAAGTTGTTGTCCAAGAGGCCTTGATCCTTGATCCTGATTTATGATACATTTGCATCTTCATTGACATTTTTGCATTCATGCATGTGCATCCATGGTTACCAAGACTCTTACCACTCTTCCTCTCCATCAGATCAGTCAAGACGATTCCTCCATACCGATATCTGACAAGAGCCCACAAAAGAAGAATCATGGAGAACTATGAACAAGATCAAGCCGCTATTCGAGAGGAGATGGACCAAATGAAAGGCAAGGTTGATGCTATTTTGGAAGCTATCCAAGCCTTAAGAGCTGAAAGGGTTCCCGTTGCGCAAGAGATTCATGTTCCTGTTAATCAACCTGATGTTAGTCAAGCTGCTGTTATTGAGCCCGTCGAGGAACCTTATGCTAATCCTGAGTATCGAAGAAGGCCTGCTAATGCTGTTTTTGGGATGCCATTTAGCTTCATGCCTGCTAATACTGTTGGAGCTCCCCACCAAGGAGTACCTATGCCTGTAACTTCTGGAGTGCCAACTATGACTGGGCCTCCTTGCCCATTTCCTACTCCACCTCCTCACATAGAGATTCCTTATCCTGCTTTCTGTGGTCCTCAGTTTGCTAATCCAGAAATGCATCCAATACCAACTGTTGAAAGAGCTCAACCTGTTGAGAGATCCGCTGAGAAGTACCAAATCCTTGAGGAAAGGATTCGAGCTATCGAAGGTTTTAGTGCCTATGGAATGGATGCCGAAGAGATGTGTGTAGTTCCTAATCTTGTTATTCCTCCCAAGTTCAAGACTCCCGACTTCCAGAAGTACAAGGGTTTAAGCTGTCCAAAAAGCCATATCATCATGTATTGTCGTAAGATGGCATCTCACATCCATAATAACTCATTACTCATCCATTTCTTTCAAGATAGCTTGTCTGGGGCATCTTTGAACTGGTATATGAGTCTGGAGCGTAATAGGATCCGATCTTGGAAGGATTTGTATGATGCCTTTCTCAAGCAATACCAATACAACATCGACATGGCGCCGACTAGGCTGCAATTATAGAATCAAGGGCAAAGGACCAATGAGACATTCAAAGAATATGCCCAAAGGTGGAGAGAAATGGCTGCTCAAGTTAATCCGCCACTTTCTGAATCTGAATTGGTCGATATGTTCATGAACACTCTTCAAGGACACTATTATGAAAGGATGGTGGGTAGTGTTTCTTCTGGTTTCTCCGATCTAGTCAGGATTGGTGAGAGAATTGAGAATGGCTTGAAAATTGGTAAGATCCAGAATCCCGCCAATGCTGCTGCCACTAATCAATATGGCTACAAGAAGACTCAGGGTAATTTCGTCAAGAATAAAGAAGGAGAGACTAGTGTTGCTTCTGCTCAAGATCAAGCTCCTTGCTATCAAGTGAACGCCACCTCTCCTCAAGCTTATGTGGCACCTGTTGGTCAACAACCTTGGGTCCCTTATCAAAAATATGTTCAACAACAACAACAAGGTTTCCAACAACAAGGTTACCAACAAAGACAAGGTCAACAGAGGCAGAATAGGCCGAAGAGAGTGTATGACCGTATACCAATGTCTTATAGCCAACTTCTCGCTACCTTGCTCGACCTCAAACTGGTTCAATTAGCAGAAGCTAGGCCTCCTCCTGATCCCCTCCCTCCAAATTACAAGATTAATGCCAAGTGTGAATTCCACTCAGGAGGATCTGGTCACACTACTGAAGAGTGCAGAGTTCTAAAAGACAAAGTTCAGGATCTGCTTGACGCAAAAGAGATTACGTTTACACATGTGGCACCTAATGTGGTCAACAATCCCATGCCACTTCACAATGGAGCTTCCACCAGTGGACCATGAAGACTTTATGTTAGTCAGAGAACATTTCATTTGCATTAGAATAAGGCCAAGCTTGCCATTGTATATATTTCTTTAGTATTTTCAATTGTACTATTTTTGTCGTTATCAATTACTTCTCATTGTAAGAAACCCATTCTGTTTGAATAAAAAAAATGTAATATACATGTTTCTCTCAAATCATTTCATCTTTTTCATTATGTTCATTGATACTTCACTCATTTTGTCTTAAGCAACTAAAAAAGGAGATTGATGAAAATCAAAAAACACATGAACTACTAACTGTATGTTTTTGGAACAAAGATCCTGCTGACGATGTACATGCATTGTTTTAATTCCTAAACACCAGAGTTATAAGTGAGTGAAACCTTCGTAAACCCCTTTGAGCCTAAGGAGTAGTAGCTTCTTTTAAAAAAATAATAATAATACAATGAAACCCTTCATCTTAACCAGGGGCAGGGTAGTCTTCAGTTAGTGCAACCGAGCGCTCAACTTTCAGGTATTCCATCAGAGGATCAGTCATATCTCAGATCTCACAAAAAAAAAGAAGAGCACAATCCACAATGGATGTCTCTCATTCAATAAGAAGAAGGCAGTCACAACCTTTTCTTCAATTCAATCACAAAAGTCATACAACTTGTTCCCGAACGAGACAAAAAGAATGAAAAGAAAGTATTGAATCATGATAAAAATAATGTGTGTATATATAGCCCGCTAAGTCAAAAAGAAGGAAAAGCTTTGAAGCGAATGACTTAGGCAAAAATTAGGGCATATCCCGCTGGACAACGAAAACCAAAATCAAGAGAAACTTTTTGTCCAGGCAAAAGTTAGGGAAAGCAAAAGACAAAGCAAAAGAAGAATCCTCCGAGGGACAAGTTGTTATGACCATCAACAAAAGCACCAAAGGGTGGCTGCCACCTCCATCAAAGTCACAAAGGATCCTCATCCATCACAACCCTTCCTGAAAGGCGAACACTTGTGTCGAACTAGTTGAACGTAGGACTGGAGGACATCACGGAGAAGGGGTGGGTTAAGTAGAACTTGAGCCTTTATCCTTTGTTTCTCAAACCATGAACCCGACCATGTTACAACCCTCAAAAGTCCTAATTGAAGCAGGGTTCGTTCCGAAAGCATACAAACTGTAAAATCATGTCAAAACCGACTCCTAATGTTGCTTGTCATTTGTGTTAGTGTCATACCCTAATTTTTGACCCCCCTGAGATGACATATCTTCAGGATTTTCATCAGGTCAAAACAAGTGCCCAGAGCAGTCACTTCTTCATCTGGCATTTAATCAAGGATGTTCAAAAACAAGAAAACTCAGGCAAAGGATCAATCAACAGAAGGATTGGTCTCTAACACAATCATAGGACTTAAAAGCTTCACTTTTACATGATTAGACACCCAGTCATCTGAGTACAGGTTTACTCAGGTCACCAGACTAGGGTTTTTGAGCCTGTCAAGGACTGAAATCAGGGATCACCTTTGGGAAACCCTAAAAAGCTCCAGGACATCTATTAAAGACTTCAATCATATTCAAAGGATCCATACAATAAGATCTACTGGACATCACACCTCAATTCAAGATCCACAGTCACCAATTTCATCTGGTCGACAATTAGGGTTTTTAACCTAATTCATCTGGATAGTTGACTTTTAATCAGGGCATGGATCCAAAACTCAAGACATGATTCAAGAACCTCTACTACCTCAACATAACCCATTTACATCACTCATTTGAGGAGAAGATTTTAATTCCACACAAAAGTCCGAAATCTCACTCTATCTGGAAAAAGTCAACTGTATGGGATCACCTTTGACTTTTAAGATTTTTGGTCAAACCATGACTTTCAAAGATCAATATCATCAATATATGGATATTAAAGTCATCTTACCAAAGAAATTCAAGAAGAATCATCAAGGAGCAAAAAGTCGGGAATTAGGGTTTTTAAGGGCATTGTGGGAACTCAAAATTTCACCTACACAACTCAAAAAACTTCCAACATGAAAGTTGTAGATCTTGCAAAATAAAACAACATCTTAAAATGGAACTTTTTTCAAAAGATCAACCATTTAAGAGATTTGGAATTTTGAAGCTTTAGGTCATAAAAACTTAGAAATTTTTCTAAGTGTTTTAACCTAGTTTTCATCCAACTTTGGGCTCATTTTTCACAATTTTCCCAAATGATTCTGAAGGAACCATAAACTAATGATTTGAAGTAGATGTTTAGGGCTTTCCAAATTGTGCTCAACCTTCCCCAAATTCATTTTGAGCTAAGAGTTATGCTTGTTCAAAGTTGGCCTCATGAAGTAAAATTATAGGTCATGCATCATTTTTGAACTTTGCAATTTTGTGCACATGACCTCACTTATGGATGCTACACGACCCATAACACATCTGAAAACATGCCATGCATTCATTTTCACCATGACATGAGAATTGAGGAAGATTCCCAAAACAAGAACATGTGATTATGTAATGATTACATTTGGGAATTTATGGCAAATTGATGAATCACCCAAGGAATCTTCTCACCAACCAATTAGAGCTCACTCTGCATCAGAAATGTTCCCTAAGATCAGATAGGATCAATGGATGGGGAGCTGGCTCGAAATTGCAATGATCACTCTTGGATATTCCTTGAAATTTCTTCATGGCTAAGAAACCAAACTCACTTCACTAAGCAAGCTCACTCTCTCAATCAGTACTGAATCATTTGCCTATAAATAGAGGGCTCTTTCTAATTCAGAAAACACACCAAAGCAACCATATTCCTTGCTTTCTCTTTCTCTTCTCATGCTTATGGTTTTTCAAAGTTCTTTGGCAAGAAGAATCGTTTTCTTCAAACCAGAGCTTATCTTTGGAAAGTAAGCATTCTAACATCTCAAAGGGGTTCATTTGAGGTGATCCAAGCACCTGGATCACTTCTGTAAGTGGAGGAACACCATTGTTGCTCTCACTTTGGAGCTGTTGCAATTGGAGGTCCATAGAGCAATTCATAAGGTTTCCAACAAAGCCAAGCATCCAGACGTGTTCCTCAGGTCATAGTGAAGTTGTTCAGATGGCTGCAGCTCATCTGTAACTCAAGATTCATCACTCTCCATGTCCACTTGAAGCTCAAATCGAGGGAGGTCCATAGAGCAATTCAGGAGAATTGAAGTTATAATAAGCATTCAGTTAGCATCGTTGAGTCCCAAGGAAGCTTTTGGGATCATTCATACAAGCCCAGGTGCTCTCTATCATCCTCACGACCTCCATTTTCAGAGGTAAGTTTCTCAACTCCACCTCTTTAATTCGTGTACCTTTTTGGTTAAAACTCGATACCATTTCATTCAGCATCATCAGAGGATTAAAAACCCTCTATCATCTGTCATTTATACTTCAATATGGTCATTTAATTTAAATTCCAAATTTTAGGGTTCTTCACGTATTTTAGGTAATTCAGTAGATGTAGTTAATATAAATTCATGTTAGTTACATATTTGAAATCGTGAGAGAATTTAGAGCAAGTTTGGTCTTTACATCTTTGCAAATGGTTGAGAATTGAGAGAGTTCAGAAATTCAAAAAATCCAAAAGCTAGAGGTTGAAGACAACAATGGTGGTGGCGCGCAAAATTCAAATCCAGGGCTAAAGTTTATTTTATTTTGAATGGTAGTTGTTTCATAAACGACTAAATCGTTATAGCCCAGTGGTAAAGAGTGTTTGTGTGTTGCGCGTGCCCAAGGTCTGGGGTTCGAATCCCCCTCGCCCCAGACCTTTTGATTTTATTTTCTTTTTCTCCTCTATGCATTAGACAACATACATATTGCAATGGAATCCCTTCTATAACACCATGCGCGCGTTGGCTGGTTGGTGTATGTTTTGAATGTTGGCTTCAAGGGCGTGGGTTCAAACCATGGTAAGGCCAAAACATTAATTTTTATCACTTTTCCTCTTCATTTTCTTTACAACTTCACACAATTAATTAACCTATCAAATTAAATCATTTTCACTTCATTTTTTACACACTTGTTATTTAATATATCTATTTTGTGAATAATCAAAAAAAATCATAAAAATATTATTTATTTCATATATTTTTATTAGGTTTAAAATAGTATGTTTTAAGTGTTTTCTTAAGTACTTTAAATGCATATATTCATTTTGTTTTAACCTAATTATTTTGTGAATAATTTTATGATAAAACCCTAATTATTTAGGTCTTAATTAGGTAAAGATCTTTATCTTTACCTTAATTAAGTTGACTTTTGTCAATTTTCAAAAACTGTTTTCAATCTCCGATTAAACAGATGATTAAGGTTTTCAAACAACAAAACCTTACATCATTCCAATTTTCTTCCAACTGTGTTTCATAAAACAATAAAGTACTGGGCCTCTAATAGAGTGTAAGTCCCATCCCCTTTTCATTTTATTTTCAACTCTCAAATACAGTTAATAAAACTGTTTTCACAACAACATTTCATTTTCAATTGACTGTTTCTCATTTCCAGTACTGTAAAGTACTGGGCCTCTATTAGAGTGTAAGACCCAACACCTTTTTCTTTTCATAGTTTGTTTTCAAAAATTGTATTTTCAAAATCTCCTTTCTGTTTTCAAAACATTCTTCTGGTATTTGAAGGGCATTATTCCCGGTGAAACTCTTCAGATACCTATGTGACCTTTGTCCATCTTCACTTCTTTTGTTTTCAAAACCCTTAACTGTTTATCATAAATATTCAACTGTTATCAAAACAACAAAAATTAATGGTAAGGCTTTGTACATACTTCTTCAAAGGCCTCCACTCCATCCAGGTTAGGCTTTACAAGCTTTCAATTTACAGTCTTTGTTTAAATTACTGTCAAATATAAACTGTGCATATATTTGTTTAGAACTACGTTTGAGTGTAAACCTTAGGGCAGTTAAACTATATACATATTATAGGAATATGACCTAGGATTGAGAATGTCTTCCCGGTGAAGGCTCTTTCCTAATTAGAGATCTGTAGTTCAAACCCCCAAGATGAATTATTCCCGGTGAAACATCTTGGCAAAAACCTTAGAACAAAAAAAAATAGGATACATCCACCCAACGAGGAATTATTCCCGGTGAAACCTCTTACCCATTTGCTTAGAGCCAAAATAAGTTCAAAACCACATAAGCTTTCTCTTGTGCTATAACAAGGACCCTCGATTAGCCTCCTCTTGGGCTTTGTACAAGGACCCACAGGCTTCTTAAAAGCATTCCCAGCTTCCTCTTGAGCTTGTATACAAGGACCCATCAGGTTTCTTATAAACATAGGAACAGGTCTTTAGTTACCTTTTAGCCTATCCTGGTGAGTTTCTTCCACTCTTTAAAACCAGACTTTAAACAAGCTAAGTTTGTCTCAATTTTACATTGAGTACATTTTTGGAATGAGAGACATGGACAGTCTCTGTCACCCTTATCTTCATTAATCTTCCTTAGCAGAGTCTAGGATCCATGTTTGTTTCTCCTCAGCAAGAGTCAGCCTTCATCTTGGGCTTTAAACAAGAAGTCTCCACTAGATAATCTTTCTGCCATTCATTTCAATAAAAACCCCTGGAAAGGGTTAGCCTCCACACATTCTTTCATTTCAATAAAAACCCCTGGAAAGGGTTAGCCTCCACACATTCTTTCTTTTCAATAAAAACCCCTAGAAAGGGTTAGCCTCCAAAAATCAGTCCTTCAAAACCAATGATTCATTCTCTTAGGAGATAATTTCCCCAAAAGAGTCAAAACCCCTGGAAAGGGCCAGCCTCCAAAAACTTGACAAAAAATCAGTCTTTTAACAGACAATTTCTCCAGCTGAGTCAAAACCCCTGGAAAGGGTCAGTCTCCAAAATCACTCCTTCAAATTCAAAGACTCATTCCTTTGAAAGATAAATTCCCTAAAAAAGAGTCAGCCTCAATTCTGGGCTTTGTACAGAACACCAAAGAACTCCTTAGTTTAAATTCTCCCCAGTAGAGTTATCATTTCAATAAGTCAATAAACAAATCAAAAGCCTCAAGCTTGGGCCTCATGCAAGCCAGCTAAAGTCAAATCTTTTATACAGTAGATAGACATAGCTTATCTCTATAGAAAGATATTTTTACTATTCTACCACATACAAACAAACATTACACATTTCAATTTCAATCAAAGTCTCCCATTTAGGACTCTGAAAGACATGCTCTGGCACATCCCCAGACTTGTACACTTTCCCTAATTTGGACGAACATCTTTCTTTCATTCAAGAGATACTAGCATACTTGCAAACACACAAGTAAGGTCACTCTCTTAATGAAATGAATCCAGTTATTCTGTCACTCTTTCAAAATGTTTGTGGTAGAATAGTACAAATACCTCTCTGTAAAGATGATTTCACGTCTCTTTACTGTAAACAGAGATTTAATTCAAGCTTCAACCTTGAGCTTCAAGCAAGGCAACAAAAATAATTAATTTCCCTAGTTAGTTCCCCGAATTACATTAAGCTCTGACTTCCACTAGGGATATGTAGGCATGAGGTTCACAAGGAATCTCAGCGAGCTAATAAAATACCAAAAATAGTCAGTCTGTCTGTCTGTTTCTTTTCTTTATTTCAATTCAATTCCTTCTCATAACACAAAGGAGAAACTTTCCCAATCATTAGCAGCAAACACAATCACAAATGACACAGAGAAGGTTCCTGTAGAGTACTACAGATATGTAGGGTTTTTAAACACTTCCCTATGTATAACCGACCCCCCGGACTCCAGAATTTCTAGTCTAGGTGAAATCCCCACACTTAGCAAACTCTTAGGGTTTAGTTGAGATCTTTTTTTCCCTTTCCTACTCGTAGGACAATAAGAAAGTTCGTGTGATATCGTAGGAAGAACTGAAATAAAATTCATCCCACTACGGACGCATTCTCCTTCCAAATTTCGCGTGAAGGGTCTAGCGTGCCGTCCTCCCAAGTGAAACGGGGAGGTAAAAAAAACGACCACCACAGAAAAATGGCGACTCTGCTGGGGATATAAGTGTTAAAAACCTTGGTTTTTCATCCAAGCCAATGGTTGACCTGTTGCTGATCCAGCCCCAATGAGGAATTAGGGATGCCAAATTCCCCCTCAAACAAGAGAGGTCCTGCCTAACCTCTGTGTCATTTCATGTGATTGTTGCATATATATTTGTTTATTTTGTTTATTCTGTATCGGGAAAGGGCTTGATTCCCCCTTGTGGTGAGAAATCCTATACCCGGATTTGAGTGCAACATAAGATAGGATGGAGGATGTCTTCCCGGTGAAGACCCTCTAATCTTGGTTTCCAATTCTACTCTTGGGATTTGCCTGGCTGGTTGTGATTAACTGCGCCACTGCATTCCGAGACTGATTTGTACCAGGAGGACCTAGAAACACATTATCCCCACTTAAAGCCTTTTTTTAGGACGTAGAGCGGTGATTATGAAAGTAATTGTCACGCAAATACTACACTCAGAGAAAACTCTCTTATAGATACCAATCAACGTACTCTTTAAGGTTGAGCAAAAACTCTGAGACCCCTAGAACCCGTTCTACAGGTACAAAAATCCTTATCCTTAGTTTACCATTGGGGCGGGGTTTGTGTTTTGACTTCATGACCACTATACCCTTCAACGTCATGTTTGTTTAAAACTCTTGTGTGTGCATTCATGCATTCATGCATCATTCATTAATAACAACTAAAAACAAAAGAGTCTTTTTCGAGTCGTTTTTCAAGGAAACTAAATAACGAACGTTTTAAACTTCATAGAAAGAGAGAAACAGAGAAAGGACTTAAGGATCTATACCATGGATTACGGAAGAAAAAGAGCTAGGAAATACACCTTCAAGATTCCCCAGGTCGAGGAACTGGGAAAGCTCGGAAAACTGGTGGTCAACCCCCAGGCTTTCAAGGAGAAGTATGGAAAACTTCTGCCTTTGCTCAATACCAATATTGTGGTTGGGATCCTTCCCACCTTGGTACAGTTTTACGATCCAACGTATCACTGCTTCACCTTTCCAGATTATCAGCTCATGCCTACGTTGGAGGAGTACTCTCGTCTGATTGGAATACCCGTGTACGCGCAAGATCCGTACTCCGGTTTGGAAAAGAATCCTGACGACATTATCATTGCTGCAACTACTCCTTTGAGCGTAGTCGACATCAGAACTCATATGGTGAGTAGAGGAGGAATTCAAGGATTACCCTCCAAGTTCTTGTTTGATCAAGCTCGGTACTTCGTCAGCATCCAAGATATGAGCGCTTTTGAGGAAATCTTGGCTTTGCTTATCTACGGATTGTTTTTGTTCCCTAACATTAACGATTTCGTCGAAATCAACGCAATTAAGATCTTCTTAATTGGAAATCCAGTTCCAACCTTGCTTGCGGATGCTTATCACTCTGTGCATTCAAGAAACCTGCCGAAGTCTAGCACTTTCTGGAGTATGAGGGATGGCCTTTACTGGTCACTGAAAATCATGTCCCTCACTCATACGGACATTGAGTGGTGTAGTCCTGACAACGACGAAACCAAGATTATCTTCAGTTGCGGAAGTTTTCCCAACATACCCCTTATTGGAACTAAGGGAGGAATAAGTTACAATCCAGCTTTAGCCCGTCGTCAATACGGCTATCCTATGAAAAACATTCCAAGTAACATCCAATTGGAGGGTCTGTTCTTCAAGAACATCGACGATCATGGCAACATGCTGAAGAAAGAAATTGTCCAAGCCTGGCGTCTTGTACACAGTAAAGGGAGAAGATTGTTAGGAAAACATCTTTGCATCTCCCTGGATCCTTACCTTCAATGGGTACTGTCATACCCCAATTTTTGACCTAAGATACCACCTCATATCATTGCATATGCATCATCTGCATCTCTAACAAATTGCATAGCTTGTGTTTGTTACTTGTGACTCAGCAGGATTTAATCAAGAAATCACTCATCAGTACAAGTAACAAATCAATTAGGGTTTTGTTCTCCCTTTATCTCAAAGGAATCATCTTCATCAACAATCAACATTTGGTCCTCAGATTCATTTCAACAAGCTCAAAGGCTCTGAACCAACCAGATTAGGGTTTTGACTGAAGATAGTATACTCCTGACTTTTGCTCAGAGTTTGACCTAATGACTTGGGACATGACCTCAAGACCCCAAGTGCATCATTTTGACCTGATCCATTAGCTCAGAACATCTCCTACACAAAGATTGATCAGACAAATCCTCAGATCAGGGTTTTGAACTATCAGGGACTGAAATCAGGGATCACATTTGGGAAACCCTAAAAATCCCCAGAAAGTCAATCAAAGGTTTCAATCATCTTTAAATAATCCCTATGACAACATCCAATGGAAATTACATCTCAATTCAAGATCTACAGTCATCAATTTCATCTGGTCGACAATTAGGGTTTTTGACCTAATTCATCTGAACAACTGACTTTTTAATCAGGACATGGGGCCACAACTCAAACTATGGTTCAATATCCTCTAATGCCTCAATATTATCCATTCATACCATTACTTTGATGAGGATATCTTGGTTCACTTGAAATCTCCAGAAACGCGATTCATCAGAAAAAGTCAACTGTACAAGATCACCATTGACTTTTGGGGAATTTTGGTCAACCATGACTTTTGAAGTTTTAAATCATCAATATGTGATATATGAAGTCATTTGATCAAGAAAAATCAAGAAAATCAATCAAGAGTCAAAAAGTCAAAGTTTGACTTTCCATACTTAGAAAATTTTTCTAAGTGTTTTGCATGGTTTTTTCCAAACTTTGGAAGGGAATTTCTCAAAATTTCACCTACAAACTGAAAAAAACTTCCAACATGAAAGTTGTAGATTTTGATCCAATAAACAACTTTGACACATATAAAATTTTTCCATAAGATCAACCATTTAAGAGATATGGTGCTTCAAAGTTGGTACTTTTTGAAAACTTCACTTGAAATCTCATTTTCTTCAAAGTTCATGGATCTTTTTCACCCATTTCCTTAAAGATCTTGAAGAAACTTTCAACTAGGGTTTTGAAGTGTGTAATATGAGCTTTCCAAAATGTCCAAGAGCATGAAAAAATTTGAAGTGTAGCTATGGTTTTGAATTTTGCCATTAGTGAACTTTTCACTTGAAATTTCAAGTCATTTTGCCAAAGTTATGAACCAAATTGCCAAATGGACCAAGTAATGATGCATAGAAGCAATAATTGAATGATATTTTCTGATTTGAAGATCAGAATGGAAGAGGATAGGAAGCTTGGAATTTAACCATGGTATAGTAACTTTAACCATATGCATTTAATGTAAAAGATTCCTTTCTATCCCTTAAGCCAAATCATCAAACTTTGAAGCAACTTGCAAGAGCCTTGTATTCAGAATCCATGGCCTATAAATAGAGGTTCAAATCACTTCCAAATTCACACAAAAACCTCACAATTATAGGTTTTCTCTCTTCTTTCTTAAGTTGCAAGTTTCAAGTTTCAAAGTGAGGTAGAAATCCCAACCTCCAAACCCTTGAAGTTCTGGCCAAGGTGATGATTCCAACAACTTCTAAACATCAATTAGGAAGTGTTTGAACCACTCACACACCTCAAATTACCCCAAAACTCAGAATTGCATTTCAACCTCCATATGAACACATAATGAGCCTTATCATGCCAATTTTCATGCTAGCTCATTTCTGTCCAAGTTAAACATCCAAACACATTCCATATACCATATATGAGTTATCCCAACCATCATCCATGATCTGAAACACCTCTATCTTCAAATTCGATTCATACTTGAAGCAACTGCAGATCGGGTGCCATGACCATGCTTAGATGAATTCAGCTTGTTCCAGACGTCCAGACACCTTCCATAATCATCATTGAAGCTATCCAGATCATCACAAAGCATCTGTAACACCTCCAGATCAGGATTCAATTCTCAGTTGGCCGTTTTTGAAGGTAAGCTCTCTTGAACTTCAAACTCCATCATACATGCATCATAAATGAAAAATTGATTTGCCATCATGTTTCTGCATATGTATGGATCATTAGCCCTCAATCAATTGCAACTTATCATGCACATACACGATTTCAGATTGAATCATAGAATTAGGGTTCTTCACGATTTCCAGAAAATTAATGATCTTAGAGTGAAAATAAATGGAATTAAAGGACACCATCATGTTCCTCGTGAAAAACCGAGTGAGATAGACCCTTTGATCGATCAAAATAACACAGTTTTGAAGAATTTTGAAAATCAAATTAGGGTGTGTTCTTGGCGCCATTTTTTGTTCAGGAAATTCAAATGATTCATTTTAAAATATAATTAAACCAAAGCGTGTATATTACAAGCTGCGCGCGCAGCTCAGTTGGCAAGTGTTTTAGTTGGTGACCTCAAGGTCACGAGTTCAAGTCCCTATGGGACCAAACCCTTCTTTTTATCACTTATTTTCTTTGGTTTTTTACACAACTTCAACCATTAATTCAACCAATCAAATTAACTCATTTTTTATTCATTTTTTGCACACTTCTTATTTAATATACCTATTTTGACAATATTAAAAAAAATCACAAAAAAAGATTTATTTAATATGTTTTTAATTAGGTTTAAAATGACATATTTTTAAGTGTTTTCAAATACTATAAATATTGTTTTTTCATTTAATTTTTAACCTAATCACTTGTAAATATTTTTGTGATCAAACCCTAATCACTTAGATCTTAATTAAGCATTACAATTTGTTTTTAACTTAATTAAGTTGACTTTTGTCAAATTCAAATCATTTTAAAACAAGCGATCACGATTCTTTTTCAAAAAAAAAAACGATAAACCATTTCTTTTTGATTTTCAAAGGCAACCATTGATTAAATCTATTTGATTGATCAATTGATTTTCAAAACGAAGTGGGGCCTCTCGAATATTAGAGAGTGTAAGTCCCATTTCTTTTTCTTTTGTACAGTTTTTTTCAAAACAATAAAACTTCTTCAAAATAAAATCTTTTCAAACAATTTTCAAATCATTTTCAAAACAACAAAACTTCAAAGAAACTTCAAAGCTTTTCAAATATACCATGGGCCTCCATGTAGGTATAAGTCCCAAGCCCCTTTTGTACATACCCATTCCTGTACATGAAATTAGGTATTTCATTGTACACATACATTTTTGTACATATCCATTTGTTTTTAACTTTTAATAACAAATCAAAAATGAAGGTTTTCTTTAAGTCTTCCCAAAAATACCATGGGCCTCCATGTAGGTATAAGTCCCAAGCCCCTTTGTAAATACCTGTTTACATAGCTTTGAATAAATTCAAGTGGACTTCTCCTCGAGTATAAGTCCCGAGCCCCCGTGTATACAAATGGATCATGCTTACAGGTATATTTCCTTCATAAACTCCATTATATACACACACTCTGTCATATATATATAATTGTTCATACCTGTTCATGTTTGTTCATACTTGTTCATGTTTGTTCATATGTGTGATATGTGTGCTTGTTCAACTTAGTACAACACTAGGTTCCCCATAGCCTCCTATTGGGCTTCGTGCAAAGAATCTCCACTAGTTTAGGTTAGGACATAGAGTATGGTTTCCCGGTGAAATCGCTCTAAGAGCTCAAACCAACTATACCATGCCTCCCCTTGGGCTTTGTACAAACGAGTGACCCTCCCATAGCCTCCTCTTGGGCTTACAATGCAAGGACCCTGGATTGTCCCTCCCATAGCCTCCTCTTGGGCTTACAATGCAAGGACCCTCGGATAGCCTCCTCTTGGGCTTCGTACAAGGACCCACGGGCTTCTTATAAGCATCCCCAATATCCAAATCAAATACCCTAGGAGATTAGACATTTATCATCTCTATGATAGGAGTATCTCTTCTATATCATCACAAACAATCAATCAATCAAATAACTTTTTTTGCCACAAGGCTGGCTAATCAATCAAACTTCTTTTTGCCACAAGGCTGGCTAATCAATCAAACCGTTTTGCCACCATACTGGCTGATTAATCAAAGTTTTTGTCACAAGGCTGACTTCATTGAAACTTTTGCCACAAGGCTGGCTGATTAATCAAAACTTTTTGTCACAAGGCTGACTTCATTGAAAGTTTTTGCCACAAGGCTGGTTAAACAAACAAAAAACATCTTTATCATTCTAAGCGCCATAAGTGGCATGGCCCAGGGCTTATAATGAAAAGATTTTCAAACAAAAACAAACAGATGTATGTGATGATATAGATTAGATACATCGAACATTTAGATGACATTTGTCTCTTATCCTTTGCTTCCACTAGCATAAGTGGGAACTACGATTGCTCTGACTTTCTCAACATCCCTTTGAGAATACGTAGGCACAAGGTCGTATCCTTGGCGAGCAAAACTTCTCTCTCAAACCATTCAAACCTTAGCACCCGTAGACCCCGAGCTACAGATGCTCTGATTCCCTCTAAGGGATATGTATGCAGAGGATCGCGATGATCTTTGCGAGCATAATCAAACAAACACCTTAGGTCCCACCTATTTCACAACAGAACCTCCACCGTAACATAGAATGAAAAACAATAAAGAATCCTATAGAGTACTATAGATACGTTGGGTGCTAATACCTTCCCTTCGTATAACCAACCCTCTTACCCAAGATCTCCCCCCACTTTTTAGGTTATTGCAGCTTTTTTCCTTTTCCTCCTTTGGAAATAATAAAAAGTTTGGTCGGTACAAAAGAAAAATCATTTTTTTTGAGCACTCGAGCCCAAAGAAGGCATCAGGTGTCTCATCCCACAAAAAAGAGGAACAAAACGGTTTTTCGCCCGCGACAGAAAAATGGCGACTTCACTGGGGACCATCTTTTTATTGTTTCCAAAGGAAGGGTTATTTCTAATTATTGTTTTTATTTTAATTTTTGTTACATGTGTGATTCTTTGGTTCTGTTACTTGTGTGGTTCTGTTACAAGTGATACATTATGGACAAATCCTAACCCGGATTAAGTACACATAAGAAATTAGGTGGAGGGTATAGTCATGTACAGGCGTACGTGAGAATCCTTCCGCTCAGTGGAGGTTCCTTGTTGGTAATATATGTTTAGCATGTTTCGTAGCGAAAACATTATTGCTGCATTGAACTGTAGAAGCTGAGTTGGCCGTAGAACCCCAACCCATCCTGGCCTTATTAGGACGTGGTGCAGAAACGATCCAGGTGAAGACTTGGATAGTTGTCATGCGGAGAACCACACTCAGACGAGTTTTTCTTGAGAATATTATTGGCTCATGAGATGAATTGTGGAAGGCCGGTAATATCCGAAAGAAAAATGTAGACTCTGACGTATCAGTAGAACATGTTGTACAGGTGAATAACTAGATCTATCCCATTTTTGGTTCTCTGACCTCATGCTCGTGACGCTGGACCTTTGAACCTATGTGTTACCATGTTTGTGTACCGTGTTTGTGTTACCATGTTCGTATTACCATGTCTGTTTTACCATGTTTGAATATGTGGCATTCATGCATCCACGCATTCATACATTCATTAAAAAAAAACCATCTTTTTTTTTCCATAAAAAAACATGATTTTTCCAAAGATTTAGAGAAATTTTCTTTGCAAACATTAGGATTAAGTTATGGCAGAGGTAAAGAGGCATACCAAGAAATATGGTTTCAAAGCGCCTGATGTGGGAAAACTGATAGAGTTATCATCTTTTGTACAAGATCCTTCGGATTTTAGGGAAAGTTATGGAAAACTTTTGCCTATCCTGAACACTCATGTTGATGAAGGACTTCTCAAAACTCTGGTTCAGTTCTATGATCCCGTCTACCGTTGTTTTACCTTTCCAGACTACCAGTTGGTACCGACCTTGGAAGAATATGCCAATCTTTTGGGTATTCCTGTGTCTGACAAAATACCTTTCAATGGTTTGGAAGCCATTCCTAAGTCACACGTCATTGCAGCAAGTATCCACATGAAGAAATCTGAAGTAGAGAGTAATTGGACTACCAAAGGAAACCTCCCGGGTTTAACTTCACACTTCCTGGTAAAGAAAGCCTTTGATTTCATCGAAACTGGTAGCATGATAGCTTTTGAAGCTATACTAGCCTTGCTCATCTATGGGTTGGTTCTGTTTCCCAACGTCAACGACTTTGTTGATATCAATGCCATAAAGATCTTTCTGATTGGAAACCCTGTTCCGACTTTGCTTGGTGACATGTATTTCTCTGTTCATCATAGGAATCGCCAAGGAGGTGGAATCATTGTTTGTTGTGCACCTCTGTTTTTCCAATGGATAGTTTCACACTTACCTGAGTCTCCTATTTTCACAGAAAACCGAGAAGGCTTGCGTTGGCCTCGAAGACTTATGTCTCTTACTAATAATGATATCCGTTGGTATACCTTGGCTCACTATGGTACAGAAACCATTGAAAGTTGTGGAGAGTTCGCCAACGTACCCCTCATTGGTACACAAGGAGGAATTAACTACAATCCGATTATAGCCCGACGACAACTCGGGTATGCAAATTCAACTAAACCCTTTGGTCTCGCAGTGGAATGCTACTTTTACAAAGAAGGGGATGATCCTCAAAGGTTGAAAACAAGAATGGTGAGAGCTTGGTACGACGTCCGATGGAAAGAAAAAGGTGACGCGAGAAATTGCATTGCCGTGGACACCTATACCTGCTGGGTAAAGAGAAGAGCAAAGGAGTTTCAAATGCCTTATGTTTATGAAAAACCCATGTTCCCTGCAGTATCTCAATTGCCCAACATTCCCACTATGGAGGAATACCAAGACACTTTAGCCAAGATGAGGATAGAGAAAGATGCTTGGGAAGAAAAGTTTCGTAAGACCGATGTGGAAAACAGAAGGTTGAAGAAACGAGTGAAAGATCACGAAGAAACTCTTTACCGTCAAGATGGATGGCTCATGAGCAAAGATGAGAAGATTCGTCAGAAAGACGCTGCAATCAAGAGGTACATCAAAGAAAGCAAGAAAAATCTGGAAGGCTCAACAAGCAACGCTCCGACTCCTGATGATTGGAAGAATGTTGTTGACAAACTGAGGACCGAAAAGGCCGAATTGAAAGCTTACTATGGGAAAGAAATCATGAAGCTCAAGCTGCACAATGCATTTGGTTCTTCGTCTGATGAAGATGCTTAGGATTGTTTAGCTTTTTATTTATCATTTGCTTTTGTAAGGAGCTACGCTCCAATGTTGTAACATTTTCCCATTATTTCAATAAAAGATTTATTTGTGTTCAAATGTTTGCAAGGAAATAATCTTTAAAATATTTGGAAAAAATCATAAACTTTTTTTTGCATACATCATTCTGCATATCGAGTCTGTTGTATAGAGTCTCATCTTTTGGATCTTTCTCCATTAGATCGTCAAGCTGTCGCGTCTCAAATTTTCTCGACCGCGCTCGCAATCAGATCACAGATACAATACTCGTTCAAGCTGAAGAAGAGTAATGGAACACTCTGAACAAGAGAATATTGAGCTTCGTGGTACAGTGACCACCCTTCAGGAAAAGTTGGAAAGTCTCACTACTCTGGTTGACTCCTTAATGGTCGCACAGAATCAGCCGCCGCCACCCAACAGTCAAGCAACAGTGACATCTGAGGTCACTACTCCAGTTTCTACAGTTGCGTTCAGCATTCCATCTTTCTCCATGCCAGAAGGTTGGGGCACGCCTTTCAGCTTCGGTACAGGTTTCCGCCATAATGTTTCTGGGGTTCAAACATCCACAACTGAAGCGCCTGCTGCACAAAGTTCACAGTTTACTCTAAATCAGGGGGTAACTTTTTCTCAAGTCACTATGGCACTTTCTCAACCCACTATGACAGTTCCGACCCCTACGGTTCACACTGTTCCTTATGATGGCAATGAGATTTATCATGATCAAGGTGATAGCACAAATCAGCGTAATCTTGTGGGAGATCTCCAAGAGCAGTTTAACAAGATGCAGCTGGAAGTTAAAGCTATTCGTGGAAAAGATTTGTTTGGAAAGAATGCCCAGGAGCTATGTTTGGTTCCCAGTGTACAAATACCTGCTAAATTCAAGGTCCCAGACTTTGAGAAGTACAAAGGTAGTTCTTGTCCACAAAGCTATCTTGTGATGTATGCCAGAAAGATGTCTACTTATGCAGATAATCATCAGTTGCTTATCCATTACTTTCAAGACAGTTTGACTGGTGCCGCACTGAAGTGGTACACAGGCTTGGATAGCACTAATATTCGAACATTCAATGACCTAGGTGAGGCCTTTGTCCGACAATACAAGTATAACTCGGATATGGCTCCAGACAGAGATCAGCTTCGATCCATGGCTCAGAAAGACCATGAAGCTTTCAAAGAGTATGCCCAACGATGGAGAGAAACCGCCGCTCAGATTAATCCACCGTTAAAAGAGAAAGAGATGACAAAGATCTTTTTGAATACTCTCAGTCCGTTTTATTATGAACGCATGATTGCTAGTGCTCCAAGTGATTTCACCGAAATGGTAAACATGGGGATGCGTCTAGAAGAAGGAGTCCGAACCGGACGCCTAACTAAAGAAGGTGGATCTTCAAGTGGAACCAAAAAGTTCGGAAGTGGTTTCCCAAAGAAGAAGGAACAAAGTGTTGACATGGTATCCCAAGGGAGGCCAAGAGGAAATGTCAACCGTCAGCGACAGGTTGCTTCTATCACACCAGTCGTTAACACAACACCAAATCCGGGATTCACTCCTCAGTTTCAGCAACAACAGCCTCGACAACAGGCTCAGCAGCTTAACAATAATCAGAATCGAGTACAAAGAGCTCCACAGTTTGATCAGATTCCAATGACCTACACAGAATTGTACCCTGCTTTGATTGAAAGAGGTCTTGTTCAAACTAAAGCGCCACCACCCGTACCTGAGAAACTCCCATGGTGGTACAAAGCTGAGGTCTCATGCCCTTATCATCAAGGAGCACCTGGCCATGATCTTGAGCATTGCATAGCCTTGAAATATGAAGTTCAGAGGTTGGTTAGGTCTAATCTCCTCTCTTTCAGAAATTTGAATCCTAATGTGCAAGCAAATCCACTGCCCAATCATGGAGGGCATGTTGTGAACATGGTGTATGGATGTCCTGGTCCGTACCGAGTCTATAATATCAATTTCTCAAGAGCCGATTTGGTACAAATGCACGCCACTCTCTGTCGAGGGCCGGGTTTTCGCCATCATCACTACGGTTTCTGTAGCATATGTTGTGTAGATCCTCATGGATGTTCGATTGTGAGAAGAGATCTCCAAGTACTGTTGGATAATGGTACTATTCAGATCTATAGAAATAGGGATGAAAATGAAGTTAACATGATAGGATGTTATCCGCATGAGCTTTTAGTCTCAGATATCAACTCGGAAATGCCTACAGTTAACGTCTTCGTTCCTCATTTCAACATGCCTGAGCGCATGGAAGTTACTTACAACAAGCCGAAGGTTCCTGTTACTCCTTTGATCATTTGTCTACCTGGATCTGTTCCCTATGACTCTGACAAGGCAGTTCCATACAACTACAATGCTACAATGATAAAAGATGGACAAGAAGTTCCTTTGCCTACTCTCTCATATGTTGTAAACATTGCTGATGTAAGTCGTGTAACAAGAAGTGGACGTGTGTATACTCCACTGCCTCCAAAGCAGCCTGTTGCTCCTGCAACCGGGCAAAATCCTATCAATACATCAGTGGGGAATCCTGAGGAAACTCCTGTCAGTAATACAAGCACAGATGTTGGTCAATCCAGTGGAACCAATGTCAATCCTGACTTTGACGAAATTTTGAAACTTATCAAAAGAAGTGAATATAAGATTGTGGATCAGCTTATGCAGACTCCTTCGAAGATCTCGATACTTTCATTGCTTTTAAACTCAGAAGCACACAGGGAAGCCCTGATGAAGGTCTTGGATCAAGCTTTTGTAGACCATGATGTGACGATTGATCACTTTGATGGGATAATAGCTAACATAACAGCTTGTAACAATTTAAGCTTCTGTGATGAAGAACTCCCCGAGGAGGGTAAAAATCACAATCTTGCTTTGCACATTTCTATGAACTGTCAGTCAGACTCTTTGTCCAATGTGTTGGTAGACACCGGATCTTCCTTGAATGTGATGCCAAAGACGACTCTTGCTCGCTTGTCTTACCAAGGAATGCCTATGAAGTTCAGTGGTGTAGTTGTCAAAGCATTTGATGGATCGCGAAAATCTGTTATCGGCGAAGTCAACCTTCCCATGACAATTGGTCCACATACATTTCAAATCACCTTCCAGGTCATGGATATTCAAGTTGCTTATAGCTGTCTGTTAGGACGACCATGGATCCATGAAGCAGGGGCAGTAACTTCTACGCTCCATCAAAAGTTAAAATTTGTAACAAATGGAAAATTGGTAACAATAAGTGGAGAACAAGCCTTGATGGTGAGCCATTTATCCAATTTCTCTTTCATTAGTGCTGATGATGTGGAAGGAACGCAGTTCCAAGGTCTCTCTTTAGAAGACGAATCTTCCAAGAAGAAAGCATCAATCTCTTCTTACAAAGAGGCGGTAAAAGCAGTGAAAGATGGAACTACCACTGGCTTGGGGCAAGTTGTGATCCCTACCAAGAATGAAACTAGAGCAGGTCTCGGATGTTCACCAACATTCTCAAACTGCACCAAGAAGGATGAAACCCTTCGTCCGATCAAAGAAACATTCATTAGTGGAGGGTTCCTCAATCCAATT
Source organism: Vicia villosa (assembly GCF_029867415.1). Taxonomy (NCBI): domain Eukaryota; kingdom Viridiplantae; phylum Streptophyta; class Magnoliopsida; order Fabales; family Fabaceae; genus Vicia; species Vicia villosa. The sequence continues at coordinate 138,098,649 of NC_081181.1, read as the reverse complement.
CCTCAAGAGGTCAATGTCCTTATCGAAGAATGCATCGAAGAAGGTCTACCCGATCCTGAAGAAGAATGGAAATGTTATCTCAATGACTCGGGATATATATCTCAGGAAGAACCATATCCTCCTTCGGAGAAACCCAAAGGCAAAGAAACTGAGCCTGTTCCTGCAGAGATCTGGGACACCTTGGGACAACCAAGTGGAAAATTTGATTATATGGTGAAATATACTGCGCCTGAAAGTTCAAAGATTGCGATTGAGGATATCCAACCAACTGGATGGGGAGATTCCTTTGAATGCAATAGTCAACCAGAAGAGGCTTATCAGCCCTGTCAATTTTCTCAGCAGCCTGAAATTACTGAAGATTTCAATGCATCTACCAAGGTTTATAATCCTGAAGATGGTTACTATCACATAAACGCCATTTTTGAAGATGAAGGGGAAGATGGTCCCGCAACTGACTCGGAAAGTGTCGCTGACAATGAGTCTCTTCATCCTGAAGACTGGGAAATACATCCTGAAAATTCTGAAGATTGTGACTCGTCTTATGCTCTTCAAGAAGTAGAAGAAGACCGTTTCAACTCTACAAAGAACAAGGGTGACAAACCAGGACCTTCAAATCCTGCTCGACCAGCGGTCAATGTCAATACTGAAGATCACTCTGGGGAGAATTTTCCTGAATACATAATACACTGAGGAGTTCGTTGCTACTGGAAAGCTGTCGACGTTCCGAATGTTGTTCGCCGCTCAAAGTAACCACCTCACTGTTATTTTGACCTCCTGCCTTGCCCAAAGCAGAGAGATGTTTTATAGGGCTTTGCTTTTAAATGTTCCGCCCAAATAACTTTGTGTATAGGGCTTTGTTTTTAAAAGTTTCTGATCGGTCACCATTTCTACTTAATTTCGTCATACATTCGGCATAAGATCGCCATACTTGGTAACACTTTGTGGTTGTTTTTAAGTATTTTTCTTTAATTCATCTAATTCTAGTTATTCTATGAGCAATGTATTTTTATGTCGTTTTCTTTGTCAATTAGGTGCTTTTGATCTCGTTTGGTAATGGTTTCAGGTTAGCTTCAGAGTGATGGAAGATCGCGTGGCCAAAAGATGTGAAGAAAGAAGCAAAAAGCAAGGAAAAAGCATATGGGCAGAGGCGGACACGGTCTGACCGTGTCACCTGACACGGCCGTGTCAGGCCTCAAGAAGAATTGATCTCCCAGACCAGAAGCGGACACGGTCTGCCCGGGTCAAGGGACACGGCCGTGTCAGCGGTGCGGGCAGAATTTCTGAATTTTGGTTTCTCCAATCTTTTTAAAGTTCAGGGGCAGTTTGGGTATTGCGGCGGAGATCTGAAAACCTAGAGGGATTAAAAGAGGATTGAGAGACAAAGAGAAGACACTTTTTTTTGATCGTAGAAAAGAATTCCAGAAGAGAGCAAGATAGCGTTATCAAGGTTGTGGAAGACGAAGAGATTCAACGGTTGACACCATTGAAGATCAGAGTTCTCCTAATCTTTTGTAAATGTCTAAACTTTCTGCTTTTGGTTTCTTAAATATTATGAGAGGCTAAACCCCCCAATGCCAGGGGGTGTCCCTGATTTGAATTGTAATGACTTTTGAATTCCGTATTTCTTCAATCAAGTATTAGTTTTATGCAATTTGATTGTTTAATGTTTTTATGCCTTCTTTGTCGGAAAAACAAAGATTGATCTACGGTTAACAATTTGTAGGACTACGGTTGTTAAGGTTTTTAAACAATTTGATCTAGTAGTTATCACCTAGGACTAGGGATATCGAAAGGTTATTTGAACATTCTTGATTATTTACATCTTTGGTTTGCAAACCTTTGTTTCTAAGGACTTAGGCAATAGGATTGCAAACCAAAAGGCTTTCCACTAAGGACTTAGGGAAACACCCTTAAGAACAAATAGTTGCAGTCTATGAACTTGTTGAAGAGATCTTTTTACAGAGTCATTATAAGGAAGATTAAACACCTACCCTGGCATTACCTCAAATTACATCTAAAAAGTCAAACTTTTATTTCAGCTTATTTTTATTATTTCTGTTATTTAAATTTACTTATTGCATTATAACAAAACACCTATTTGCTCTTTTGTTTAATTGACTTAAATAACTTGTGTTTCCTACACAATCCTCGTGATCGATACTTGGGGTAAAACCCATTATTACTACATCGGTGAAAATAGTACACTTGCTATTTTTCCGATCAAGTTTTTGGCGCCGTTGCCGGGGATTGCCAAAATATAAGTTTTATTTTAGTCAATTAAAATTTTATTGCTCTGCAATTAAAATTCTTTTTGCTGAAATTTTTATTTGCTTATTTTAACTTTAATTTTTTTTTACTTATCTACTAATCAATTTCTAATCTTGTATGCGAGGTAAGGCCTCAGCTGAACTTCTTTTTAACGCAGAACCAGAAAGACTATTGAGAGCACGACTCCGAGAAGTCAAGCGAAAAAGACTGGCATCGAAAGAAGACTCCCCTGTAGTTTCAGAATCAGACGACGAAGAAATAATATCTATTCAGTCCGAGCAGTCAGATTCTGAGCCTGAAACTATGGCAGCTGATCCACCTCCTCCAGAGAGACTTTTGGGTGATTATGGAAGAGCCAATGCACCGCTTGGAAGAATGACCATTGTAAACCAACCGGTCAATGTTGCACACTTCCAACTTCATCCTTCAACTATCCGACAGTTGGAGAGCAAGCCGTTTGCAGGACGAATCAATGAAGATGCAAATAAGCATCTACAAAGATTCCTCACCACGACAACGTCATTAAAAATTGAAGGTCATTCTGAAGAAGCTAAGAGACTTGTAATGTTTCCTTTTACCTTATCTGAAGATGCGGAAGAGTGGTTTTACTCACTTCCAGCGGGAAGCATCACAACATGGCAACAGATGGAAACCGCTTTCTTGAACGAATACTTCCCCGCATCAGTTTTCATCCGAAAAAGATATGATATTGTAAACTTCAAGCAGAAAGAAGGGGAATCGTTGGGGGATGCATACAAAAGGTTCAAGAGATGTTTGGTTGCATGTCCTACTCATAATATGGACCCAACCGAGCAAATGCAGACTTTTGTTAATGGTCTCCGACTTAAGACAAAACAGCTTATCGACACAGTTGCCGGTGGCTCAACTAATTTTTCAACAGCCACGGGTATCAAGAAGATCATAGAAGCTATTGCTGCTAATGAGCACATCGAGTTATATGACCGTGCAATGAGCCAACCTGAAGGTAAAATTGATTTGAAGCTTGCTGATCAGGTAGTTAAAATGGAAGACCAAATTGCAGCTGAAGTAGAAAGAAGACTGAAGAAGATGAATCTTAGTGAACAAAAGGTAGCACAAGTTGAACCAGCGAACTCAGTTGTATGTGAAATATGTAGTGGACCACATTTTGCTATGCATTGTGTGGCAACGCAGGAACAGGTGGAACAGATTCATATGTTGAGGCAAAATAATCCTTACGCCAATACTTATAATCCGGGTTGGAAAAATCATCCTAATTTCGCATGGAAGGACCAACAAGGAAACTTTCAAAAGCAAGGATCAACCCAATTTCAAACTCCAGCGCAATCACAACAACACAGACCTCCACAACAACAACTTCCATATCAACAACAATTCCAACATCATCCTCAACAATTTCAACAACAGGTACCAAAGAAAGAAGATTGGGAGATCGCTCTTGAAAAAGTGGCAACCCAAAACTCTCAGTTTCAAGAAGAGACAAGAGCCAACCTCAGGAACACCACGGCTTCAATCAAAAATCTTGAAGTTCAAATAGGTCAAATAGCACAACATCTCACTCTACAGGCACAAGGAAACTTTCCGAACGAAACTGTGAAAGATCAGAAAAATCTAGAGAAGATTAATGCTGTTACTACAAGGAGTAAGAAAGTGGCAGAATCGGAAAAAGAAAAAGAGGAAATAGATGACCCCTTTGTGATTGAGGTAGATTTGGAGATAAGAGAGAATGTGAAAGAGCCCGAAATTGTGATACCACCGGTTAAGCAACTTGAAGAGAAAAATAAGAAAGATGCTAAACCGGCAATCAAGCTTCCTTTTCCCTCTAGAGTGACAAAGAAGAATTCAACAGAGAAGGATTTTGAGAAGTTTGCAGCCTTGTTTAAAAAATTAGAGGTTAATCTACCTTTCTTTGAAGCACTTGAGCAAATGCCTTTGTACAAGAAGTTTATGAAGGAGGTTATCGGTAAAAAGAGGCCAATGGGGGGAGAACTAGAAATCGCAACAGAAAAGTGTAGTATAGTCTCTCCAGCAAGGAAGATCCCCATCAAGAAGAAAGACCCTGGAGCAGCGGCGATACCATGCACTATCAAGAACAGAATGTTTAAAAAGGTACTCATTGATTCGGGTTCTAGTGTGAGTTTAATGCCACTATCGATCTTTAAAAAGCTCGAATTGGGAAAGATAAGTGAAAGTGAGACAAAGTTGAAGTTCGCTGATCACACCATCAAGAAATCATATGGGATAGCTGAAGACGTATTAGTGGAGATTGACAAGTTTGTATTCCCTGTTGACTTCCACATCATGGACATTCCTGAAGATGAAGAAACTCCTATCCTTCTTGGGAGACCATTTTTGTTGACAAGTCGTTGCAACTTTGACATTGAGAAAGGGACTCTAACGGTGAAATCATTTGATGAAGAAGTAACCTTGAAGATGTTAGAAGTCAAGAAACAAAGTGAAGGTGTACATGATCAAGCTTCTGTTGGTATGATCGAAAGTGAGGGAGAAGACAAAAGTCCTAAACATCTCCAAGAAAAAGTTTCAAGCATAGCTTCTCAGGTGGAACTAGCTCATGCTTCTATCAAAAGTCCTAAGGTCGCTATAGAAGTTAAGAAAAAGAAAGAAGAAAACCAAGGTGAGAAGATGAAGGTTGAAAGTAAGTTAAAGAGAAAAGTGGTCCATGCCTTTCATCTTCATGAGTTATTGGTGGAGAAAGTAACAAGCAAAAAGGTTTGGAGAAGGAAATACCCTCCATAATAAAGGGTAATGGACCGTCGAGCCATGCGACGTTAAACGAAGCGCTTCGTGGGAGGCAACCCACGGTTTTAATAATAAATCTTTCTGGTTGTTTATCTTATTTTCAGGAAATAAAAGAGAGCATCTCCAGTGGAATCTAGGAAGTGATCATTGGAATGCAATACCTCTGTAAGCAACCTCTCTGAGGCTGGTTCTAAAACATTGAGGACAATGTTTAGTTCAAGTGTGGGAGGGGTTCTTTGCATCTGCTTTTAGTTGTTTTCCATTTTTGTTTTTGTTTGTGTGTTGTGTTGACATTGTGTTATAAATTGAGTGATGGATGCCAAATGTATGATGATTGGTAGTTAGTGGATGAAAGGTGCAACCTGAACTTAATCTCTCGAGGTACTTTGGAAGTGGACATAGCCGAAAGTGTCGGACGCAACTTGAAGAACTGGACGGAGAAGGTGAGTGGTGAAATCGAGCCGGAAAGGAAAGTCACATGACATAAAGGGTGTGTTGAAGCTGCAAACTTAGCCTACATGGTGAGAAACATAAAATGCCAAACACATGTAAAGATCATCATGAGAGTGAAATCAGGTATGACTTTATCTCTCTAATTTTGCGTTTGTCCTACCGACACAGTACAATTATGAAATCACACACTGAGGCACTTGTTTGCTCCCCCCAGAGCCTTTCTGTCCTTTATTTATTTTTGTTTTATCCCTCGTTAAAACCCGTTGAGCCATCCCCCCTTGTTTGTTAAACCCACACATGTCATCCTTAACCATAATTCTATCATCTATGTTTGGCACTTGTGTAATTATTGTTTCTTTTGAATCTGTGTGAAATTGTAAGTTTGGGGTAGTGCTTAAGAAAATAAAGGGCAAGTGTGATATGAAAAAAAAAAAAGAGAAAAGTGTGTAAAGCACAAGAAAAAAAAGAGAAAAAAAGTTTAAAACACTTGCCTAAAAAGATTTGAAAGACTCGAACGATGTTGATTACCCGGTAATTAGGTAAAAAGGAGAGTCTAAGAAGAAACCCCCTCAAACAAAACCGAACACAAAGACAAGAAAAATAATATAAGTGCTAGTTCATAAATCATTTGCATATCAATCTCTTGTTTACCCTTTCTTCCACCTCAGCCCCGTTACAACCTAAAAAGTCCTCAAAAGTGTGTGAATTATTTTTGTGTAGTGAAAGTAGGATGTATGCAAAGTCAAGGGTTGATATTGCATATCGTGATGTTGAGCGAAAAACACTTTAACCCCGAGAGACAATGTGAGAAGTGTGAAAAGTTTGCAGGTGAAATACACTCTGTTGTGAAGTGTGATGGACAACAAGGTTCGATAAGTCCAAAAGCTTAATCAAGAAAGGGAAGTAAGTTGCGAAAGACATCGACTATGTTGTGGAAAAGAAAAGTTTAAGGTGACCTCTGTTTGATCTCTTGCATCACTTGAGGACAAGCAATGAGATAAGTTTGGGGTTATGATCGGTCACCATTTCTACTTAATTTCGTCATACATTCGGCATAAGATCGCCATACTTGGTAACACTCTGTGGTTGTTTTTAAGTATTTTTCTTTAATTCATCTAATTCTAGTTATTCTATGAGCAATGTATTTTTATGTCGTTTTCTTTGTCAATTAGGTGCTTTTGATCTCGTTTGGTAATGGTTTCAGGTTAGCTTCAGAGTGATGGAAGATCGCGTGGCCAAAAGATGTGAAGAAAGAAGCAAAAAGCAAGGAAAAAGCATATGGGCAGAGGCGGACACGGTCTGACCGTGTCACCTGACACGGCCGTGTCAGGCCTCAAGAAGAATTGATCTCCCAGACCAGAAGCGGACACGGTCTGCCCGTGTCAAGGGACACGGCCGTGTCAGCGGTGCGGGCAGAATTTCTGAATTTTGGTTTTTCCAATCTTTTTAAAGTTCAGGGGCAGTTTGGGTATTGCGGCGGAGATCTGAAAACCTAGAGGGATTAAAAGAGGATTGAGAGACAAAGAGAAGACACTTTTTTTTGATCGTAGAAAAGAATTCCAGAAGAGAGCAAGATAGCGTTATCAAGGTTGTGGAAGACGAAGAGATTCAACGGTTGACACCATTGAAGATCAGAGTTCTCCTAATCTTTTGTAAATGTCTAAACTTTCTGCTTTTGGTTTCTTAAATATTATGAGAGGCTAAACCCCCCAATGCCAGGGGGGTGTCCCTGATTTGAATTGTAATGACTTTTGAATTCCGTATTTCTTCAATCAAGTATTAGTTTTATGCAATTTGATTGTTTAATGTTTTTATGCCTTCTTTGTCGGAAAAACAAAGATTGATCTACGGTTAACAATTTGTAGGACTGTCGCGGGCGAAAAATCGTTTTGTTCCTCTTTTTTGTGGGATGAGACACCTGATGCCTTCTTTGGGCTCGAGTGCTCATAAAAAATGATTTTTCTTTGTACCGACCAAACTTTTTATTATTTCCAAAGGAGGAAAAGGAAAAAAGCTGCAATAACCTAAAAGTGGGGGGAGATCTTGGGTAAGAGGGTTGGTTATACGAAGGGAAGGTATTAGCACCCAACGTATCTGTAGTACTCTACAGGGTTCTTTATTGTTTTTCATTCTATGTTACGGTGAAGGTTCTGTTGTGAAATAGGTGGGACCTAAGGTGTTTGTTTGATTATGCTCGCAAAGATCATCGCGATCCTCTGCATACATATCCCTTAGAGGGAATCAGAGCATCTGTAGCTCGGGGTCTACGGGTGCTAAGGGTTGAATGGTTTTTTTATTTTGTTTTGCTCGCCAAGGATCGACCTTGTGCCTACGTATTCTCAAAGGGATGTTGAGAAAGTCAGAGCAATCGTAGTTCCCACTTATGCTAGTGGAAGCAAAGGAAAATAGACAAATGTCGTCTAAATGCTAGATGTATCTAATCTATATCATCACATACATCTGTTTGATTTTGTTTGTTTGTTTAACCAGCCTTGTGGCAAAAGTTTCAATGAAGTCAGCCTTGTGACAAAAACTTTGATTAATCAGCCAGCCTCGTGGCAAAAGTTTCAATGAAGTCAGCCTTGTGACAAAAACTTTTATTAATCATCCAGTACGGTGGTAAAACAGTTTGATTGATTAGCCAGCCTTGTGGCAAAAAGTTTGATTTTGATTGATTGATTGTTTGTGATGATATATAAGAGATACTCCTAGCATAGAGATGAAAAATGTCTAATCTCCTAGGGTATTTGTGTTTGGATATTGGGGGATGCTTATAAGAAGCCCGTGGGTCCTTGTACGAAGCCCAAGAGGAGGCTATCCGAGGGTCCTTGCATTGTAAGCCCAAGAGGAGGCTATGGGAGGGACAATCCAGGGTCCTTGCATTGTAAGCCCAAGAGGAGGCTATGGGAGGGACACTCGTTTGTACAAAGCCCAAGGGGAGGCATGGTATAGTTGGTTTGAGCTCTTAGAGCGATTTCACCGGGAAACCATACTCTATGTCCTAACCTAAACTAGTGGAGATTCTTTGCACGAAGCCCAATAGGAGGCTATGGGGAACCTAGTGTTGTACTAAGTTGAAAAAGCATATAACACAATCACAAGTATGAACAAGTACGAACAAATATGAACAAGTACATGAACAAATATGAACAGTTATATATATATGACAAAGTGTGTGTATATAATGGAGTTTATGAAGGAAATATACCTGTAAGCATGCTTCCATTTGTATACACAGGGGCTCGGGACTCACACTCGGGGAGAGGTCCACTTGAATTTATTCAAAGCTATGTAAACAGGTATTTACAAAGGGGCTTGGGACTTATACCTACATGGAGGCCCATGGTATTTTTGGGAAGATTTAAAGAAACCTTCATTTTTGGTTTGTTATTCAAAGTTAAAAAACAGATTGAGATATGTACAAAAGGTGTATGTACAAAAAGGCGTACAATGAAATACCTAATTTCATGTACTGGAATGGGTATGTACGAAAGGGCTCGGGACTTATACCTACATGGAGGCCCATGGTATATTGAAAAGTTTTGTTTCTTTGGAGTTTTGTTGCTTTGAAAATGATTTGAAAATTGCTTGAAAATTGTTTATTTTGAAGAAGTTTTATTGTTTTTTTTAAAAAATGTTTTGAAAACTGTAAGAAAAGAAATGAAATGGGACTTACACTCTCTAATATTCGAGAGGCCCCACTTCGTTTTGAAAATCAATTGATCAATTAAAAAGATTTAATCAAAAGTTTTCTTTGAGAATCAAAAAGAAATGGTTTATCGTTTTTGAAATGAATCGTGATCGCTTGTTTTAAAACGATTTGATTTTGACAAAAGTCAACTTAATTAAGTTAAAACAAGTTTTAATGCTTAATTAAGACCTAAATGATTATGGTTTGATCACAAAAAATATTTACAAGTGATTAGGTTAAAAAAATTAAATGAAAAAACAATATTTAAAGTATTAAAAATACTTAAAAATAAGTCATTTTAAACCTAAATAAAAACATATTAAATAAATATTTTTTGATGATTTTTTTTGATATTGTCAAAATAGGTATATTAAATAAGAAATGTGTAAAAAATGAAGAAAAAATAATGAATTTTGATTGGTTAAATTAATTGATGAAGTTTGTTAAAAAATGAAAGAAAACAAGTGGTAAAAAATTGGTTTTGTCTCCACTAGGGTTTGAACCCACGCCCTCTCTTTCACAACTCAAAACACTTGCCAACTGAGCTGCGCGCGCAGCTTGTAATATACATGCTTCTCTTGAATTATATTTTAAACTTAGCATTTGAAATTTCCAAACCAAAACTGGCGCCAAGAACACACCTTCAACTGATTTTCAAAAATCTTCAAAACTGTGTTGTTTTGATTAATCAAAGGGTCTATCTCACTCGGTTTTTCACGAGGAACATGATGATGGCCTTTAATTTCATTTATTTTCACTCTAAGGGGGTCAATTTTCGCATGAACATGAAGAACCCTAAAACTGAATTTGATCGTGAAATCGTGTATGTGCAAGTTATGATGCAATTGATTGAGGGTTAATGATCCTCATGTGTGCAGAAATGAGATGGTATGTTCATATTTCATTTATGATGCGTGGAGAGTAGAGTTTGAAGTTCAAGTGCACTTACCTCAAAAACGGCCAAACTGAGAATTGGATTTTGATCTGGAGGTGTTACAGATGCTTTGTATCAATCTGAATAGCTTCTATGATGATTATGGAAGGTGTCTGGATGTCTGGAACAAATTGAATTCATCTGAGCATAGTCATGGGACCCGATCTGCAGTTGCTTGGAGTGAGGATCGAATCTGATGATGGAGGTGTTTCAGGTCATGGATGATGATTGGTATAGCTCATATATGATATATGGAATGTGTCTGAAGCATTAGTTTGGACAGAAATGAGCTTGTGTGGATTTTGGCATGATAAGGCTCATTTGATGTTCATATGGAGGTTGAAAAGTGAATCTGAGTTTTGGGGTGATTTGGGGTGTGTGAGTGGTTCAAACACATCCCATATGATGTTTATGAGTTGTTAGAACCATCACTTTGGCCATAACTTCAATGATTTGGAGGTTGAGTTTTCTACCTCTTTGAAAACTATGAAACTTGTAATTCAAGAAAGAAGAGAGAAAACCTATAATTGTGAGGTTTTGGTGTGAATTGAAGAGTGATTTGCACCTCTATTTATAGGCCAAAGTTTCTGAATACAAAGCTCTTGCAAGTTGATCAAGAATGATGATTTGGCTTAAGAGATAAAATGGAATCTTTCACATTAAATGCAAATGGTTAAAAGTGACTTAACCATGGTTATTTCTCAAGCTTCTTATCCTCTTCCATTCTGATCTCAAATCAGAAAATATCTACCAATTATTGCTTCTATGCATCATTACTTGGATCATTTGGCAAATTGGTTCATAACTTAGTGAAAATGGCATGTAATTTCAAGTGAAAAGTTCACTAATGTCAAAATTCAAAACCATGGCTACACTCCATATTTTTTCATGCTCTTGGACATTTTGGAAAGCTCATATTACACACTTCAAAACCCTAGTTGAAAGTTTCTTCAAGACCTTTAAGGAAATGGGTGAAAAAGATCCATGAACTTTGAGAAAAATGAAGTTTTAAGTGAAATTTTCATAAGATACCAACTTTGATGCTCCATATCTCTTAAATGGTTGATCTTATGAAAAAAAATTATATGTGACAAAGTTGTTCATTGGATCAAAATCTTCAACTTTCATGTTGGAAGTTTTTTTCAGTTTGTAGGTGAAATTTTGAGTTATTCCCTTTCAAAGTTTGGAAAAAACCATTGAAAAACACTTAGAAATTTTTCTAAGTATGAAAGTCAAACTTTTGACTTTTTAATTCTTGATTGATTTTCTTGATTTTTCTTGATCAAATGACTTCTCATATCATATATTGATGATTAAAAACTTCAAAAGTCATGGTTGACCAAAATTCCCCAAAAGTCAATGGTGATCTTGTACAGTTGACTTTTTCAGACGAATCGCGTTTCTGGAGTTTTCAATGAAACAGGCTATCCTCATCAAATGAATGGTATGAATGGATCACATTGAAGCATTAGAGGATATTGAGCCATGGTTTGAGTTGTGACACCATGTCCTGATTAAAAAGTCAGTTGTTCAGTGAATTAGGTCAAAAACCCTAATTGTCGACCTGATGAAATTGATGACTGTGGACCTTGAATTGAGATGCAATTTCCATGGGATATTGTCATAGGGATTATTTGAGGATGATTGAAACCTTTGATTGACTTCCTGGGGATTTTTAGGGTTTCCCAAATGTGATCCCTGATTTTGGTCCCTGATAGTTCAAAACTCTGATCTGAGGATTTGTCTGATCAATCTTTGTGTAGGAGATGTTATGAGCCAATGGATTAGGCCAAAATGATGCACTTGGGGTCTTGAGGTCATGTCCCAAGTCATTAGGTCAAATCCTGAGCAAAAGTCAGGAGTATACTGTCTTCAGTCAAAACCCTAATCTGATTGATTCAAAGCTGCTGAGCTTGTTGAAATGAATCTCTGAGGACCAAATGTTGATTGTTGATGAAGATGATTCATTTGAGATGAAGGGAGAACAAAACCCTAGTTGATTGTTACTTGTACTGATGAGTGGTTTCTTGATTAAACCCTGCTGAGTCACAAGTAGCAAACACAAGCTATGCAATTTGTTAGAGATGCAAATGATGCATATGCAAATGATATGAGGTGGTATCTTAGGTCAAAAATTGGGGTATGACAGATGCCCCTATTTAAGTTTCTTCAACCTGAGACATGAAGATTGAAAATCTTCGTTTTGATAGGGTGGAAGAGACTTAAATATCAGAAGACGCGAATTTTGGACCTAAGATACCAAAATTGCGAATGATGCAAGGATGTATTTACCGAGGGAATATCAAAAACTGACTCCACTGGGGAAAAGAGATTGGGAAGGATATCTCAATCCGTTTTAGGAAGAGAATCCGTTTTTCGGGAAAGCAAGTGTATGCTTCACCGGGGTATGATAGCTTTGTAAGAAAAGCTTACCTATCAACATTATCGACTATCAGCATGGGGATAGACTTGTTTAATAATGCGAAGGTGAAAGGTATGAAACTGTGTTACCGACTATCAGCATTGCGATAGACTTGACAAGGTAAAAAGAGTTTCAAAGGTTCGGTTAATATTACCGACTATCAGCCTTGTGATAGACATGTTAAATAATATAACCAGAACAAAAGGGTACCGACTACCAGCCTCGTGATAGTGGTTTTGAAGACATGATCAATTATCAGCCAAGTGATAAAATGATTCTGGAGACTTAGCTAGGGGAATTACTGGTTATTCAGCCTTGTGAACAGTAATAAGACCCTGATTTGTCAAATGGTCTTCATGATTGATTTACTTGAGAGGAAAAGTCTTTTGGAAGAGACATAAGCTGCTCGGACGATGAGGCTATTGCTTATTGTCTGTTTTTTTTTTACGACTCTATCGGAATTTGAATCTCTGGTAAAGACAAAGTTCTAACCGAGAATGAATTGGAAAGAGACAGTCAATCAAGACTTTGTACCCATGAGGAATGAACTCGAATGGGGATTTTCTCCTTTGTTTTGGAGAGGAGAAACTGAAGCAACCTTCTTCCACGAGGAATGATCTCAGTGGGGAATTGGAGAAAGAAAGGATGTTATTTCTGTTTATGGGTGACAATCTACTGGAGAGATGACACGCCCATACTTGTTTCTTTTTTCTTTTCTTTCTTCTTTTTTCTTTCTCTTCCTTTTTCTTCTTTTTTTTTTTTTCGGGATAGATATATCCTAAACAAGTGATTTTGAGGCAAACATTGAAAAATGCAAGAATGCATAAATGACGCAAATATGTATGAATGATGAATGTCATGAATGTAGCATGCATACTGACAATACTGACAGACAAAGAAGTATATACTGGAGAAGGACCAACGTCGCAATACAACCAGATACTCGGCAAATGTTCTTCAACACGGTGTAGATAACACAGGTGATGAATGGTGCTGTGTGCTTTAAACCTCTCTGGGGAAGATAAGCAATTTTTTCTCACTGAGATGGAAGAATCTTCTTTACTGGAGATGGAAAATCTTCGACACTGGGGATAGAAGAGCTTCTTCACCTCGGGATAAAAGACCTTCTTCACTGGGGATAGAAGAGCTTCTTCACCTCGAGGGATAATTGCTTCAAGAATTCTTTTCTGGGACAAGAATACCGTTGTCTCAACAATTTTTCCGGGAGAATCCTTTTGTTCATCCTATGGAGACGACTGCTGATGTTCCTTCTGTTGTTCACAACTCAACGGAAAATTTCGCTTTTATTTTGAAAAGAAAAGTGAAGTAAATTCATTTAAAACTTATTTTTCTTTTTTCAAAAGTGAATAACACGAATAAAGCGTCATTTTGCAAGCTAAAAGGAATTAGAGAATGCAAACAAATGGGCACAAGGCTCAAATTTATTTAATAGGATGGTGATCAGCCAAAGGCGTGATTCCATGGAGTATTTACAAAAGTTGGAAATGGTAATTATGCGGAAAAGGCTACATTGAAAGCAATAACCACTATTCCCCCCAACAACTTTGAGTTCCAACTGTGCTTGTCGCTTCAGATTGGCGATGATTTGATTGAAGATCCTTTGATGAAGTACAGACTCTTCAGGTGACGAAGTACAGACTGATGCAGTTACTTTGTCATAAATCCCTAATTTTTGCCTAGATTGCCCTTTCAGGTTTTCAATCTACCAGGATGGATTTTTCTGTTTATTGTCTCTAATTTTTGCCTGGACCGCCCTTTCGGGTTTTCAGTCCACCGAGACGCTCATTTTTGCCTAAGTCGCCCTTTGCGGGTTTTCAACTTACCGAGCTGTTCTTTTCTTTTTTAGACAAAGTATTTCTTGACTGCATCAGCATTCACAGGATATGGGAGTTCATCACCATCCATGGTTGTAAGAATCATGGCGCCGCCAGAAAATGTTCTTTTGACAACATACGGGCCTTCGTAATTAGGAGACCATTTGCCCCTAGAATCTGGTTGAAAAGACAAGATCTTTTTAAGCACGAGGTCGCCTTCTTGAAATTCACGAGGTCGAACCTTTTTGTTGAAAGCTTGTTTCATCCTTGCTTGGTATAACTGTCCATGGCATAGAGCAGTCATGCGTTTTTCTTCGATTAAGTTCAACTGATCGTATCTGTTTTGACACCATTCAGCCTCTGATAACTTAGTCTCCATGAGAACTCTCATTGATGGGATTTCAACTTCTACGGGGAGCACAGCTTCCATGCCGTATACTAGAGAAAAGGGAGTTGCCCCTGTTGAAGTACGCATTGAAGTACGGTACCCATGTAAAGCAAATGGCAGCATTTCATGCCAGTCTTTGTAAGTGACGACCATTTTCTGGACGATCTTCTTAATGTTCTTGTTAGCAGCTTCAACGGCGCCGTTCATTTTTGGTCTGTAAGGAGAAGAGTTATGATGCTCAATCTTGAATTCCTCACACAATTCTTCCATCATTTTATTGTTCAAGTTTGAACCATTGTCAGTAATGATCTTGCTGGGAATACCATATCGGCAAATGATGTTATTCTTGATGAACCTCACAACCACTTGTCTTGTAACATTGGCGTAAGATGCTGCTTCGACCCATTTGGTGAAGTAATCAATTGCTACCAAGATGAAACGATGACCGTTTGAAGCTTTTGGCTCGATCATTCCAATCATGTCGATACCCCACATGGAAAAAGGCCATGGAGATGAGAGAACGTTGAGTAGAGTCGGTGGCACATGGATCTTGTCTGCGTAGATCTGGCACTTGTGACATCTCTTCACGTGTTTGTAACAGTCAGATTCCATTGTCAACCAATAGTATCCTGCTCTTAACATTTTCTTGGACATTGCATGCCCGTTTGAATGAGTTCCAAAGGACCCTTCATGCACTTCATGCATTAACATGTCTGCTTCGTGTCTGTCCACGCATCTGAGCAAAACCATGTCGAAGTTTCTTTTGTATAGCACATCTCCGTTCAGGAAGAAACTGCCAGAAAGTCTCCTTAGAGTTTTCTTATCTTTGTTTGATGCCCCAAGCGGGTACTCTTGAGTTTGAAGGAAGCGTTTGATGTCGTGAAACCACGGTTTATCATCGATGACTACTTCAGTTGCAAACACATAGGCGGGCCTTTCGAGGCGCGTGATTCTGACTGTAGGCATATCATTCCAGTGATTAACTTTAAACATGGAAGATAGAGTAGCCAAGGCGTCTGCCATTCGATTCTGATCTCGAGGTATATGATGCAATTCAACCTTGTTGAAGAAAGTCAACAGACGTCTTGCATAATCTCTGTAAGGAATCAAACCAGGGTGGTAAGTTTCCCACTTGTCTTTGATTTGGTTGATCACAAGGGCTGAATCTCCATATATGTCGAGGATCTTGATCCTTAAGTCAATGGCTTCTTCGAGACCCATGATACAAGCTTCATATTCTGCGATGTTGTTGGTACAATCAAATAGTAATCTGGCAGAGAACGGGATATGAGTACCCTTGGGAGTGATGATTATTGCCCCAATTCCATTGCCAAAAGCGTTTACTGCTCCATCAAAAATTAGGCCCCATCTTGATCCAGGCTCAGGACCTTCTTCAGGTAACGGTTCGTCACAATCTTTCATCTTCAAGTACAAGACATCTTCATCAGGAAAGTCAAACTTGAGAGATTGATATTCATTAATTGGTTGATGCGCCAAATGATCGGCGAGAATGCTTCCTTTGACCGCTTTTTGAGCACGGTATTCAATGTCATATTCGGATAACAGCATTTGCCATCGGGCAATCCTTCCTGTTAAGGCAGGCTTTTCAAAGACATACTTGATCGGATCCATTCTGGAGATTAACCAAGTAGTATTGTTGATCATGTATTGGCGGAGACGTTTTGAAGCCCAAGCCAAAGCACAACATGTTTTTTCGAGCATGGAGTAACGAGACTCACAGTCTGTGAATTTCTTACTCAAGTAATAGATGGCATGCTCCTTCTTACCGGTTTCATCTTGCTGTCCAAGCATACAACCCATGGATTCTTCTAACACCGTAAGGTACATGATTAATGGTCTTCCTTCAACTGGAGGAATCAATATTGGTGGTTCTAACAGGTACTCTTTGATACTGTCGAACGCTTTCTGGCAATCTTCAGTCCATACAACCCCTTGATCTTTGCGGAGAAGCTTGAAAATTGGCCCACATGTAGCAGTCATTCGAGAGATAAACCTGGAGATATAGTTCAATCGTCCGAGAAACCCTCTTACTTGCTTTTCAGTTTTTGGTGCAGGCATCTCTTGAATAGCTCTGACTTTGTCGGGATCTACTTCGATACCTCTTTGGCTGACAATGAAACCCAAGAGTTTTCCAGATCTAACCCCAAAAGTACATTTGTTAGGATTCAAGCGAAGCTGATATTTCTTTAGTCGTTGAAACAACTTCAAAAGGTATTCAATATGTTCTTCTTCTGTGCTGGACTTGGCTATCATGTCGTCCACATAAACTTCTATTTCTTTATGCATCATGTCATGAAAGAGAGTAGTCATTGCCCTTTGGTAAGTTGCGCCGGCATTCTTTAATCCAAACGGCATCACTTTGTAGCAAAAGGTACCCCATGGGGTGATGAAAGATGTCTTCTCCATGTCTTCAGGAGCCATCTTGATCTGATTATAACCGGAGAACCCGTCCATGAAGGAAAAGACGTTGAACTTAGCGGTGTTATCAACCAGCATGTCGATATGTGGTAATGGAAAGTCATCTTTTGGACTGGCCCTGTTCAAGTCACGGTAGTCAACACACATTCTGACTTTGCCATCTTTCTTCGGAACTGGCACTATGTTGGCCAACCATTGAGGATACTCAGAGGTGACAAGAAAACCTGCGTCGAGTTGCTTTTGAACTTCCACTTTGATCTTGTTAGCCATATCAGGGTGAGTCCTTCGTAATTTCTGCTTAACTGGCGGACATTCTGGCTTCAATGGCAAGTAATGCTGAACAATATTGGTATCCAACCCAGGCATGTCTTGGTAGGACCAGGCAAACACGTCAACATATTCTTTGAGAAGGTCTGTCAACTTACTCTTGATATCAGCATCAAGCAGTGATCCAATGGTCACTTCTTTTTTGTCTTTTTCAGAACCCAAGTTGATCTTTTCTAAAGGCTCTTTGTGAGGCAGAATGGCTCTTTCCTCGTGCTTAAGTAGTCGAGAGATCTCGTCCGGGATCTCCTCTTCTTCCTCTTCTTCGGCTTCGAACACAGGAAACTCAAAGTTGGGAGAGGGCATAGGGTTATTGCATTCAATGGGTTTATCAATAGTAAATCTGCACATGTGATTTATATCTATTTCAGAAAATTTATGAATGCAGGAGTGTATGCAGATCTTTTTGAAAAGTTTTTTTTTTTATTTTATTTTGGTTTTTTAGGATTACCATTTCCAGAAAAAAGCACAAAATAAAACACATAATGTAGGGAATTCAAAATGACGCTTTATTTATGATTCATTTTTGAAACAAAGCCCTAAACACAAACTCATTTGCCTTGGGCAGGACAAAGAGGGAAACTTTTAAAACAAAGCCCTATACACAAAGTTATTTGGGCGGAACATTTAAAAGCAAAGCCCTATAAAACATCTCTCTGCTTTGGGCAAGGCAGGAGGTCAAAATAACAGCGAGGTGATTACTTTGAGCGGCGAACAACATTCGGAACGTCGACAGCTTTCCAATAGCAACGAACTCCTCTGTGTATTATGTATTCAGGAAAATTCTCCTCAGAATTATCCCCAGTATTGACATTGACCGCTGGTCGAGCAGGATTTGAGGATCCTGGTTTGTCACCCTTGTTCTTTGTAGAGTTGAAACGGTCTTCTTCTACTTCTTGAAGAGCATAAGATGAGTCACAATCTTCAGAATTTTCAGGGTGTTCTTCCCAGTCTTCAGGATGAAGAGACTCATTGTCAGCGACACTTTCTGAGTCAGTTGCGGGACCATCTTCCCCTTCATCTTCAAAAATGGCATTTATGTGATAATAACCATCTTCAGGATTGTTAATCTTGGCAGATGCATTGAATCCGAAATCTCCAGTAATTTCAGGCTGCTGAGAAAATTGACAGGGCTGATAAACCTCTTCTGGTTGACTATCATATTCAAAGGAATCTCCCCATCCAGTTGGTTGGATGTCCTCAATCGCAATCTTGTAACTTTCAGGTGCAGTATATTTCACCATATAATCAAATTTCCCACTTGGTTGTCCCAAGGTGTCCCAGATTTCTGCAGGAACAGGCTCAGTTTCTTCGCCATTGGATTTCTCTAAAGGAGGATATGGTTCTTCCTGAGATATGTATCCCGAGTCATTGAGATAACATTTCCATTCTTCTTCAGGATCGGGTAAACCTTCTTCGATGCATTCTTTGATAAGGACATTAACCTCTTGAGGAATTGGGTTAAGGAATCCTCCACTAATGAATGTTTCTTTGATCGGACGAAGGGTTTCATCCTTCTTGGTGCAGTTTGAGAATGTTGGTGAACATCCGAGACCTGCTCTAGTTTCATTCTTGGTAGGGATAACAACTTGCCCCCAGCCAGTGGTAGTTCCATCTTTCACTACTTTTACCGCCTCTTTGTAAGAAGAGATTGATGCTTTCTTTCTGGAAGATTCGTCTTCTAAAGAGAGACCTTGGAACTGCGTTCCTTCCACATCATCAGCACTTATGAAAGAGAAATTGGATAAATGGCTCACCATCAAGGCTTGCTCTCCACTTATTGTTACCAATTTTCCATTTGTTACAAACTTTAACTTTTGGTGGAGCGTAGAAGTTACTGCCCCTGCTTCATGGATCCATGGTCGTCCTAACAGACAGCTATAAGCAGCTTGTATGTCCATGACCTGGAAGATGATTTGGAACGTATGGGGACCAATTGTCATGGGAAGGTTGACTTCGCCGATAACAGATTTTCGCGATCCATCAAATGCTTTGACAACTACACCACTGAACTTCATAGGCATTCCTTGGTAAGACAAGCGAGCAAGAGTCGTCTTTGGCATCACATTCAAGGAAGATCCGGTGTCTACCAACACATTAGACAAAGAATCTGACTGACAATTCATAGAAATGTGCAAAGCAAGATTGTGATTTTTACCCTCCTCGGGGAGTTCTTCATCACAGAAGCTTAAATTGTTACAAGCTGTTATGTTGGCTATTATCCCATCAAAATGGTCAACAGTCACATCATGATCTACAAAAGCTTGATCCAAAACTCTCATCAGGGCTTCCCTGTGGGCTTCAGAGTTTAAAAGCAATGAAAGTATTGAGATCTTCGAAGGAGTCTGCATAAGCTGATCCACAATCTTGTATTCACTTCTTTTGATGAGCTTCAAAATTTCATCAAAGTCAGGATTGACATTGGTTCCACTGGATTGACCAACATCAGTGTTCGTATTACTAACAGGAGTTTCCACAGGGTTCCCCACTGGTGTATTCACAGGATTTTGCCCGGATGCAGGAGCAACAGGCTGTTTCGGAGGTAGCGGAGTATACACACGTCCACTTCTTGTTACACGACTTACATCAGCAATGTTTTCAACAGATGAGAGAGTAGGCAAAGGAACTTCTTGTCCATCTTTTATCATTGTAGCATTGTAGTTGTATGGAACTGCCTTGTCAGAGTTATAAGGAACAGGTCCAGGTAGACAAATGATCAAAGGAGCAATAGGAGCCTTCGGCTTATTGTAAGTAACTTCCATGCGCTCAGGCATGTTGAAATGAGGAACGATGACGTTAACTGTAGGCATTTCCGAGTTGATATCTGAGACTAAAAGCTCATGCGGATAACATCCTATCATGTTAACTTCATTTTCATCCCTATTTCTGTAGATCTCAATAGTACCATTATCTAGCAAAACTTGGAGATCTCTTCTCACAATCGAACATCCGTGAGGATCTACACAACATATTCTACAGGAACCATATTGATGCTGGCGAAAACTTGGCCCTCGACAGAGAGTGGCGTGCATTTGTACCAAATCTGCTCTTGAGAAATTGATATTATAGACTCGGTACGGACCAGGACATCCATTCACCATGTTTATCACATGCCCTCCATGATTAGGCAGCGGATTTGCTTGCACATTAGGATTCGAATTTCTGAAAGAGAGAAGATTAGATCTAACCAACCTCTGAACTTCATATTTCAAAGCTATGCAATGCTCAAGATCATCGCCAGGTGCCCCTTGATGATAAGGGCATGAGACCTCAGCTTTGTACCACCATGGGAGTCTCTCAGGTACTGGTGGTGGTGCTTTAGTTTGAATAAGGCCTCTTTCAATCAGTGCAGGGTACAATTCTGTGTAGGTCATTGGAATCGGATCGAACTGTGGAGCTCTTTGTACTCGATTCTGATTATTGTTTAACTGCTGAGCCTGTGGTCGAGGCTG
Source organism: Vicia villosa (assembly GCF_029867415.1). Taxonomy (NCBI): domain Eukaryota; kingdom Viridiplantae; phylum Streptophyta; class Magnoliopsida; order Fabales; family Fabaceae; genus Vicia; species Vicia villosa. Next base: position 138,077,683 of record NC_081181.1, on the reverse strand, counting down.
TTGTTGTTGAAATTGCGGAGTAAACCCCGGATTCGGTGCGGTATTAACGACTGGTGTGATAGAAGCAACCTGTCGCTGACGATTGACATTTCCTCTTGGCCTCCCTTGGGATACCATGTCAACACTTTGTTCTTTCTTCTTTGGGAAACCACTTCCGAACTTTTTGGTTCCACTTGAAGATCCACCTTCTTTAGTCAGACGTCCGGTTCGGACTCCTTCTTCTAGACGCATCCCCATGTTTACCATTTCGGTGAAATCACTTGGAGCACTAGCAATCATGCGTTCATAATAAAACGGACTGAGAGTATTTAAAAAGATCTTCGTCATCTCTTTCTCTTTTAACGGTGGATTAATCTGAGCAGCGGTTTCTCTCCATCGTTGGGCATATTCTTTGAAAGCTTCATGGTCTTTCTGAGCCATGGATCGAAGCTGATCTCTGTCTGGAGCCATATCCGAGTTATACTTGTATTGTCGGACAAAGGCCTCACCTAGGTCATTGAATGTTCGAATATTAGTGCTATCCAAGCCTGTGTACCACTTCAGTGCGGCACCCGTCAAACTGTCTTGAAAGTAATGGATAAGCAACTGATGATTATCTGCATAAGTAGACATCTTCCTAGCATACATCACAAGATGGCTTTGTGGACAAGAACTACCTTTGTACTTCTCAAAGTCAGGGACCTTGAATTTAGCAGGTATTTGTACACTGGGAACCAAACATAGCTCCTAGGCATTCTTTCCAAACAAATCTTTTCCACGAATAGCCTTGACTTCCAATTGAATCTTGTTGAATTGTTCTTGGAGATCTCCTACAAGGCTTCGCTGATTTGTGCTATCACCCTGATCATGATAAACCTCATTGTCTCCGTAAGGAACAGTGTGAACCATAGGAGTCGGAACTGTCATAGTGGGTTGAGAAAGTGCCATAGTGACTTGAGAAAAAGTTACCCCCTGATTTGGAGTGAACTGTGAACTCTGAGCAGCAGGCGCTTCAGTTGTGGATGTTTGAACCCCAGAAACATTATGGCGGAAACCTGTACCAAAGCTGAAAGGCGTGCCCCAACCTTCTGGCATGGAGAAAGATGGAATGCCGAATGCAACCGTAGAAACTGGAGTAGTGACTTCAGATGTTACTGTTGCTTGACTGTTGGGTGGCGGCGGCTGATTCTGTGCGGCCATTAAGGAGTCAACTAGAGTAGTGAGACTTTCCAATTTTTCCTGAAGGGTGGTCACCGTACCACGGAGCTCAATATTCTCTTGTTCAGAGTGTTCCATTACTCTTCTTCTGCTTGAACGAGTATTGTATCTGTGATCTGATTGCGAGCGCGGTCGAGAAACTTTGAGACGCGACAGCTTGACGATCTATTGGAGAAAGATCCAAAAGATAAGACTCTATACAACAGACTCGATATGCAGAATGATGTATGCAAAAAGAAATTTATGATTTTTTCCAAATATTTTAAAGATTATTTCCTTGCAAACATTTGTACACAAACTGATCTTTTATTCATTCATTTTTTTTATTTTTTTATTTTTATTGCAATAACGGGAAATGTTACAACATTGGAGTGTAGCTCCTTACAAAAGCAAATGATAAATAAAAAGCTAAACAATCCTAAGCATCTTCATCAGACGAAGAACCAAATGCATTGTGCAGCTTGAGCTTCATGATTTCTTTCCCATAGTAAGCTTTCAATTCGGCCTTTTCGGTCTTTAGCTTGTCAACAATATTCTTCCAATCGTTAGGAGTTGGAGCGTTGCTTGTTGAACCTTCAGGTTTTTTCTTGCTTTCTTTGATGTACCTCTTGATTGCAGCGTCTTTCTGACGAATCTTCTCATCTTTACTCACGAGCCATCCATCTTGACAGTAGAGAGTTTCTTCGTGATCTTTCACTTGTTTCTTCAACCTTCTGTTTTCCATATCGGTCCTACGAAACTTGTGCTCCCAAGAATTTTTCTCTAACCTCATCTTGGCTAAAGTGTCTTGGTATTCCTTCATAGTGGGAATAGGAATATTGGGTAGTTGAGATACCACAAGAGACATGGGTTTTTCATGATCATAAGGCATTTGAAACTCCTTTGCTCTTTTCTTTACCCAGCAGGTGTAGGCGTCCGTAGCAATGCAATTCCTTTCCTCACCTTTTTCTTTCCATCGGACGTCGTACCAAGCTCTCATCATTCTTGTCTTCAACCTTTGAGGGATCTTCCCTTTCTTGATAGAAGTAGCTTTCTACTGCGAGACCAACAGGTTTAACTGAATTTGCATACCCGAGTTGTCGTCGGGCTAAGATCGGATTGTAGTTAATTCCTCCTTGTGTACCAATGAGAGGTACGTTGGCGAATTCTCCGCAACTATCAATGGTTTCTGTACCACAGCGAGCCAAGGTATACCAACGGATATCATTATTAGTAAGAGACATAAGTCTTCGAGGCCAACGCAAACCTTCTCGGTTTTCTGTGAAAATAGGAGACTCAGGTAAGTGTGAAACAATCCATTTGAACAATAGAGGTGCACAACATACAATGATTCCACCGCCTTGGCGATTCCTATGATGGACAGAGAAATACATGTCACCAAGCAAAGTCGGAACAGGATTTCCAATCAGAAAAATCTTTATGGCATTGACATCAACAAAGTTGTCGACATTGGGAAACAGAACCAACCCATAGATGAGCAAGGCTAGTACAGCTTCAAAAGCTATCATGCTACCAATTTCGATGAAATCAAAGGCTTTCTTTACCAGGAAGTGTGAGGTTAAACCCGGGAGGTTTCCTTTGGTAGTCCAATTACTCTCTACTTCAGACTTTTTCAAATGGATACTTGTTGCAATGACATGTGACTTAGGAATGGCTTCCAAACCATTGAAAGGTATTTTGTCAGACACAGGAATACCCAAAAGATTGGCATATTCTTCCAAGGTTGGTACCAACTGGTAGTCTGGAAAGGTGAAACAACGGTAGACGGGATCATAGAACTGAACCAAAGTTTTGAGAAGTCCTTCATCAACATGAGTGTTCAAGATAGGCAAAAGTTTTCCATAACTTTTCCTAAAATTGGAAGGATTTTGTACAGAAGATGCTAACTCTATCAGTTTTCCCACATCAGGCGCTTTGAAACCGTATTTTTTGGTATGCCTTTTTACTTCTTCCATGACTAAATCCTAAAATGTTTGCAAAGAAAATTTCTCTAAATCTTTGGAAAAATCATGTTTTTATGAGAAAAAATGGGTTTTTTTTTTGAATGTATGAATGCGTGGATGCATGAATGCCACATATTCAAACATGGTAAAACAGACATGGTAATGGTAACGCAAACATGGTACACAAACATGGTAATTCAAACATAGTACACACAGGTTTAAAGGTCCAGCGTCACGAGCATGAGGTCAGAGAACCAAATAGGGATAGATCTAGTTAATCACCTGTACAACATGTTCTACTGATACGTCAGAGTCTACATTTTTCTTTCGGATATTACCGGCTTTCACAACTAAACTGATGAGCCAGAAATATTCTCAAGAAAAACTCGTCTGAGTGTGGTTCTCCGCATGACAACTATCCAAGTCTTCACCTGGATCGTTTCTGCACCACGTCCTAATAAGGCCAGGATGGGTTGGGGTTCTACGGTCTCTCAGCTTCTACAGTTCAATGCGGCAATAATGTCTTCGCTACGAAAGCATGCTAAACATATATTACCAACAAGGAACCTCCACTGAGCGGAAGGATTCTCAAGTGCGCTTGCACATGACTATACCCTCCACCTAATTTCTTATGTGTACTTAATCCGGGTTAGGATTTGTCCATAATGTATCACTTGTAACAGAACCACACAAGTAACAGAACCAAAGAATCACACATGTAACAAAAATTAAAATAAAAACAATAATTAGAAATAACCCTTCCTTTGGAAACAATAAAAAGATAATCCCCAGTGAAGTCGCCATTTTTCTGTCGCGGGCGAAAAATCGTTTTGTTCCTCTTTTTTGTGGGATGAGATACCTGATGCCTTCTTTGGGCTCGAGTGCTCATAAAAAATGATTTTTCTTTGTACCGACCAAACTTTTTATTATTTCCAAAGGAGGAAAAGGAAAAAAGCTGCAATAACCTAAAAGTGGGGGGAGATCTTGGGTAAGAGGGTTGGTTATACGAAGGGAAGGTATTAGCACCCAACGTATCTGTAGTACTCTACAGGGTTCTTTATTGTTTTTCATTCTATGTTACGGTGAAGGTTCTGTTGTGAAATAGGTGGGACCTAAGGTGTTTGTTTGATTATGCTCGCAAAGATCATCGCGATCCTCTGCATACATATCCCTTAGAGGGAATCAGAGCATCTGTAGCTCGGGGTCTACGGGTGCTAAGGGTTGAATGGTTTTTTTATTTTGTTTTGCTCGCCAAGGATCGACCTTGTGCCTACGTATTCTCAAAGGGATGTTGAGAAAGTCAGAGCAATTGTAGTTCCCACTTATGCTAGTGGAAGCAAAGGAAAATAGACAAATGTCGTCTAAATGCTAGATGTATCTAATCTATATCATCACATACATCTGTTTGATTTTGTTTGTTTGTTTAACCAGCCTTGTGGCAAAAGTTTCAATGAAGTCAGCCTTGTGACAAAAACTTTGATTAATCAGCCAGCCTCGTGGCAAAAGTTTCAATGAAGTCAGCCTTGTGACAAAAACTTTGATTAATCATCCAGTACGGTGGTAAAACAGTTTGATTGATTAGCCAGCCTTGTGGCAAAAAGTTTGATTTTGATTGATTGATTGTTTGTGATGATATATAAGAGATACTCCTAGCATAGAGATGAAAAATGTCTAATCTCCTAGGGTATTTGTGTTTGGATATTGGGGGATGCTTATAAGAAGCCCGTGGGTCCTTGTACGAAGCCCAAGAGGAGGCTATCCGAGGGTCCTTGCATTGTAAGCCCAAGAGGAGGCTATGGGAGGGACAATCCAGGGTCCTTGCATTGTAAGCCCAAGAGGAGGCTATGGGAGGGACACTCGTTTGTACAAAGCCCAAGGGGAGGCATGGTATAGTTGGTTTGAGCTCTTAGAGCGATTTCACCGGGAAACCATACTCTATGTCCTAACCTAAACTAGTGGAGATTCTTTGCACGAAGCCCAATAGGAGGCTATGGGGAACCTAGTGTTGTACTAAGTTGAAAAAGCATATAACACAATCACAAGTATGAACAAGTACGAACAAATATGAACAAGTACATGAACAAATATGAACAGTTATATATATATATGACAAAGTGTGTGTATATAATGGAGTTTATGAAGGAAATATACTGTCATACCCTAATTTTTGACCCCCCTGAGATGACATATCTTCAGGATTTTTCATCAGGTCAAGACAAGTTCCCAGAGCAGTCACTTCTCCATCTGGTATCCAATCGAGGATGCTCAAAGACAAGAAAGCTCAGGCAAAGGATCAATCAATACAAGGATTAGTCCCTAATACAATCATGAGGCTCAAAGACTTCACTTTTCTCATCTATGATTGATTAGACATCCAGTCATATGAGTACAGGTTTACTCAGGTCACCAGACTAGGGTTTTGAACCTATCAAGGACTGAAATCAGGGATCACATTTGGGAAACCCTAAAAAACCTCAGAGGGTCATTCAAAGACATCAATCATCTTCAAATAACTCATATTACAAGGTCTACTGGGCATCACACTTCAATTCAAAGTCTACAGTCATTACTTTCACATGGTCGACAAATTAGGGTTTTGACCTAATTCACCAAGATAGTTGACTTCTGATCAGGGCATGAATCCAAAACTCAAGACATGATTCAAGGATCTCTACTACCTCCATATAATCCATTTATATCATCCATTTGGGGAGAAGATCTTATTTCTACACAAAAGCCCAAAAATTCACTTTGTCAGGAAAAAGTCAACTGTGAAGGATCATCATTGACTTTTAAGGTTTTTGGTCAAAAAATGACTTTCAAAGATCAATATCATCAATATATGGATGTCAAAGTCATTTGGCCAAAGAAATTCAAAGAAATTCATCAAGGAGCGAAAAGTCGGGAATTAGGGTTTTTTGAAGGCATGGTGAGATCTCAAAATTTCACCTACACAACTCAAAAAACTTCCAACATGAAAGTTGTAGATCTTGGAAAATAAAACAACATCTTACAAGGGAACTTTTTTCAAAAGATCAACCATTTATGAAGTTTTGGAAATTTTGAAGTTTAGGTCATAAACACTTAGAAATTTTTCTAAGTGTTTTAACCTAGTTTTCATCCAACTTTAGGCTCATTTTTCACAAATTTCCTAAATGATTCTGAAGAAGACATAAACTAATGATTTGAAGTAGATGTTTAGGGCTTTCCAAATTGTGTTCAACCTTCTCCAAATTCAATTTGAGCTAGGAGTTATGCTTGTTCAAAGTTGGCCTCATGAAGTAAAATTATAGGTCATGGACACTTTTGGACTTTGCAAATTTTGTGCAAATAACCTCTCTTATGGATGCTACACGACCCATAACACATCTGAAACCATGCCATGCATTCATTTTTACCATGCCATAAGAATTGAAGAAGATTCTAAAAACAAGAACATGTGATTATGTAATGATTACATTTGTGAATTTATGGCAAATTGATGAATCACCCAAGGAATCTTCTCACCAACCAATTAGAGCTCATTTCTGGCTCAGAATTGTCCCCTAAGATCAAGCAAAATCGAGGGCTAGGGGATTGATCAAATGGAATCAAAATTCTCATCATTGCATAAGAGATATTTGCAAAATTCCTTCATGGCTAAGAAAGCAAATCAACTTCACTAAGGAAGCTCACTCCTCTGCAGCTATACTGATCCATTTGCCTATAAATACAGATGCATTCCTCATTCAAAAATACACCAAAGCAACCATATTACTTGCTTTCTCCTTCTCTCCTCTTGTTCATTGTTTTTCAAAGTTCTTTGGCAAGAAGAATCGATTTCTTCAAACCAAAGCTTATCTTTGGGAAGTGAGCATTCTAACATCTCAAGGGAGGTCATTTGAGGTGATCCAAGCACCTGGATCACTTCTGTAGGTGGAGGAACACCATTGTTGCTCTCACTTTGGAGCACTTGCAGTTGGAGGTCCATGGAGTGATTCAGAAGGTTTCAAGGCAAGCCAATCATCCAGACACACTCCTCAGGTCATAGTGAAGCTAACCAGATGGCTGCAGCTCATCTGTAACTCAGGATTCAACAACCTCCATGTCCACTTGAAGCTCAAATCGAGGGAGGTCCATAGAACAATTCAGAAGGATTCAGGCTACAATAAGCATCCAGTTAGCATCATTGAGTCTCAGGGAAGCTATTGAGATCATTCATTCAAACCCAGGTGCTCTCAATCATCCTCACGATCTCCATTTTCAGAGGTAAGTTTCTGAACTTCACCTCTCTAATTTAAGTACCTTTTGTGAAATAGCTCGATTCTATCTTGTTCAGCATCATCAGAGGATTGAAAACCCTCTATCATCATCCATTTATCTTTCAGTATAGTCATTTAATTTGATTTTGAAATTTTAGGGTTCTTCACGATTTCTGATAAATTAGTTAGATGTAGTTAATGATAGTTCATGTTAGTTACATATTTAGAATCGTGAGTGAAATTAGAGCAAGTTTCGTGTTTACATCATGACAAATGGTTGAGAAACGAGTGAGTTCAGAAATCCAAAAATGGAGAGCTTGAGGTTGAAGACGAAGATGGTGGTGGCGCGCAAATTTGAATTCTCAGGGTAGGTTTTATTTTATTTTGAATGGTATGTGTTTTATTAACGACTAAACAACTTGCCCTAGTGGCCACACATGCGCCCTTAGTATCATCATGCCACAAGTCTGGGGTTCGAATCCCCCTCGCCCCAGACTTTTTCATCCTTTTATTTTTTCAGATTTTTCTAACTTGTTTTAAAACAAAGCCAAATGCGCGCGTGTTATAGTCACCAACTGGCGTTTGGCTCAGTGGTGTTGTTTTGAGTGTGTGGCTATAAGGGCGTGAGTTCAAGCCTTGCTAGGACCAAAACCTATTTTTTTATCACTTTTCTAACTTAATTCCTTCACAACTTTAACCAATTATTTAACTTATCAAATTAATTCATTTTGACTTCATTTTTTAAACACTTGTTGATTAATATATATATTTTATAAATAATCAAAAAAATCATAAAAATATTATTTATTTCATGTATTTTAATTAGGTTTAAAATAGTATGTTTTAAATGTTTTCTTAAATACTTTAAAATATATATATTCATTTTGTTTTAACCTAATTACTTTGTGAATAATGTTATGACAAAAACCCTATTTATTTAGGTCTTAATTAGGTATAGATTTCATCTTTGCCTTAATTAAGTTGACTTTTGTCAATCTACAAAATTGTTTTCAATCTCCGATTAAACAGATGATTAAGGTTTTCAAACAACAAAACCTTATATCATTTCAATCTTTTCTTCAACTGTTTTCATAAACAGTAAATCATTTTTAAGTGGGCCTCTAATAGAGTGTAAGTCCCAAAAAACCTTCTCTTCTTAGCTTGTTTTCAAAACTGTATTTTCAAAATCTTCTTTCTGTTTTCAAAACATTCTTCTGGTATTTGAAGGGCATTATTCCCGGTGAAACTCTTCAGATACCTATGTGACCTTTGTCCATCTTCACTTCTTCTGTTTTCAAAAACCATTAACTGTTTATCATATACATTCAACTGTTATCAACAAAAACAAAAATTACTGTTGAGGCTCTGTACATACTTCTTCAATGGCCTCCACTCCATCCAGGTTAGGCTTTACAAGCTTTCAATTTACAGTCTTTATTTAAATTACTGTCAAATATAAACTGTGCATATATTAGTTTAGAACTACGTTTGAGTATAAACCTTAGGACAGTTAAACTATATATATATTATAGGAATATGACCTAGGATTGAGAATGTCTTCCCGGTGAAGGCTCTTTCCTAATTAGAGATCTGTAGTTCAAACCCCCAAGATGAATTATTCCCGGTGAAACATCTTGGCAAAAACCTTAGAATCCAAAAAAAATAGGACACATCCACCCAAAGAGGAATTATTCCCGGTGAAACCTCTTACCCATTTGCTTAGAGCCAAAATAAGTTCAAAACTACATAAGCTTTCTCTTGTGCTATAACAAGGACCCTCGATTAGCCTCCTCTTGGGCTTTGTACAAGGACCCACAGGCTTCTTAAAAGCATTTCCAGCTTCCTCTTGAGCTTGTATACAAGGACCCATCAGGTTTCTTATAAACATAGGAACAGGTCTTTAGTCACCTTTTAGCCTACCCTGGTGAGTTTCTTCCAATTTAAACCAGACTTAAAACAAGCTAAGTTTGTCTCAATCTCACATTGAGTACATTTTTGGAATGAGAGACATGGACAGTCTCTGTCACCCTTATCTTCATCAATCCTCCTTAGTAGAGTCTAGGATCTATGTTTTGGTCATCCTCAGCATTGAGTCAGCCTTCATCTTGGGCTTTAAACAAAGAGTCTCTACTAGATAATCTTTCTGCCATCCACTTTTCAATCATAAAAACCCCTGGAAAGGGTTAGCCTCCAAAGTCAATTAAAATCAATCCATCATTCCAATAAAAACCCCTGGAAAGGGTTAGCCTCCAAAGTCAATTAATAGATGTCAAAAAAATAATAAATAGATTCATTTCTCTTAGGAGATAATTTCCCCAAAAGAGTCAAAACCCCTGGAAAGGGTCAGCCTCCAAAAACATGATAAAAGTCAGTCTTTTAACAGACAAATTCACCAGCTGAGTCAAATCCCTGGAAAGGGGTAGCTTCCATCAAAAAAACAGTCTTTTAATAGATAAAATCTCCTCAATAGAGTCAAAAACAACAAAAACAGTTAGCCTCAACCTTGGGCTTCATACAAGGCACCCAAACAATAAAACTCCCCTGTCAAGAGTCAGCCTCAACCTTGGGCATTGTACAAGGCAGATAATAGAGTCTCCCCAGTGAGTCCTTCATCACTCAGTAGCCACAACCTTGGGCTTTGTACAAGGCAGATAAACCATATCTTTCATGTGTCAAAGATTCCTAATACTTAGGATCTTTCCCCATATAGTCATCCATACTTAATTCATTTAAGAGTCCGCCACAACCTTGGGCTTTGTACAAGGCAGAAAATAGTGTTTTTCCCTAGCTAAAGTTAGCCACAACCTTGGGCTTTGTACAAGGCAGAAAATAGTGTTTTTCCCTAGCTAAAGTTAGCCACAACCTTGGGCTTTGTACAAGGCACATAAATAGAGTCTCCCTAAGTAGAGTCAGCCTCAATTCTGGGCTTTGTACAGAACACAAAAATACCCTGTAATTAATCCTCAGTAGAGTCATCTCCCAGAGTCAATAATATTAATTAATCAATCAAAAAGCCTCAAGCTTGGGCCTCATACAAGCCAGCTAAAGTCAAATCTTTCATACAGTAGATAGACATAGCTTATCTCTATAAAGAGATATTTTTACTACTCTACCACATTCAAACAAACAAACATTTCAATTTCAATTTCAATCAAAGTCTCCCATTTAGGACTCTGAAAGACATGCTCTGGCACATCCCCAGACTTGTACACTTTCCCTAATTTGGACGAGCATCTTTCTTTCATTTAAGAGGCATCTGACTGGCATACTTGCACACACACAAGTAAGGTCCCCCTCTTGAATGAAATGAATTCAGTTATTCTGTCACTCCTTTAAATGTTTGTGGTAGAATAGTACAAATACCTCTCTGTAGAGATAATTTCATGTCTCTTTACTGTAAACAGAGATTTAATTCCAAGCTTCAACCTTGAGCTTCAAGCAAGGCACCAAAAAACATTAATTTCCCTAGTTAGTTCCCCGAACTACATTAAGCTCTGACTTCCACTAGGGATATGTAGGCATGAGGTTCACAAGGAATCTCAGCGAGCTAATAAAATACCAAAAATAGTCAGTCTGTCTATCTGTCTGTCTCTTCAAATCAATTCAATTCTCTCTCCTAACACAAAGGAGAAACTTTCCCAATCATTAGCAGCAAACACAATCACAATGACACAGAGAAGGTTCCTGTAGAGTACTACAGATATGTAGGGTGTTTAAACACTTCCCTATGTATAACCGACCTCCCGGACTCCAGAATTTCTAGTCTAGGTGTAAATCCCCACACTTAGCAAACTCCTAGGGTTTAGTTGAGATCTTTTTTCCCCTTTCCTACTCGTAGGACAAATAAGAAAGTTCGTGTGATATCGTAGGAAGAACTGAAATAAAATTCATCCCACCACGGGCGCATTCTCCTTCCAAATTTCGCGTGAAGGGTTTAGCGTGCCGTCCTCCCAAGTGAAACGGGGAGGTAAAGAAAACGACACCACAGAAAAATGGCGACTCTGCTGGGGAATCTGAGTGTTCAAAACCTTGGTTTATCATCCAAACCAATGGTTGACCTGTTGCTGGTCCAGCCCCAATGAGGAATTAGGGATGCCAAATTCCCCCTCAAACAAGAGAGGTCCTGCCTAACCTCTGTGTCATATCATGTGATTGTTGCATATATATCTGTTTACTTTGTTTATTCTGTATCGGGAAAGGGCTTGATTCCCCCTTGTGGTGAGAAATCCTATACCCGGATTTGAGTGCAACATAAGATAGGATGGAGGATGTCTTCCCGGTGAAGGCCCTCTAATCTTGGTTTCCAAATCTACTCTTGGGATTTGCCTGGCTGGTTGTGATTAACTGCGCCACTGCATTCCGAGACTGATTTGTACCAGGAGGACCTAGAAACACATTAACCCCACTTAAAGCCTTTTTTTTAGGACGTAGAGCGGTGATTACGGAAGTAATTGTCACGCAGATACTACACTCAGAGAAAACTCTCTTATAGATACCAATCAACGTATCTTTAAGGTTGAGCAAAAACTCTGAGACCCCTAGAACCCGTTCTACAGGTACAAAAATCCTTAACCTTAGTTTACCATTGGGGCAGGAGACTGCGTTTTGACTTCATGACCACTATACCCTTCAACGCCATGTTTGTTTAAAACTCTTGTGTGTGCATTCATGCATTCATGCATCATTCCTTAATAAACAATTAAAAACAAAAAGAGTCTTTTTCGAGTCGTTTTTCAAGGAAACTAAATAACGAACGTTTTGAACTTCATAGAAAGAGAGAAACGGAGAAAGGACTTAAGGATCTATACCATGGATTATAGGAGAAAGAGAGCTAGGAAATACACCTTCAAAATTCCCCAGGTCGAGGAACTGGGAAAGCTCGGAAAACTGGTGGTCAACCCCCAGGCTTTCAAGGAGAAGTATGGAAAACTTCTGCCTTTGCTCAATACCAACATGGTGGATGGAATCCTTCCCA